>NC_022015.1:32035267-32063540 GCF_000317375.1 Microtus ochrogaster
TACACACACACACACACACACACACACACACACACACACACACACACACAGCCCTTACTGCAAACTGCTCCACTGCTATCCTCTCCAAAGCCAAGACAGTGGTTCTCCCTCCCGCTCAGTTCTGAGTTTTGAGCCTCCAACAGTGTGAGCTAATAAAGCTCCGGAACAGAAGCCTGGGTCAGGTATTTCATTACAGTCCCAGAAAGGTGAGGGCCGTGTGATCTAATCTGTGTCCCGAGGAATGGTGTGGACTGTGTGAGCTCCCGATAAGTCATGACAAATGGCGTTTGCCTCTGAGGGCTTCCTCCCCAAATACCACAGCCCCTGACTAATGCTGAAGGGAAAAAATGGAAGAACTGCTGACTGGAGGTGTGCTACAAACACGTGAGTAGCTGGGCGGTGGTGGTGCACACCTTTAATCCCAACACTTGGGAGGCAGAGGCAAGTGGATCTCTGTGAGTTCGAGCCAGTCTGGTCTACAAAGCAAGTTCCAAGACAGCCAGGGCTATTACACAGAGAAACCCTGTCTTGAAAAACCAAAACCAAACAAACAAACATAAAACACATGAATGGCCATCAAGAACACAGGACATGAGATTCAGCGGCAACCATGCGGGCCTAAGGAGACACAGCACTAACCTCATGTGGGATCCCAGGTGGGGATCTAGGGACAGAGGGGACATTAAGAGAGGACTGAAGTGTTCGTCACAGTGTGTCCCTACTGTGTCGCTGGCTTTGACACACACTGCATTTTGTTTTGAGAAGGGTTCCACTGTGTAGCCAAGGCTGGCCTTAACCTCACAATCCTCCTATCTCAGCCTTCCCAGTGTTGAGATTACAGGTGGGTACCGTCAAACAGGACTGCAGATATACCCACTAATGTCTATTTTCATGTGAAAGAAAATAGACATTGGGCATGCAGGACCTCTACCAGCTTCACAGCTTTCCCGCAAATCTAAACACGCTAAAAGAAATGTATTAGAAAAAAAAGTTGTTAAGAAGCAATGTATGTGTTGTATAGGTTCACGTGTGGGCGGGACAGAGAGATGACAAACAAAAAATGGCTGCTACGTGAGTGCCGGGATTACATAAGACCACGGGGTTCTTAAGGTTCTTATCACTTTCATTACATAAGAAAAAGCTATAAAGGGGGGAAGGTCGTCTGGCGAGTATTTGGCAGTTAAGTAGAGGATCTACTTATAATTTATCACCCAAATCAGGACACTGTCACGAGGGAAGGGGGACACTATTAATAACCATGCTAGGTCAGCAGCCAGAAGGCAATGTCCCAGGTGACCCTAGGTACCTGATCACTGTATGGCAGCAGATCCCACAGGTTGGCTTCAATGACCCCCGGGAAAGAATGTGAGGGTCAGCAAGGAGGTCAAGTTAGGCAAAGAAGGGCAGGAGGGAGGTCTCTGGAGATGGGAAGAAAGGGTGTGATCAAGGAGAATGAGGTGAGGGCCTGGGCAACCCCCAATCTAGAATAGCTCTTCCTAGATTGTCCCCATCCCCGCCCTGCCTGTCAGTGCTGATACCAAGCCCAGATTCAGGGTGACAATCCTCTTCTTCCAGTGTTCTGGATTAGGTTTGTCAGAACTCACTCACAGGAGACCCATTCAGATATGTGTGCTGTCCCTTCAGAGGTACCCCCTCATCTCAGGGCACCTAGGGTCACCCTCTCAGCAACAGTCCGAGCGTTTGTGCACTGCCCACCTGTTCCTGTTTCTCAGGCCCTCGTTGTTGGGGACACTACAGCACTGACGGAAGGGCCTGAGGGGAGCAGGGACACAGGGCCTGGAATCCCGCCACCTCTTTTAAAGCTTTTTTTGCATCTTCCCTCCTTTTGCTTCATTTCCCCTTATTTCCTTTCTGTCACCAAGGTTTATAAACCCCCTTTTTTGCCTATGGGGCAAAAAGATGACTCTAGAGATACAGAGTAACCTTAATATTCAAAAGAAAATGAGGAGATTCGGGTGGTGGCATAGTCAGACATGCCTGCGAGATAAACATGAGGATTTGAATTCGGATCTCCAGACACACACAAAACGCAAGGCATGGCAGTGCACATCTGCTTCCTAGCACTTAGCAGGCAGAGACAGGTGTATCCCCAGAGCTTGCTAGTCAATCCTATCCCCAGCCGGTCTAGGCAATCTATGAGCTCTGAGTTAAGGGAGAGATACTATCTCAAAATCTAAAGTGGGGAGCCTCAGAAGACACTCAGCACTAACCTCTGACCTCCACAGGTGCATATGTGCACATGTACCCACACAAACTCATGCACACACTACATACACATATACAAACACAAAAACAGGAAGAAAAAGCAAAACAAAGGAACTAAAGCAAACAGGACCCACGAACACGGGCAGGTCCTACAGAGGCCACTCAGGAACTGAAACCACAGTCTTTAAGGTTTCCAGAAAAGTCCCTATAACCAGATGGAGACAGGGACAGGTGAGCAGTGACACCCACCCCTATACACACACACACACACACACACACACACACACACACACACACACACACACGCATGCTTGCACTACAAGTCCACAGCTTACACACACATGCATGCATGCACGCACATAAGTCCACAGCTCCCCCCTACACACACATGCATGTACACACACAAGTCCACAGCTCACACACACACACACACACCCCTACCCCAAAGGCCTCGGTGCTTCAGGTGCTATGTGCAAGCTAGTTGTCAGGGGAGTGGTGAGTATGCTGAGTAGCCTTGGCCAAACAGACACCGTGTATGGCCCAGGTCTGCACTGCCAAGAGAGGCCTTGTTCAGAATTGGGAGGCTCTCTAAATGAAGGTCACTGTGGGTAGACATGCTTACCATGCACTTCCAGCCTGTCTCAGCTACCTCCTGCTCCTGTTCAGCTCTTGCCAACAGCCGGCCTTGACACACAGCAACCTCAGCCAAAAAGCAAAAGCCATATCTTAGCCCTGTGAAGCTCCTTTCCTGGGTCCAAGTGGAACCTGGAACTGACCTGGATTCTACCATCAAGCCTGCCCCTCAAGAAGCCCTCCATCTTCCACTTCGGCCCTGATATCCCACCACAGAGACTATGGGAAGTGAGCAGCCTGAGACCATGAGGACAACTGAGTTCAAATGCGACCTCAGATTCTTGGGTGTTCCCTTCAGAAGGCCAAGCCCAAGCTCCCTGAAGCTGAAGTGGTGTGATCTCCGAGGCTGGAAGTTCATTTGGTAGGGACTTGAGGCAGGAAGCAGATCCCACAGATCCCACAGGCACTCCACACTCAGAGAAGAGCATTCTGGTGGACACATCAAAATTTCAGGAGAGACCTGAGCAGCTCTGCTGTGGAGGCCTCTCGAGGAAACTACTCCATCGTGTAGTGTTAGGATATTAGGTCTTGAGGCAGCTCATGACGTAGCAGGATATCCTACCACACTGGCAGCAGCAGAAACTCTTGGGGTCTGACTCTGAAGTGAGACGTCACCTTGATGCCCGATCCTGCGAACGCCACAAATTCCCTGGCCACATAATCACAAGAAACAATGAAAACACTTGTTAAGTCACTATGTCTTGGAGCACCTTATCAGAAGAAGATAACCAGTGTGATCATCCCCAGAGCACCAAGTGAGTCTGCCTTGAGAGACACAATGCCTGCAGGTCCTCTCAAGGGCCATAAATGGTCTTACCAGAAGCAGTAGCTCCAAGGCTAGATATAGCAAGTGACCATGGCACCTTTGGGAAAGGCAGAGGTACCAAGAAGATGGAACTCAAGGCTGCCATGAGCCTTTCCTACCTTCAGGACCTCATGTCAACAACAACAACAAAATGCCACACACGCAAATGCTGGCAAGTGCCCGTGACACCCATGATGAACCCGAGAAACTCCACACACGTGTTGTTTACTTCTTGCTGTGGTCACAAGTTAAGCCTTCTGCATTTGAAGCATAAAGAGTCATATGGTAATTCTGAAAGCCCAGAAACCTTTCCAAAGTCAACTTCTTAAATCACTGTGAAAAAATGGAATGAGCCTGTTCCTATTTTTAATAAATTGGGGGCGACACTGCCTCCCACCTACAGCATCTCCTTGGCTTCAGAACTGAAATAACAGTGAGCTGGGGTTTCACACAATCCACGCGGGCCAGAATATAGGAGGAAACATGCTGAAGATTGCTGTGGGCTCCCAGGTCACGTTTGGGAGAACAGGGACAGGAGGAACTCCTGCCTCATAGCTGGACCCAGGCATGGTGGTAAGTGTCTGGCCCATGTTGGATTCCCAGCCACGATGACGTCTGTAACTGCTCTGGTTCTTTCAAACGTCAGGTTTCAATTCAATGGGAAGTGAGCTTGTGATGGAGCAGGCAGGCAGCTTTCCCCTAGGGGCCCTGGTCACTTGCCATTATCTATTTTAGCTTTTAAATAGCAAAACTGTATCAATTACAGTTTCCCCATATTGTGCTAAATTTTGATCATTTTAATTCTTCAACATATGAGACAGTGGTGATTTAGTATCAACAATTTGATAGGATCTAGAATCACAAGAGAAACAAACTTCTGGGCAAGTCTGTGAAGAAGTTTCTGGATTTGGTTAACTGAGGTGGGAAAACCCACCCTGAGTATAGGTGGCACCATTCCTCAAGCTGAGGCCCTTACACAGCATAAAAAGGGAGGAAGCTGAGCACCAACGTTCACTTCTTCCTGTTTCCTGACTGCAGGTGGCACATGCCCGGTGCTTCACGCCCCTGCCATGATGCCTTCCCTGCCATGATGGGCTGCGCCCTCCAGCTGTGAGCCAGAATAAATGCTTTCTTAAGTGGCGTTTGTCAGTGTCCTGTCACAGCAATGAAAAGAGGAACCACGACAGAGTCCCTGCCTGATTCAGGTGGGAGGAAAGCACTGACCCAACCCCTGCTCATCCTGGGGAGGCTGCACCTTACCTAACGCAAGAGGGACAGCTGAGAAGTCCAGGCCCCTGTCACATGCCAGCGGAGCAGTCAAAGCTCAGTGGCACCAGAGTTGGTGGCACAGAAGAGAGGGAGGGGCACAGAAACACAGCTCATCACGTTTTCAGGTGCAAAGGAAAAGTCTAGTCAGGAAGGAAGAATGGCACGGGTGGAGGCCCCAGCCTTTTGGCTAAAGTGAACCACAACTACAACTCTGAGCATCCTCCCGAGGAAGGAAACATGGCCAGGACCACAAGCCCTAGCACTCAGCATCAGGACCAGTGACGGTGTGGACAGCCCTCTCAGCAGCCACTGGTTCGGAGGTTGGTGGGAACACACATCCTTTCTGTAGGCACATCTGCAAAGCAAAGACACCATGACCAATAGGCGAGCTACTCCTCAGCAGCCATGTCTAGAGTGGAATCCTGAGCAAATGCTAAGGCCCGACCTAGAGACCAATTGTTGAGATGCTGAGCAAATGGACCATAGGAACAAAGTGTGCCAGCCATGTTTTGGTTGCATATGGGAAAGGAGTGGTCTGAAAACCTGTAAGGGGAGAGATATAAGTAAATACGCTGACAAGATTCTAGTGACAGTGGGAACAGGTGACAGCACAGTGAGAAGCGCCAGCTGGGAGTTGCATCAGCAGCCAGCAAAGCCACTTGTAGTTCATTAGGGCCCAGGGTATGCAGGTCTTACCAGTCCCCTGTTCTCCCTCAACAATACAGCTGCTGTAGACTCACTGTGTACTCAAGTTCTTGTTATGTAAACTGTGTCCATGGGCGAGTGACATTTCCTGGGATCTGGGCTGGAGATAAACCTGTCATGTGTCTAGACCCCCCACGAACCAGAATCTGTGTCTTTGAATCCCTCCCCCAGGGGTATGTAGGCACCAAAGATGCTTTGAGAATCTATGCGAGCTATCCTATCCAATTATTTCGAAGCAACGCTCTCCCACAGCTTGGCCTCCCTCAGGCCCCCCTCAGCATTTCCATCTCATCAGCAGAGAGAAGCCCTAAACAGAAATGACTTCCAATGCTGTCTGCACTGCTTCTCAACTGAAAACTGGGTGGCTAAATTTTTAAACACAAAAACTGGCTTATTTTTAGCGTTGTAAACTGCACAACCAGATGGATAGACACACAGAGATGACATTTGTTACATAAAAATGCCTGACAGTGGGTCCCAAGTCCATACTAGAGGGGCCTCATTGGCCAGAAGAAAAGGGACCACTGGGCTCCACAGCCATCCAAGGACCCTTCTGGGCCTATGTACTGTGCCTGGAACCCAGGAACTCAAGAACAAACATCCAGAGAAGCAGGAAGGAGCAACCAAGAAAGGAACTACTGGCCAGGACCACATGCCCTCCTTCTCAACCTGAACCCAGGTCCTACCCACACCCGGGAGCCATTCAGACATGGCTACAACCAGGGAAGATCCTCATTGTCTGCAGCTAGAGGCTTCTAGATACCAAAGCCTCTCCGAGGCTGGGGAGAGAGAACCATTAACAAACCAGGCCTGAGCTACACAAGAGTCCTCCTCCCCTTTCTTACCACAAAGCTAGAGGCAGAGGACCGGGGAGACGGCTCAGTCAGTAAAGTACTTGTCATGCAAGCATGATGGCCTGAATTCAAGCCCCAGAACAAACATTTCAAAAGTCAGGTGTGATGTCACCCTTGTAATGCCAACACTGGGAAGGCAGAGACAGGAGGATCCCTGGAGCTCACTGGCCAACCAGCCTTACCTACTACTTGACAGGCTGCAGGCCAGTGAGAGATCCTGTCTCAAAAACAAAGAAAACAAAAGGTGGATAATGCCCAAAGAACACCACCTAAGGTTGTCCACTAGCACGCACACACAAACACACACACACACACACCTCAAGGCCACAGCTGCCTTGACAAAAATCTCTTAGTAAACAGAGCCAAACAGACACTTTGAAACACAGAAAAGCTTGAGTAGGGGCCAACAGCCTGGAGCTCAGCCCCTCAGTCTCTGCTTCCTGAGCTCTGCATCAGAACAACAAAAAAGAGGCTATTGTCACTGCATAACTCGAGCCATGGGCTGCAGGTGGCATGACATACCTCTCGGGACACCCAGCGAAAGTCATCAGAACACTGCAAAGACTAGTGAGGGTCTCAGAAAGTATCCACGGTCAAGATGAATAGACTTTGGCTGGTTGGTCTGTTCCCTGATAGTTAGACAGCCTCTTTATATACTCCAGCCTGGTCTCAAACTCATGATCTTCCTGCTTCAGAGTTCTAAGAGCTGGGATTACCAGCAATGCGTGGCAGGTGAATGTTGGAACCAGTAATCCCTTCAGTCAGCATTTACCATGTGAAGCAGAACCAGTCCAAAGCCCTGCCACAGACCAACAATGAAATGGAACCAACCCACAGGAAGACTGAAAGACTCTGAGCCTCCAGACCCCTTCAACGTGTTCAACCTAAGAAAATGGCGGAACTTGGAGAAAAAGGCGCTATTCTCGGTGGGCCAGAATTCTCAATACAGAAAATAAAACTGAGCCAATGAGATGACTCAGAAGGTAAAGGGATTATCTACCAAGCCTGACAACCTGAGTTTGAACCCTAGAACCCACATGTCAGGAGAGAACCAACTCTCTCAAGTTGTCCTCTGACTTCCACATGCGTGCCACAGTATGTTTAAGACAGATGTTTGTTGTCTCTCAAACAGGGCCTCCACCCCCATCCAACCGAGCCAGCCCAGTTACCTGTTGTAACATAGCTATGGCATTTCTAGAAATTCTTCCAGGGATGATGGTGCCAAACACAGAGATGAGTATGCAAAGACATTCATGGCCATGTAGTTTATGATATGTCAAAAATGTCTTCCAGTAAGAAACCAAGCAAACAGTGTAGTCACATCTTCAGAGAGGAACACACACTGACTGCTCCTCAGAGTCACAGGAACTTAAGAAAGGAGACGCCTAACTGGGCCATGGTAGCACACACTCTTAATCCCAGCACTCGGGAGGAAGAGACAAGTAGATTTCTGAGTTTGAGGCCAGCCTGGAATACACAGTGAGTTCTAGGACAGTGAAGGCTACACAGATAAATCCTGTCTTGATAAAGAGAGAGAGACAGAGACAGAGACAGAGAGAGATAGAAGAAAGGAGATTCCTGAATCTCACTGTGAGCCAGTTCACCTCCACAAGCTGAATCTCAGCTTCTACAGGAAAGAATTTGGCATCTTTCAAGAGTGTCCACTCAGGGCTAGAGAGATGGCTCAGCCAGCAGTCAAGAGGCTGCTATTCAAGAGGACCTGGGTTCAATTCTCAGCACCCACATGACAGTTCACAACTATCTGTAACTCCAGTGACAGGGGATTGACACCCTCACACAGACGTACATATAGGCAAGACACTAAAAGTACATAAAATGAATAAGTTTTAAAACCAGATTTATTAAAAAGAAAAGAAAAGAAAAGAAAAAAAAAGAAAAGAAAAGAATGTCCCCTGAACGTGATACACAACGCAGGTGGAGAGCTGCTGAGTTGCTGATGTGAATCCAGCAGCCAACTGATGCTTTGGACCTCTTAGATGTGGGTGACATGCTGATAAATAAGAAAGCAGGTTACAATAAAATGGTGCCTAGAACGTGATCCCATTTCTGTACAAAAGGGGGGAAAAGGTGTCTCAACACAGCTGTAGGTGTGATTGCATTCCTAGATCCCTGGAAGAAAGCCCAAGAGAAGACGCCCAGGCGTTCACTTGGGGACCTCACTATGCTGAACATGCACTTTGGCATCAAGTACAATCTCTTTGTCTAATGTATACTTTGTGAGGCACCTATAATTAGAAAATGGGTTTTTCAACATTTGTTTTTAAAGCAGTGTTCTCAGTGCTGGGGTCCCTGTCCTACACTATGCTCCCTGACTTACTGCCCTAGAGAGGTACCCTCACCCATTTCCAGGGCTCTGGATGAGAGCAAGCCTTCTCAGCTATGAGGGACTCTCTACTGTTAAGGGGACACCACCCTGGGTCTAAGATGGCAAGCTTCCGCCTGCTAGGATGGACCACTGTCCCAGCAGGTCACACGAGTGGGAAGGAGCTGGGACCCCTCAGCGTCACAGGAGCACTGAGGCAGTGACAGAACCGTCCTCTCCAAATGAATTTCCAGTACAAGTCAGAGTAGAGAGCGAAGGCCGTGGGGAAGGAAACGAGGCCCTTTGTTGAGGAAGAAGAGCAGGAAATTCTTCTGCACTTGCCCCAAATACCTGCTAGGGAGGAACAGCACACTGGGGTTCGGGGAGGATTCATAGGCGTAGAGACCATTTGAGATCCTATTTGGCACAACTATACTCTTTCAGTTGCAATTTACCTGCTACTTTGTTAAATTGCCCTCCTATTTTCTTTCTTTTTTTTCCCTTTGCTGAGCAAATTTGATATATTAATTAGGTGTTTTAATCTAAAAAAAATTCATCAGAAGGTCTCACATTGCCATGGCAACTGTACAGTTCCAGTACATGCAAGTCACCAGCACAGCACGGCCCACCTCTCAGGCCCCACTACAACAGGAAAAGGGGGTGACTTATGTTCAGAAGTCCAGGCCCCACTTCTCTCTGAAGGCTGCTCTTTGTGTCAGCTGTACCCTTATATTAATGAATTCTACCTAACACCTTTGCAGGCAGTTCGGATGGAAGGAGCACCATATCATGACTCTCTTTTTGTCCTGCTAACGACACAGACAAGTGGTCGTCACCCACCCAGAGAGCATTCTCAGCCACCAGGCCCAGTACCCTAGTTGGTCTCTCAAACCCACCAAAACCCAGTTAAGTTCTAGGGGTAAATCAGTCCAGGGCCACACACCCGAGGATGAGTGCCACCAGTGACACATCATACAAAATAAGGCCTGGTGAGCACATCAATGCATCATCCCTCGGAAGCCTAGAACAGTCACTACCTCTGCCATCCTACCATAAGCAAGTAAGAGGTTAGGTTCCCAAGTCACAGTGAGCACCACAATTGACCTTGTTCCCGTGCCCCTCTGGTAAGACCTTGAGTTCTGAGACAGAGCGCGGTGAAGAAGAAAGAGTGGACTTGGACCGCCAACCACAGCCCCTGAACTACATCAATTTCTGTTTTCCAACCCTGCTGCCTTGGAGACATGACGCACAGACATGGAAGGGTAGCCAGCCCTTGGCTGGCACCGGCAAGTACTGAAATCAAATGTGCTTTCCAGACCACTCATTCTGTAGCCAGAAACCAGATGCAAGTCCATTTACTGGTCTGCTTCTTCCAGTTGGGCGTTTTTGCTTGCTTGCTTGTTTGTTTTTAACTCTGAATACTGATGTTGAGAATGAAGGCATAGCATGTGAGTTGTGCGTCCCCAAGTTCAGAGCACAGTGACCTGCTACCTCAGAACACACTGTGCCTGATGCAGGCAGACTTGAACACCCCTCCCCCGCTGACCATACTCAGCAGAGGCCTGGAACTCACTGGCCTGACCCCATGCCTCCCATTTCCGAAAGGAATACCGGCATGTAGCCCCACATGCTCTCCAACACAGGCTTGGGTTTTGATTATTGTAATTTCCTAAATGCTTTAATTATTTATTGGAAATAAGTAGCTTGGGCTCCTGTGCTGAGCTGTGTTCTAAAATTATAAAAAAAAAAATCCATCATATCTCTGTAGGCTGCCTACAAATGAAAATGCATATTTCAACTATTTTAAGAAAATGTCAAAAAAAACATCAAATGTGTCATTATTGTACCATTTAAAATTATCCTTATGGCATCTGTAGGGGAAAAAGCTTTATGCTTCATGTGAATCCATCAAGGCTCCCCCAAAGCCACATCGAGCAGGAGCTGAGGGAAAGGTCCCTGCACCCAGCATGGCCCCAGCTGTTGTGCTTGCACAGCCAGCTGTCCGGCACCTCTCATCCAGGACTTCCGACCAGTGGCTGGCCACCTTGCCCTGCTACTCAAGAGACACAGGTCCTCCAGGTCAACAGCTATCCTTTGCAGGTGGATTTCACAGTAACACGGAACCAGAGTTCCCCAAGGGCGGGTCTTTGCACAAAGGCGAGGATTGAGTGTGCAGCACAATCTAATGTATGTTCTGGGCTTGAAGGGTGCACCGCAAACTGAAGGGCCCAGGCCCCCGTGCCACCTGTAGGGCAGCCACCTCACTTCATAAACTGCACACCAAGAGAGCACCTCCTAGAATTAAAAGTAACCACGCTGCCTGCACACCATCCATAAAGGAAACTGAAAACATGCGGTGCACGTTAGCGGGTGGTGTTGCGCCTGAGCCTGGAGCCTCCACATCACCTACTCTCACTTCGCAGGGCGGGCCAGACCCTGCCCTGCCCGCTGCACTGTCACTGGAAACAGGACGCGTATAGGGACTTCAGTGGTGGGCTAATAGTTTCTCTAGAAACTCAAACGCCCCAAGAAGCAGTCCCACCCAGGTGGCGACTGTGTCCCAACAGAGAGAAATGACACCTCTGCGTCCGCCCTGCGACAGTGCGCAAGGTCTCCATGGGCCCGGGTACCCAGTTGTCCCCGGGAGTCCCCAGTGGGCGGATTCACTCACCGTCCTCCTTGTCGTCAAACACCGGCCTCCGCGTGCTGGCTGCCGATATGGACGACATAGACATCCTCTTCTTCCACTTGCTCCACTGAAACAGGGGGCGCGGCTGCGCGCGGGCATCACTAGCGTCCCGGCCCCGAGGCTGGCTGGCTGCGGGCGGCTGCAGGGCGGGGGGCGCATCGGAGCCCGCGGGGCGAGCGCGACCAGGAGGAGGCGAGCTCGGGGGCGCCGCGGCGCTGCTACCCCTGCGCTCGGCGCCGCTCCTCATCGCCAGGCCTGGGTATGCGCAGCGGCCACAGCCCGGAACATGGCCTGCCGCCCGGCCCGGCAAGAGCAGCAGCACTAAAGGCCGGCAGCACAGGCAATGCACCTAGTATCAGCTCTGGCTCGCCGGGGCAGCCGACCCGCCCGCGGTTGCGAGCGGCGGGGCGGGGCCGGAGAGATGGACTCGGGGTGGAGTCCGGAACCTGGGCGGGGCCAGGCGGGGCCAGGGCGGGGCTGGTATTAGATTCTGAACAACGCACTCAGCATGGGTTACCCACACAGAAGGGTCTGGCTCGCTTGGGCTCGAAAACCCTTGCACCGAAAAGGCCGCAGGGCTAAAAGACAGATGCTAATCTCCTTCCTTCTACCCTGAAGCGCCCGAAAGGCCAGGGACAGGGATTCTGTGCTTTACTGGGTGGCAGAGACCTTTGGGGGCCCTGTAGGAATGCTGTGACTGGCGAGCAATCGGGAACCCCCTGGGCCTAACAACCTCCACTGACTTCGTAGTAAAAGTCGCTTGTAGATTTCTGCCACTCGATCCTTAGAAACCTCAAACATAAGGCCACGGCTTGTGCTGTGCATGTAATTGGGGTCGCAGGAAGTGGCTGTGCTGCCCTGCGGTGGCAGTGTGGTGCTATCCCGCTATGAGGCCACAGGAGGCGCGGGAACTCGACACTTGGGGGTGGGGGAGAGCAGGGCGGGGTCTAACAGGCAGGCTCCGCCCAACGCGAACACCAGAACCCTGCTTACAAGAGCGCGCAGACACACAGACGTGTGTGTCCAGAAACCTAGTTTTGCTGTACCCTAGTCTAGCTTCTCTGACCTCTCCTAGTATGGCTCATTGGACACCCAATAGAATCCCCTAATGCAGGTTTGCGCCAAAGTCGTGGCGAGGAGCACAAGTGGTCCAGCGTCCTGTGTTCACGCCAAGATTCCACTAGGTCTTAGATGGACATTGGGAAGCCTGGAGCAGAGTTAGCCTGTCATTGCTCCTTCACAAGGTCTGGATGCTTGGCTTCCAGCGTCTAAGTCCTGGTCACTGGGAACCCTTTTTTTGGTTACTCAGTGGTCTAACTTGGGAAAGCCTCTGCCTACTTCAGTCTTGTCCTAAAGCCTGATCACAAGACAACCTTTCTTTCCACCACCTGGAAGTCCTGGAGTGGCTTTCCTTCTGCCCCATGTGGATTATAGGTGACCACAAGGCAGCAAGTGCCTCCCTCACCACGATTTCTACAGCACCCTTCCTTCAGCCACCACAGGTTCTTCTTTTGGAAATTCAGTGCAAGGCCTCCTAGCCCACTTGGCTGTAAAAACCTAAGTACAGGTGTCCTGAATCTTTTCTGGGCCAACACTTATAGGAGCTAGAACCCCACTGGTTTACAACTCCCCTCCACCTTCCTACCCCCTGCTAAAAAGAAGACTTTTTTCCCCTTGGCCAAGACAATGAATGACACAGGACAAGCACAAGATAAGCATCAACTGTTTAGAGGTTTGGGGGAGGGGAGCAGGATTTGCTGTGTAGCATAGCTGAAGGTCAGCCTGACCATCTACCACAGGTCTCCCTGGAGTTGCAAGGCAAACTCTCCAGGGCAGAGACGATGGGATAAGTCCTGACAGATGTTTACAGTTCTCGGTTTTCTGCACTTAGCGCCATTACTGCCACCTAGGCCTACAGACACCTGCTGCATGGCCTGCTCAGAGGAGGTCCTCAGCCTTCATTGTGTGGGAGAAAGTAGAGACCAACCAACCCTGCCTGTACAATAGAATTCCCCATGGGCCTTGTCCCAAATCGTGGCAGCCTTTCCCTCCCAGACCTCCAAAAATGACAGGAAAGAAAAGACATCCACACTTATGTCCTCCCGCCACCAAGAGGCAGAGGGAACAGAAGGAAGAAGAGATTTTCACAGACAAAATCCTAATGAGAGAGGGGCTGGGTAGACAGCTCAGTCGGTGTAAGTGCTTGTCTGCCACATGAGCCTGAGTTCCGTTCCCAGCCAGGCAGCACGAGCCTGTAGTTCTAGCATGGGAAGGCAAAGACAGGAGGATCTCTGGGACTCGCTTGCCAACCCGTCTAGCTGAATTGAGTGGGTTTAGTGAAAGACCTTGTCTCAATAAGTAGAGAGTGAATTAGGAGCGGTGGTGTTGATGTCTCGACTGTCCAAGTATGATGATTAATTCTTAAGGCACCTAAGAGGCTAAAGCACACTTCTGCATGTGTTCTCGAAGGTGTTTATAGAGAGGACTGATGTGCGGGACAGCTGAAGGGGAAAGGAGCACCCTGGATGGGGGCCACATCACCCATAGGGCAGAGTCTAGGTGGGATGAAGGAGGAGGAAGCCCACCAGCATGGACCGCTGTTTCTACCCCTGTTCACAAGATGAGCGGCTCCGTCTGCCTCTCCCCTGCTCTACTCCATTCTGCTGCTGTGATGAGACACTCTAACCAAAAGCGACTTAGGGGAGAAGGGTTTATTCCAGTTTACAGGTCACAGCCCATCATCCAGGGAATTTGGAAGCAGAAACCATAGAAGGATGCTCCTTCGCGGCTCACTCACAGACCCATGCTTACCTGGCTTTCTTATACAGCCCA
This sequence comes from Microtus ochrogaster, assembly GCF_000317375.1. Lineage (NCBI taxonomy): Eukaryota > Metazoa > Chordata > Mammalia > Rodentia > Cricetidae > Microtus > Microtus ochrogaster. Next base: position 32,049,604 of record NC_022015.1, read on the forward strand.
GGCCCACCTGTGGAGGCATGGTGATGCCCACAGTGGGCTGGGCACTACATAATCAATTAATAATGAAGACAGTTCTCTACAGATGTGCCCTCACGCCAATCTGATGCAGGAAATCCCCGAACCCGGTTTCCGTTCCCCAACGACTCTAGACTGTCAAGTTGAGACGGTTTTCCTTCTCCGATCACTCTAGACCGTCAAGTTGGGAGTCAAAGCTAACTAGAACACTCAGGTAATTTGTCACAGTGACAGAATATCTGACTAAAAGTGGGGTGACCCAGACGTCCAGTCATAGCTAGGAGTCCTGAGGTACATAGGTCAGACAGTAAGAAGCAGGCTAACGAAGGGCTTATATGATAGCCAGGCAGCAACTGCTATACCGAGATGCATGCTGCACCTAGCTCCCCACCAAGGAGGCTGGAGTTGGAGCCAGCCCATGATTAAAAGGGGAGCTAGGCCAGTAGGAGGTTCCCGAGCTCCCTAATATTTTCAAGAGTCTGGACACATAAATGCCAAGTCCTAAATTGCACCTGAGAATTTTCAGCTCAGAAGTCTCGAATCTCCTCATCTAAATCAGGCACATAGCCCCTCCCCTCCATCCACACACATTTTCTCTCTCAGCAGCTTCAGCTGTCCTGGGGAAATTGCTGTCCAAAACGCCTAGCTACGGGGGCTGAGAAGAAAGTTCAATCAGTACAAGCATATGGACCCAGGCTAGGTCCCCCAAAACTCTTGTCAAGAGCTAGGTAGGTTGGTGCACACGAGCAATCCCAGCACTGAGGAGGTAGGGGTAGGCCAGGGCTGAGGTAGCCTAGCTAAACCATCTTTTCCACTTAGTGCCCCCTCTCCATTATTAGAGCCACTGTAGTGACATCTGGCACTCACAGTTAAGTAACCCTTACTTTCCTTCACACTGGACCCAAAGAGTCGAGGTTACATTGCGGATTTGGACATACGCCCAAGAGAAGGTATTAAGCCCCTCCTGTAAGTAAAGAGGGAATGCGTTCCACTTAGGAAGGAAATAGAGAATCCTGTATTGAGACTGCTAAGATTGGTGGTAAGAATAAATCTTGCCTGTGAAATTGTGAAGAAATATGTGCTGGTTTTGCTGTCTCACCAAACTGCTAAACTCACACCACAGTGTGTGACAAATGCCTTGCCAAGATGGGAAAGCCAGTGTGTGAGCGTGTGTGTGTGTGTGTGTGTGTGTGTGTGTGTGTGTGTGTGTCTGTCCCTCTCTTTAAAGCTCTTCTGGAGGTCTTGGATATATACTCAAAACCGCTCTCCACCTGGGGTCCCAGCAGCTAGAAAACAAGTTATCTCCTTCCACCCTCCAAGAGCAGGATGGTTAAGATGCAGGCACTACCATCCCAAGGGAAGAAATAAGGGGTGAAGGAACCAGCAGGCCCAAGTAAGATGAAACCTAGTAGGAAAGACACAGGTCTCACAAGACAGACTCCTCTGCACCTTCATGCTCCGTTCCCAAAGCCTGGGGAGACCCCCTGCAGCCCCTGATGGCCCGGGGGGCGTTTCCCTTTGTCTTGAAGTATAGCACACATTTGCAGAGAAATAATCGCAGCCCATTTTCTGCTCGCAGAATCGTGGAAGGCCAGCAGCTTTCCCACACTCTGTCCTGATTCTGTCCATTACAACCCAAGCTGAGGGCATTTCTGCTGACAGAACAGTCTTTAAGGCTTGTGAATCTCCTAGTTATCCAGAAGAGCGCTCTGGAGCCCATCCTGACCCCGCCCCATCTCAGCTCCTCACTCGGTGTTATCACTTCAGCCACCATTTAGGATTTATTTTCCCCATAGTGAATTTCCTAACTTAACAGCTTTTGGGACCTGGATAGTCAGGAAGCTCCCAAATAATTAAGTGTTAACCTGTTGTCACTTGACAGAGCTTGTCTGTCTTCCCTTTCTTCCTCCGCCTTTACAATGGGTAGCGAGGCACCAGCCCAATACCTCTAATGCTCTGTTAGAAAAATCTCAGCAAAACACCCAAAGTTCTCACTCCACGTGATGCTTTTCACCCAGCAGAAGAACACTTTCCCTCTGGGTGCCTGCTGCATCACCATGGGGAAGCATCTCCTCCCATTTCTAGGAATGTGTCTACATGGTACTTTTCGCCCAGCAGCAGAACACTGTTCCCTCCCCATGTTTGCTGCATCACCATGGGGAAGCATCTCCTCCCGTTTCTAGGGACGTGCTTTCTCCTGTCCCCTCAAGCCCAAGCATCTTCTTAGGCTATATCTCTAACCATCACTCTCAACATCGAATGAGCCCCATCCAGATTATCAGGGATCATTATCTGTTGTGGAATATTATTGTAACTGGGCAGAGATGTGCTACACTTGTTTATGCTGCGGGATATGACTTTAACTGTGTAAAGGTGTGTTACGTTTGTTTATGCTGTATTTGTTGAATGAGGTAAGGATACGCGTTTAATTATGTAAAGATGTGTTACATTTGTTTTACCTTGCCTGTCGGGAGCCGCCAACTTGTTCACACTTTCCTTAAAAGGGGAATGAGGATTGAGGGGAAAAAATAGACAAGAGACAAGATAGAGCCGGGGGGGGGGGGGGGGGGGCTTCCAGTGAACACTGTAGCAGCCTCAAATTGATTACTCATGGTCCTTATACACCCCGGTCAAAAGGGGAGGGCAAAATGCTTCCTTCCCACGATACAAGAGACAAACGAGTGTAATTACCTCCTCACATCTCAGAACACCTAGTGACCACACCCTAAGTCAAACGCCCCGTTGTCTGGTCTTTGAGGAGTGAGAATAGGTTTGAACTCTGACATTTAGTTAAGATGGAACGGATTCAAAACTGTGGGCTCCTGCACTTGCCTGTCTAAGGCACTTGATTGGCCTATAAAGAGCTGAATAGCCAATAGCTAGGCAGAAAATGGATAATCTGTGTGGTTGGCAGAGAAAATAAATGGGAGGAGAAATCTAGACTCAAGAGAGAAGAAAGGAGAAAATAAGGGAGATCACACCCGGGACAAGAAACCAGGCAGCGGCCAGACAGACAGACACAGTGAAACTAAGATAAGGAAGGAAAACAGGAAGGAAAGGAGTCTCATACTTGTTGGCAGGGGTTTTTATCCTGCCCTGTCCTGCAGTCATTCAGTCACAAAGAAATACACAGAGGTCTACATTAATTATAAACTGGTTGGCCTATTGGCCCAGGCTTCTTATTAACTCTTACATCTTATATTAGCCCATAATTCTTGTCTGTGTTAGCCACATGGCCTGGTACCTTTATGCATTTTCATCTTGCTTGCTCTGTGTCTGCCTTCCTCTGTGTCGACTGCAAACTGACCTTTCCTCTTCCCAGAATTCTCCTGTTCTCATCGCTCTGCCTATACTTCCTGTCTGGCTGCCGGCCAATCAGTGTTTTATTAAAAATAATACAGTGACAGGATAAAAGACCACTGTCCCACAGCATATACTGACCTCCACTCTACTCTGCAGCTCAGGATAACCTTGAACTCCTGCTCCTCCTGCCTCCATCTCCCAATCGGTGCTAGAATTACAGGCATGCACCATGGCCCCTGGTTTTAAGATGACGTTTTCTCAGGCATAGTAGCACAACCCACATGTGTAAAAGAAGCGGTGTAATTAAACTGGGTGTGGTGGCACACCCCTGTAATTCTACCAGCACTGTCGAAGAGGAGGCATGTGGGTTCAAGACCACTCTGGTTATATGACAAGATGAACGTTCACTGCTGTTGGGCCTAGCAACCTGAGTTCAGTCCCCTGGATCCACAGAGTGAAAGAAGAGAACCAATGCCCGCGACTGACCTCTGACCTCCACTTACCCTAGGGCATGGATATGCAAGCATGTGAGCACTCACACTCGCAGAATAGATAAATTAATGTAATGATATTTTTTTAAAAGAAGACTTTCTCAAAGAAAGAAAAGGGGAAAAGCAGAAACCAAACAAGGCATGTAATTAAAAACTTCCCCACAAAGAAAATGAAGTTGCGGAGGCAATGAATACCCACACGAGAATAATAAATAAACCCTTACACAAATAACAATTCAAAGTGAAGAAGAAGCCAAAATAAGCCTCACACTTAGAAAACTAGAAGAAAGTTATGATTTGGGTGTAGACAGAAGGTAAACAGATATGAAACAAAAAGCATGATCCATAATAAAAAAAAAAGACAAAACCATAAACTGATTCTGATTAACACCAAAAATGTTGGCGCTGCAGAGAGTACCACAAAGAATAAAAAGACAGATTGGGCCAAAGGCAGTGGGTGGGGCCGATAGCAATTCCTATTTCTAGAACCAGACTTGTACCCACGGCACATGAAAGACTCTCACACCCAACTGCAAGAAAACAGCTCAGACACGCAGTGGAGAGACTTAAATAGACGCTAAGCCAAAGAAGTCATATAAACAGCTAACACACCCGTGAGAATGTGACCCACCGCACAAATCACTAGGCAAGGAAAATCTAAACCACAACAAGGTGCCATTATCCACTCACAGGAATAAAAAGGCTGTAATAAAAAGGACAAACACCGCCAAATGTTGGAAGTGGCCACTCTGGAGCTCACATTTTGCTCACAGGAATATAAAAATGGTACAGCTGCCGCTTTGGAAAACACTGTCTTAAAATTTTAAGCCCACTTACCATGCAACTCAGAAATGTAGGCATATAAAATATATGCCAACTCAGAGCATGAATATTCATAGCAGCATTATTTCATAATAACCAGAAGCTAGAAATCGTCCAAATGTCTGTCCCCTGGTGAAAGGAGACACGAAAGCATTGTCAATGCCATGAAGTGCCACTGAGCAATGAAGAACAAGGGAACGCCGACACCTGCCACAGCACAGTCTCAACAACAGTGTGCCAAGCGAGCGAGCAGAGCCATGTGGGAAGGCTACAGATTACAGCACGCCATTTGTGAGAAGTGCCCAGAAGAGTAAGATACACAGAGACAGACAGACAGACAGACAGACAGGAGGTCCGTGCTCATCGGGCTGGGGTGGGAATGAGGTTGCCTGCAGACAGGCTTTGGAGTGCTGCGTACAGAGGTTCTCTGAGGCTAAGCTGTATTGGTGGGGACACTGCAGAGCCACCGGGAATCTTCACAGTGGACTGCGGCCAAGGTCTTTCTTTCCCCTTTCCGTCATCCTTTCATCTCTACCGAGTGTTGTGTTAGAATGTAAAAAGTCCCCCATAGGCTCGTGGGATCGACCAGTTGATTCCCAGCTGGTGATGTGATGTGGAATATTAGTTGAAGATGGTTCACGCTTTTTTTTTAACGCTGTGAAACATTTGTTTAATGATGCAAAGATGTGTTGCACTTTTTTATGTTGCATTTGTTTAACTCTGTGAAGCTGTGTTACTTTGCCCATCTCAAAAACCTGATCGGTCTAATAAAGAGCTGAATAGTCACTAGCGAGGCAGAAGAAGATAGGCGGGATGGCCAGGCAGAGAGAATAAATAGAAGAGGAGGAACAAGAAAAGGAAGAGAGGAGTCCACCAGGGGGTCAGCCACCCGCTACCCGGAAGAAGTAAGAAGTAAAGTTGTATAGAATAGAGAAAGACAAAAGCCTAGTGGCAAAAGGTAAATGGGAAAATTTAAGAAAAGCTGGCTATGAACAAGCCAAGCTGAGGCCAGGCATTCATAAGTAAGAACAAGTCTCTGCATATTTATTTGGCACTGGGTGGTAGCCCCCCTCCCAAAAAAAAGAAAGAGTAATAAAAAAAAAACCAACTACAGTGATGCTGTTTGACAAAGATGTATGACCTTTGGGGTGTGTCCTGGCTGGCAGTGGTGGGTTATACCCACTTCTGGGTCTGGTCCAAGTCCTCTGCCTCCTGGTCTGGCTGACAAGGAAGAAACTTAGACACACTTTTGCTGTCGTGTGGCACACACATACCACAGCCACAACGGTAACAATAATATTTTTAGATAAATGAAATAAAATCTTGAATGGTGAGTGATCATACTTTCTTGTGCTCTGCTGGTCTAGGATAGAAAAGGCAAACAAAGTACCTGGAGACTACACAGACCCTAGGCGTTCAGGAGTGGGGACAGGGCCACCTCCCTTCTCACTTCTAGGGGGGTGCCACGTTTAGGTGTAAAGTCAGAGCCGCAGTTCTAGGTTCCAGCACTGTACAGGTGGATCTATGGCTCTCTTTAGGAGCATCCAGAACCACTCTGAATTAAAATCGAATTGCAAAATCAACCAAACGGCTTGCAAACAGTAAGGACCCCACTGAGGCGCTGGGGAGGAAGTCATCCTCTTTTCTGCATCAGCCCCACCCTTGCCTTGCTCATAAAGGAATCCTGTCCAAGTGCTTCTAGAATCTTTAGAAAAGGGCCAGACCAATTCCTCACATCCTCTGGGTTTAGCAGCCCACGATCCTCTTTTCAAAATAGGCTTAGTGTCTCATCCGCTTTGGACACTGTGAGAAAAGGGCGAGCTCCGCAGCACAGCACCAATCTTTGGGGGTACCGTCACTCTGGGGGGACCAGCTGCCCACCGTGCCTGAGGACTTCCTACCAAAGGCTCCCAGGAAGGTTTAGGTCTCTCCAATAGGCATAATTTGTCAATGACACAGACCATAGTCTTCACTAGAGAAGGAGTAGCCTCAAGGTCAAGGTCAATGTCCACAATAACTTAGTCATCCCTATGTACCCAACAGCCCCAGCCCAGCATCCTCCAGACCAATGGGACTCTCAGCTCAGAGCTTGCCCAGAACAGACACCTATGAGGAATAGAGCCAGGGCGCCACAATACAGTTACACCTACTGACCTGGCCGCAGGTGCTCCTTGGACAATCACCTGGCTCAGGATCCCATGGGTATCATTATTCTTGATTGACATCTAGCACTGTGGGCAGAACCACTGCCTGGGCAGGAGATGCTGAACTGTAAAAAGTGGGAAAGCACACTGAGTGCTATGTTCCTCTCATCTACTTCTCGACTGTAGATACAGTGTGACCCTAGTTCCCTCCAGTTCCTGTCCCCGTGACTCCCCCACCACCATGGACTGGAACCTGCCTGAACTCTGAGACGTTTAAAGACTTTTTGTTTTGTTTTTGTTTTGTTTTTTGAGACAGGGTTTCTCTGTGGCTTTCTTGGAGCCTGTCCTGGAACTAGCTCTGTAGACCAGGCTGGCCTCGAACTCACAGAGATCCGCCTGCCTCTGCCTCCCGAGTGCTGGGATTAAAGGCACGCACCACCATCGCCCGGCCGTTTAAAGACTTTTTAAAGAATATGGAACACTTCAGAAATTTGCATATCATCCTATTTTAAAAGGCCACGCCAATCTACTCGGTAGTCTCCTGATTTTAGTATATATGCTGCCAAAGCAAAATTAACTTATGAGTTGCTTTGGTTGGAGCATTTTATCAAAGTTGTAGTAAAAATAACTAAAAGACTGGCTGAATTTTAACTTTTCTGTTGTATTAAGGCGGGCGTCTACAAAGGAAGCCTGTAACAGACTGTGTGGTTTGAACAAGAATGGCTCCCATAGACTCATACATTTGAATGCTTAGTAACCAAGGAGTGGAACTCTTTGGAAGGATTAAAAGGATTAGGAGAGGTGACCTTGTTGGAGGAAGTGTGTCACCACAGGTGGGCTCTGAAGTTCAAAAGCCCTTACCAGGCCCAGGCTTGCTGTTTCTCTGCTTGTCCATCAGGATGCAGCTCTCAGCTACACCAACACCATGCCTGGCATGCCTGCCGCCATGCTCCCTGCCACACTTCTGAAACTGTAGACAAGCCACCAATTAAATGCTTTCCTCTGTCAGAGCTGCCCTGGTCATGGCATCTCTCCACAGCAGAACAATGATTAAGGAACACAGGACTGTCCTGAAGAGTGGCAAGGACACACCCACAGATGGCCTCCACTAGTACTTCATCTTCCTGTTCCCGGTCAGCAGGCTAGGACCCTCTCACCTGGATAGGGATCCTGGGTAAGCCAGGACAAACTCCTCAAATGCGCAGGTCAACAGGGAAAAGCAGCACCAGACCTGCAGGAGCAGCAGCAAGTGCTGCCCTCTAGTGTTACAGCTGTGGTGCAGCCCTTGGTTAACTAAATCCTTAATTCCCTAGGTCCTCCTAGAAATCCAAGAGGCCTAGCCCTTGAAGGTAACTGTCATTACAGCTTTAGGATCTGGGGTGTCCGAGACTTGCACCCTAAATATCTGACAGCTCTAAGGAACTCTTCAGTGACCAGGGCCTGAAGTTCCTCTTCTGACTTTATTATGGCCTTCTATCATCCTTCATCTTCTCGGCTGCCCCTCTTGTTCCTGCCCTGCTCCTCTCAAACTGTTCCGCTGGGTCTTCCTGTGATGGTCATTGTCACAGTTGTCACCATTCAGGGCTGTTCTGGAGGCAGCCACTGCTGCTCTGTAGCTGGTGCTGTCTCTGCCATTGCTGCCATCACCCGCACTGCTGCCCCTCAGGCACTGGTGTTTCTTCATATGACAGCTCTGCCCTTAGCTAAGCCTAAGACTGGAATACAAGAGAGGGAGAACAGAAGGCTATCTCTCCTAACAGGTACTGAACAGAACCAATCAGTACACTGCCCATGTAAACCAAGGCTTGTGTTTAAACCAATGGCAGAACTGGCTTTAAAAAATAATAATAATAATGTTGGCCGGATGGTGGTAGCACACCCCTTTAATCCTAACACTTGGCAGGCAAAGACAGGCAGATCTCTGTGAGTTTAAGGCCAGCTTAGTCTACAAGAGTGAGTTCCAGGACAAGTCCTAAAGCTACAGAGAAACAAAATCTTGAAAAACAAAACAACAACAACAATAATAGTGTTATAACACGTTATTTCTATCTAATACACATTGAAGCAATATAGAAAGATTTCAATAGTCAAAGCAGCTGCACAAAAAAATTTGTTTTATTAAGCAATGATTTCAGCCCTGTTTTTATTAGCTTTGAATATATTATTGAAAGTGGATATATAAATTATTAGAAAATAGAGTTTCATTGTGCTGAAGACATATTATTTTCATCTGTCGCCTACAGCAGTAGATACAATCTGACACACACTCAGCAATACTGAAAAGCAGACAAGAACCTGTGGGCAGGCTGCAAATAACAGCAAACACCATTTACCTTTGGGGCCTCTTGCCTCACTGTTTAGAAAATATCAAATACCAGGAGGCCTTCGTTAATGGTATTTTTAAATGAAGTTTTAACTTTAAATATATGATTGTATCTCAAATATTCTAAGGCACTTGGGTGACCCCACAACATTAAGCTCCAGACTCTCTGAACAAAGCATGATACAGCTAATATATAACACATGTCTCAGCCAACCTCTTCAGTGAGATGGCAATTAAAAGGGTTAACTTTTTTTTTCCAACTGATGCTTGGAAGAATGATGTGGTATCCTAGCAACAGGGATACTATCTCATTATTACAATTGCAGAATATGCTCATCTAGACATGAGTTACAATTGCTAAGAATTCTAGGGGGACTAGCTACATGGCCCTGTGGTTAAAAGTACTCACTGCTCTTACAGAGGACCTAGACTTGGTTTACAGCACCCACATGGCAGCTCACAACAACCTGTAATTTCAGCTCCAGGGAATCAATCTGATGCCCTCTTCTGGCTGCCTCCAGCTCCTGCACTCACATGGTACACATAAATTCACAGTTATTGCTGTGTGACACTACTCTTCCAGAGACATCTACTTATGCCAGGCAGGGGCCCAATGCCAAACCAAAGCAAGGATACTACCGAAGCCCAACTTGGTAACTACTGAGATTTGTTGGGGGGGGTATGAGTAAGGGGTTACATACAAGAACAGAAATGACTCAAAGACAGCTGTATCACTACAAAGCCCACCCCGGAATGGGTGACAGCTCACAAAAGCTGGAAATCAGGAGCTTACTGCACAGCCTGCAGGCAGCTGAACAAGTTGAAAACTGTCTCTTCCAGGTAGCTCAGTAGTCTGAGCCTCTTCAAGGAAAGCTCAGTTTATCTAAGACTCTCTCAACAGTCCTTACTGCTTATAGATGGGTGGAGTGGGAGAGGCCTACTAAATCCGGTCAGCTTTAGAGACTTCCTGAAGCCTTTAGTTGTTCACTTTCTGAGCTTAATGAGTTTCCTTGCAGGATACAGTGTTTCACACCCTCCTCAAGTATCCTGTTGTTCCCCTCCTTTCTAATACCCTGTGTTTTAGGGAGCTTTCCTTCCTCTAAGATGGAGCATTTTAATCTCAGATGAAATAATATAATAAATAATTCTAGGTACAATGACCTCTTGCTCTCTTTTTAACAGTTCTTTTCTTTTATTGGAAATACTTTTTCCCACACACACAATATATTCTGATCAGTTTCCTGTCTCCCAACTCCTCCCAGATCCGCAATTCCCATCCATCCAACTCCCTGCTTTCTTTCTCTCTCTTTAGAAAACAAATACACAAAGGAAACAAACAAATGAGCCAGAATTTGGGGGGGGGGAGAGCACAAGAAACAGAGAGACACTCATAAAAACACAAAATCAGATGGCTGGAGAGACGGCTCAGGGATTAAGAGCACACTGACTACTCTTCCGGTGGTCCTGAGTTCAATTCCCAACAACCATATGGTGGCTCACAACCACCTTTAATAGGATCTGATGTCCTCTTCTAGCATGCAAGTATATGTGCAGAGCATTCATATGTTAAAATATATACATACATATATATGCACACATACATCACATACATATACATGTATGTGTGCATATATGATTTAAAAAATACAGAAACCATAATATAAAAGGCCCAAATAAAGCTATATAAGTCAAAAAGTCTACAAAAATACCCTTGAATTCATTCTGTGTTTGTCATCTACTGCTGGTCATGGGGCCTACCCATCTGGTTATTATACCCAGTGAGACTCCATTGGGGGACACTGATTTTTCCTGTGCAAGCATCTATCAGGGACAGCTTCTTGGTGAGAGGTGGGAGCCTGTGTCCACTATCCATCTCAGCATGGGAACCTACTCTGACTTGACGCTATTCAGTCCCTATGCACGCTGCCACAGTCTCTGTGAGTTCATACGTGTGTCTGTCCTGTTGTATGTGCAAGACACATGGTGTCATCCATCCCCTCTGACTCTTAAAATCTTTCTGTCTCCTCTTCTAGATAGATACCTGAGCCCTGAGGAGAGGGGACTGATGAAGACATCACAGTTAGGACCGGCGCTCCAAAATCTGTCACTCTCTGCACATTGTCCAATTGTGAGTCTCTGTGTTAGTTCCCAGCTGCTGCAAGAGGAAAGCTTCTCTGATGGTGGCTGAGCGAGACACTGATCTGTGGACATAGCAGAATGTCCTTCCCAGGCATTTCAGTGCTATGCTCCTTCAGCAGAACAAAGGCATTTGGTTTCCCCCTAGACCTCCATATGGTCATGTGGTTCCCATACGATCTCTCCAATGGCCCTTGGTGTTAGTTTTCCCTTCCTGTATTCCCTCCTCTACCTTTTCTTCCCTCCCCTTCTCCATTTAATCCTCCTGCTCCGACCTCCCCCATGTCTCTCTATAACTATATATTCTACTTCCCCTTCATTGGAAGGTCCTCCCCTCCCACTTAGTCCTTTATATCTAACCCCTGTGGTATATAAACTTTAACACGCCTATCAAGGCTTAACGGCTAACATCCAATATACAAGAGAATATATACGATATTTGTCTTTTGTGGTCTGGGTTACCTCAGTGTGATTTTTTTTTTCTTAGATCCAACCATTTATCTGCAACTTGTATAATTTTAACAGCTGGATAATATTCCATTGTATAAATGTACCACATTTTTATTATCCATTCACCCGTTGATAGGCACCTCTACTGTTTCTAATTTCTGGCAATTATGAATAGAGCAGCAATGAATAAGAATGAGCAAGTATCTCTGTAGTAGGATGTGGAGTCCTTTGGGTATATGCCCAAGAGTGCTATAGCTGGATCTTGAGGCAGATCTATTCCCAGCTTCCTGGGAAACCACCACACTGACTTCCATAGTGGCTGTACAAGTTGCACTCCCACAACCAATGAATAAGTGTCCCACTTTCTCCACATCCTCACCAGCATGAGCTGTCATTTGTTTCATTGATCTTAGCCATTCTGACAGATGTAAGATGGAATTTCAAAATAGTCTTGATTTGCATTTCCCTGATGACTAAGGATGTTGAACATTTAAGTGTTTCTTGGCCATTTGTGTTTCTTCTTTTGAGAACTATGTTTATATCTGTACTCCATTTTTCCTTGGTATCCACTTGTTTTTGGTTTTTGGGTTTTTGTTTTTTTTTTTTTGTTTGTTTTTTTTTTTTTTTTTTTGTATCTTAGATATCAGCCTTCTATTGGATGTTTCTGGTTAAAAAAAAAAATCTTTCCCCATTCTGTAGCCTGCTGCTTTGTCCGAATGATGCTGTCCTTTGTCATACAGAAGTGCTTCAATTCCATGAGGTTCCACTTACTAATTGTTGATGTTAATGCTCACACTATCAGTGTCCTGTTCAGAAAGTCGTTCGAGACTATTCCCACTTTCTCGTCTACCAGGTTCAGTGTATCTGGCCTTACGTTTAGGTCCTTGATCCATTTGGATCAAACACTTTTTGCTAAAGATGCTTTCTTTTTTCCTTGTGTGCTTTAGGCTTCTTTGTCAAAAATCAGGTGCCCATAGGTGTGCACACTTACGTGTGGGTTTTCAATTTGATTCCATTGGTCAACATGTCTGTTTTTATGACAACACCATGATGTTTTTATTACTATAGCTTTGCAGTACAATTTGAGATCAGAGATGGTGATATCTCCAGCAGTTCTTTTATTATTCGGGATTGTTTTTAGCTATTCTAAGTTTTTTTTGTGTGTTTCCATATGAAGCTGAAAACTGTCTTTTCCATTTTATGTGAATAATTGTGTTGGCATTTTGATGGGAATTACATTAAATCTGTAGACTGCTTTTGGTAGGATGGCCATTTTCACTATATTGATCCTACTGAATAATGAACATGGAAGATATTTCCATCTTCTCAAAGAATCAACTAGTTCATTGATTTTTTTGTATTGTTTTTATTGTTTGTTTCTATTTCATTGATTTCAGCCCTGAGTTTAACTATTTTTTGCTGTCTACTCTTTTTGGGTGTTATCTTTTCTTTTTGTTCTATAATTTTCAGGTGGCACCACTAATAGGAGACTCTTATCATTTGTTTTTTATTGCTTTAGTTCTAAGAACTTGCCTCTTAGAACTGCCTTCATTGGGTCCCATAAGCTTGGTTATGTTGCAGTTTTTCATTATTTATTTTTTATTTTATGTTTTTCAAGACAGGATTTCTCTGAGGAGCCCTGGCTGTCCTGGAACTCACTAGGTAGACCAGGAGTTCTGCCTGTCTCTGCCCCACGAATGCTGCGATTAAAGGCATGTGCTACCACCACCCGGCTGTGTTTTCATTTTTATTCAGTTCTAAAACGTTTTTAATTTCCATTTTAATTTCTGTCTTGACCCCTTCTTCATTCCATTCAGTTTTCATGAGTTGGTATACTTCCTGCTGTTGTTGACATCCAGATTTAATCCATGATGATCAGCTAAGAAACGGGGTATCATTTAATTTTCTTATATCTGTTAGGATTTGGTTTGTTGTCAAGGGTGTGGTCAGTTTTGGAGGAAGTTCCATGAGTTGCTGAGAAAAGGATATCTTCTTTTGTATTTGGGTGAAATGTTCTGTAAATATCTACTAGGTCCATTTGATTTATGATGTCATTTATCGCCAGAATTTCTGTTTAGTTTTTGTCTGGATGACCTGTTGGCGAGAATTGGATATTGAAGTCACCCACTATCACCATATGAGGGCTAATATGATTTTTAGCAGGACTAGTATTCCTTTTATGAACTTTGGTGCCTTTGTGTTTGGTGTATACATGTTTAGAACTGCAATGTCGGGGGCTGGAGAGATGGCTCA
>NC_022015.1:32064780-32073168 GCF_000317375.1 Microtus ochrogaster
TATGTTTAGTATTTTGATTGTTTAATGTACCATGGAGGATCTCTTTTCTGTTCTTGTCTATTTTGTATTCTGTATGCTTCTCGTACCTTGATGAGCTTGGCGCTCCTTCTTTAGGTTGGGGAAATTTTCTTGTATGATATTGTTGAAAATATTTGGATTTTTTTTTTTTTTTTAGATTTAACATTTTCTTTGACTGAGATATCCATCCCTTCAACCTTGTCTTCAATGCCTGAGAGTCTCTCTTCCAAGTCTTTGGTAGGTTAGGTTTTGGTTTGACTTTCTAAGTTTTTTATTTTCAATTTTATTTCCTTTTGGATTTTCTTTGGTGTTTTTTAGTCTGGTTCTTTGTTAAATCGCTTTATATTGTGGATTGTTTTCATTATTTCATTCCATTGTTTGTGTTTTCACAGACAAGGGATTTATCCATATCCCCTTTAAGGCCCTTGAACATATTCTGAACTGCTGTTTTGGAGTCCTTGTCTTGTGTTTCAGCTATGTTCCATTTCTCCTGGGCTACTGCAGTAGGGTTATTGTCTTCTGGTGGAAGGATATTGTTGTGGCTATTAATATTTGTGCTTTTATAGGGGAACCTAACCCAGATGAGGTGGGAGGAGAGGCACCTGCAAGCAGGCTGCCACCGGCCTCTGAGTGACACCAGGGAGATCTTAACAGAGGAAAGGAAAGCGAACAAAACTTGCTGACCTGGGTGCCAGCCGGTGTGGCTACTGCAGGCCCCAGGTAGAAAGTGTTTCTAGGCCTACAGGAGGAGGGAAGCTGCGTCCATGCCAAGGTTCAGCCGAGTCCGGGAATAGAGATGGGGTGAGAGGAGAGGCAGCTGCTCGCTTCTTTGGTTGCACTGATGTGTCTCCAGACTGGTATTTTGAACTTTGGATCGTCTACCTCCAGAGTTCTGGGTTATAGACATGTGCCCCAGCATCAAGTTTATGCGGTGCTGGGGCTGGAACCCACGGCTTGGTGTGTGCTAGGAGAGCACTCAGCCCACTGAACCACGCTGGGGCTCGTATTCTACGTGTTCATTTTCAGCCCAGCAGCTTTCTCGTGAACGCTGGGTTAGCAAACACTGAGTCCTGAATACGAACCACGAAAGCACTTCCTAAAAGCGAGCAAGCTGATGTTGGATGTGACAGCTCTCTGTTCCCTTGACATACGATGCACTCCATAAAGCAACAGTTTCCCCCAGGTGGATTTGTTTCTGGAGCATACAGCTTGGGTGTTCTTTTTTTTTTTTCAAAGACAGCTACATCTGTTTTACAGCTTCTTTGGAAACCAGGTAGCAAGTTGAGGGGGCAGAAGTGAGTAGAATTTTTTAAAAAAAAATGAAAAATTCAAAGTTCAAATTCTTAGATAGCTATGGAGACCAGAAATAAAACACTAAATAGTCCCCCAGTAATTGAAAAGTCTCCCATCGGTTCAGGACACTTCTACCAAACATGGCTTTACCAAGGTTACTACTGACTCCATAAAGCAACAGTTTCCCCCAGGTGGATTTGTTTCTGGAGCATACAGCTTGGGTTTTTTTTTTTTTTTTTCAAAGACAGCTACATCTGTTTTACAGCTTCTTTGGAAACCAGGTAGCAAGTTGAGGGGGCAGAAGTGAGTAGAATTTAAAAAAAAAAAAATGAAAAATTCAAAGTTCAAATTCTTAGATAGCTATGGAGACCAGAAATAAAACACTAAATAGTCCCCCAGTAATTGAAAAGTCTCCCATCGGTTCAGGACGCTTCTACCAAACATGGCTTTACCAAGGTTACTACTGACTCACCACTCCAAAATAGGAGGAAGACCCCTTCCGAATCATCTTAAACAATATTCAGAAACAAGAATTCTGGTCATTTCATGGGAAGCTGTATCTGATACTGTGTGCAGACCCTTCATTGAGTCCCCACCAACAAACTTCAGCTTTGGATGGCGGTCAGAGAGCACCTTTGTTGATGGCCTCGGGCCAGGACCAGCTGCTAAGAAGGAGTTGCAGCCCTCCCCCTCGTCCTCATTATCGGCTTTGCATCACCAGTCATGGCGATTCTCCGCTGGGCCACCAGGAGGCAGAAAATGGTTGCTGGTTAACTACTTCAACTGAGATAGTGACACGCCCATTTCCTGCCGCTTTCTGCTATGAACTGAGTGACTCCCCCGCCTTCTCAGGCAGGTCTCGCTGCCACCTGTGAGTCCTGCAGTTTGGTTCACAAACTAGATTTATTTCTGATGTTGGTGGTGACTGGGAGAAAAGATGCAGGTGTGGTGGGACCGGTTCCTTTGGAGACCTCTGTTCCTGGTTTGTAGATGATGTCTCCCTATGTCCTCACATGGTCATACCTCTGTGGCGGTATCCTGAGCTCTTATGGGGACACAAGTCACTCTGGATCAGGGCCCACTTACAGATCCCCGTTTGACTTTGATGGCCTCTTTAGTGGCCTTGCTTCCAAATGGCGACATGAATACTAGAGTCAGGACTCCATTGTGTACACAAAGACTCTGCCCTTGCTAGAGCCCCCAGCCAGGGACTCTGTCAGCCAACAACAACTTTCCTAACTGATGAGCTCTACCCTCATTAGTAAGATCATCTCCCGGTACCTTCCTGGAACGGTCCACACTGCCAAGGGTGTTTCTTGTTTGTTGAGGCACTCCTGCAGGCTGGCCACTTCTACAGGGCCAGTGAACCTTGCCTGGACCAGCCCCGTTCCCGCTTCCCTTTCTCTGATCTCACTGAGCCCAGCTCCACCCTCCCTGGTCCCTCTTTCTCCCTTTATGGGTCCCAGAGCCCTAGAATCCAGGATGAGCTCAGCTTCCCAGGCTCGGGTTTGCAGTAGCTACTGCAGGCTTAGCTAGTTCTGAGCCCTCGCCAGTCTGGCCTCACTCATCTGTGACAGTAAGAGCTCATGTCCCGTACACAGCCCCACTCTCTACACCCCTGCCCATGCCCTGCCTCCCTTCTTCCCAGCCTCGGCCGGCCGATGCGATGCTTCTCTGGGTTCTTTTCTCTAGCGTTTTCTCATTCACCCTCGCCACCATTTATCTTTGCTTAGCTTTTGTCATTGTCAGGGTGTGTCACACCGAGTCCCTGCCCACGGTCTCTAAGGTTCCCCTTTCGCTGCTGCGGGCAGGCGTTGCTCACTCAGTACAAGGTGTGCGATGCTCCACTGACTCATGAAATTCACTAACCCATGTGTTCTCTTGCCCCTTGCAGGTCTTTGATTAGTCACGTGACACTGCTGTGGCCATGTTGGCACACGTGTGACCACTGCACGCAGAACTCAGATCTATACAGTTCCTGTGCTGGAGTAACCAGTGGCTCCCCAAGGTACCTAGAGACACCAGTTCCCAGTAGGAAGAGCCGGCATGTGGACATTATGCCAGGCTTCTCATTTTGCCAATCAAATGTGTATAAAACAATATCCAATTTTGGATAAAACTATATCCCTAGTAGATGGAAAGGAGGTGCACATGCATGTATGTATGTGTATATATGTATCTCTATATATACATGTAAAATTGTATATGTGTATATATTTATTATATGTAACAACATTTATAAATAAAACAAACATATATATATTGTGTTTGTAATTCCCTTTTTCTATTGTAGGTTTTGGTTCCTATTCTTTTACCCATTAACCTAAATGTATTATCATATTTTTCTTACTGAATTATAGAAGCTTTTGCTTATTATATTACATATTCTGAATACTAGGCTGAGGAGATGGCTCAGTCAGTAAAGCACTTGCGTCCCAAGCTTGAGAACCTAGGTTCAGATCTCCAGATTCCACATAAAAAGCCAAGTGCAATGGTTGATAGCAAAGTGGGAGGAGACTGGCGGATCTCTAGATCTCTCTGGCTGCTAGCCTGGCCTATGTGGCGACATTTCAGGCCAATGAGAGAGAAGCCCTCTTTCAAAGGAAAAGTAGAAGGCGCCTAAGGAATGACACTGAGGTTGTCCGCTAACCTCAGATGTATACCTGAATGAGCACATGTTGCATGAATGAGAGAAAGAGAGAGAGAGAGTATTAAACAAACAAAATGAGGTTGCTTGAGTGTTGAGGAATATTATTTTAAGGTGTGTTACTTTTGCTTATGCTGCATTTGTTTAACTCTGAAGCTGTGATTCTTTCCCTGTCTAAACGGCCTGATGGTCCTAATAAAGAGCTGAATGGCCAATAGCAAGGCAGGAGCAAGGATGGGCGGGGCTGGCGGGCAGAAAGTACAAACAGAAGGGAAACTGAGTTGTAGTGAGAGAACAAGGGGAGGAGGACAGCAGGGGGCAGTCAGCTAGCCAGCCGTGAAATAAGAATGGAAGGTACGATACACAGAAATAAAATAGACAAAGAAAAAAGCCAAGGCAAAAAGTAATCGGGATAATTTAAGGAAAGCAGACCAGAAAGAAGCCAAGCTAAGGCTGGACATTTATCACTAAGAATAAGCCTCCACGTGTGATTTATTTGGGAGCTGGATGGTGCCCCCCCCCAAAAAAAAAGCCAAAAGAGTAAAACATTGCATAACACTTGAGAAACTCAAGAGTTGAAGCAAACTGCACCCTAGTGGAAAGATTTAGTGGGCTGGCAGATGGTCCATCAGACCAAAGGGCAGCTCTGAGCCAGGGGAGGGAGCACAGTGAGGAAGTCCTACCAACATGAGTCAATATCGGGGTGTAAACAAGTCATGCCCCAAAATGCTGGGAAGAACCTGAATGAAGGACACAGACTTCTCCAGGCAGAGAGAAACCTGGTGTGCGCTCAGAGACACGGAAGTGGGGTTGCAGATGGGGACGGAAGGCGGGCGGATTCCTTCCCTGAAATGGCAGCGGGGCTGGCAGGAGCCTTCTCAGCAGCAGCCAGCAAGTAATGGCTTTAAAATTCTGATAGAAAATTGCTGTCAACAGGGAACTCTGCAGCAGCTAAACAGTCATTCAAGAATTAGATGAAAATAGAGAGGGTACATTCATAAGCTTAAGGAGAATAGCCCAGAAACACTTGCCAAGAGAACTAAACAGAGGCGGTTTAGCTGGAGAATGAGCGCCAAAAAAAAAAAAAGGCAAGATAAGTTCCTACATATAATTAACTATTGAATACAAAAACTAATTTCGGGGATTTTTAAGTGAAATCAAAACTTCAGATGACAGTAGGAAGAGGCAACAGGCTCAGATGGGGCTGTGCTGGGGTACCCAACAGCTCCCCAAGGTGCCTATGAACACCAGTTCTCAGCAGGGGGACCCTGTGATTGTCAGCACATGGACATTACACCAAGCTTCTTATTTTGTCACTCAAACGTGTATAATACAATGTCCAATCTGGGTAAAATTCTATTTTCCTAGTAGCCGGCCAGGTGGAACATACACTCTTGTGGATGGGTATGGGGACGTGTGTGGAGGTTGGATGCCATGCCTCGTGCCATTCAACAAGCTGTCTACCTTGTTTCTTGTGGGAGACAGGGTCTCCTGGCGTAGAGGAAGGTGGGTTGGGATGGTTGGCTGGTGAGCCCTAAGAATCCACCTGTCTGCCTCCCAAGAGTGAGGCATTACAGGCATACAATGCTGTACCTAACCTTCCAAGTGGATTCTGGGGAATCTAATTCAGGTTCCCATGCAGGTGTGGTAAGCACATCACCGCCTGAACCATCAGATTGGGCTCTCTGATGGCATTGTGGCCAGGTAGGAATGGCCTGCCTTCTCTGCCTCCTGAAGCTCCTCTCTAAACACGTCTTGGCCCCAACCTTTACCAACATGTAACCAAATTCAGCTGCCAGCATCCATCTCTGCTGTGTTGAAGAGACGTCAGAAGACGGTTGCTCAGAGGACACCCAGCCACACATACCTGAGCCACTGGGCTCCTATAGCTCTTGAATTTTCTAAGCTTTATCATTTGTTTGGATTTGTGTGTGTGTGTATTACAATTTACTCCCCATCTCACCTTCAGTTCTAAGTGATCTGCTAATACACGATTGAAAAACGATTTACATTTATTATTGCATAAATATGGGGCATACCACGGTCCATGTGTGGAGGCCACAGGACAACTTTTTTTTTTAAAGATTTATTTATTTATTATGTATACAACATTCTGCCTCGATGTATGCCCACACGCCAGAGGAGGGCGCCAGATCTCAGTACAGATGGCTGTGAGCCACCATGTGGTTGCTGGGAATTGAACCTCTGGAAGAGCAGCCAGTGCTCTTAACCTCTGAGCCATCTCTCCAGCCCCACAGGACAACTCTTAACTTGGGTTCTAAGAATTAACTCAATGAACTTACCCACTGAGTCACCTTGCTGGCCCAAATAAACCATTTTTGTTGCTGTTGGTTTTTTGTTTTTTGTTTTTTTTTTTTTTAGCTCTAGACTTCCACTTTGGTTCCATCTTATACCTTCGGTACAGCTCCTGTTTTTGCTGCTTCAAAAATGTTTAGCAAAATTATATCCATGTGCCCGATAGCTGAGGACACAACTCACTGTTCTTACCAGTTCATTTCCGGCGGTTTCCGTAGATTTGATCACGGGTAGTATCGCCCTGTGTGTGACTTATTACTCACGAAAATGGAACTTTCTAAAATCCTAAGTTCTGGCCTCCAGAAAGGAATGACTCACATCACCTGACTGTTTAGGATCTTCTCTCTCCCACCAGATCTGGTTTTAAGGTAGTTCACCATATTCTGGGAATCTCTTTTCTATCGGGATCCCTTTCCTCTGTGGAGTATGGTGTGGTTTAGGGTGTATGCATAGTTGACCGACCTCCCAGAATGCCCAGTTGTGCAGGTTTCTAAATGGGTAGGGACAGCCTCCAAGTTTCCACATTAGGAGCGTCTGTGCCGAATCAGACCCCGCTACAACACCTCTCTGCTTTGAACCCTGTACCCGGAGCCACGATCATGGCACTGCTGCGGCGGCTGTTTCTACGCAGGCGCGGAGGTCAGCGGTCGGCTCCGGGCAGCCTGTGGCCAGAAGGTCCATTGCCCTGGAACACGGTCCGCTCAGCTGAAGCACCGCTCAGTCTCCTTCGGGTCCCCAAGCCCTCCCCGAGTCCATCCGTCTGCCCTCTAGAAGTCTTTTTCTAGCCTTGTCACCCACCACAGGCCATAAGCGCACGCGTACCAAAGCCACCCCACACCCCCGCCCCGCGGCTTGTCGCCCTCGGGCCTCCGTAGGGCAGCTGCGTCTCCGTGGCGACAGTCTGGGTAGCGCGGCTCCATTGTTAGACACTGGCTGAACCTCTCGGAGGCGGGGCAGCCGGCGTGCCGGGGCGGAGTCGCAGGTGGGCGTGGAGGCTCGTGAAGAGGAGGAGGGGTGCTGCGGCGTCAATCACCGCAGGTCGGGCTGGACTGGAAGGGAGCGGACACCTGACTTCGCGCTGTAGGACGGGCCCCCGGGATGGCGGGCGTGGACTCCGGGGTTGATGGGCCACCGGGCTGTGGGTCTGTCTGCTGGGGGTCCTTTGAACATTGACCTCTGATAGCGCGGTGGTGGGGGAGGGCTAGGACTTGGTCCCCTGACCCTCTACAGTGGCCACGCCCCGAGGATAGATATTGAGGCCCAAATGTTGAGTTCTGCCTAACCAAGTCCCAGTGTGGAAACCGAACCACCAGTCCCTTCAACTGGTGGTTCTCTCCCATCAAAACGCATCTTCCTTACAATGTAATCTGTTGGAGGAAGAATCCTTTCCTCCTAATTCTAAGGTGTAAAAAAACAACAACAACAAACCACAGACTATGCAAATACCTGGAGACCTTAGGGAGCCCCATCCCCGGGTCAGGAGCAGACCTAGGCTCCCCATGAATTGTGCACTCTTGAGGTCAGATCCTTCACTGAAAGTTACCTTCTCAGAAAGGAGTGACAGGTAGTCTTTGGACGGAGTAGATGACAGATTATCTCAAACCTATAAGCATTCCGGCCATAGTTTTTGCTGGGATTGTTTTGAAAGTATGCGCTGGCTAAGCAAAAGAATTACTGAACTTTAAGATGCAAGATTGTCATTGCCTAGGCAGAGAACCGAGGCAGAAACAGGAAACAGGCTTACCAGAAACCCCTCCCCATTTTGCAGGTCTCTTGCAGACTTCCCCCTTTGTTTTTATTCTATCATCCTTGCTTTCGCGAGGGTATTTCCCAGTTAAAGTTATATTGTAGCCAGGTATGTACTTGATTATAATTGCAACATTTTCAAGGTAGATGCAAGGAGATTAGGAATTCAGAGCTCACCACAGTGAGTTGGAGGCCTGCCTGGTAATTTTCTTTTTTAAATTTTGTGGTACAGTGTGAGGAGCAAAGAATTTAACCAGTGCCTCCTTATGTTCCAATATTTACAACTTTGAAAGCCAAAATCATGGTACTGTTGCTTTTTCAGCAAGTCAAGTCCCTGCAAATGTGCCCTGCTCCCATCCCGTCATGCT
>NC_022015.1:32073268-32092005 GCF_000317375.1 Microtus ochrogaster
CCGTGACTTCTGGTTGCTAGGACCCTCCCCCTTCCTGTTTTCAGGTGACTCCATACCAAGAAGGATGAGCTGTGGCCACTGGAGGGCATCCAATGGAGGACACGGAGGAGGCTGCCAATGATCCTGAGAATGCTGCTGTTGCCAAGGGCATACCTGCTTCCTTTTCCAAAACTGATGAGTCTGCTTTTGAGGGAGTCATCTCTTCCTCACCAGTTTTAGACCTGAGTCAAAGAGGCCTGTGCCATTTGGGAGAGTTATTTAAAGTTCCCACCCTTCAAGTAAGTGTCCCGTTCCTGGGAGGGTGCGGCACACAGTGCCTGCAGCGAGAAGCAGAATCAGCACTGGGCTTTTTGTCCCTCTTGTTAGGAGAGGTGAATTGTAGAAGGAGCGGGAGAGTTAGCTGGGGTTTCACGGGCTGACCACAACAAAGAGCAACTGAGATGCGGTGCCAGGCAACAGAGAGAGCCAGGTGTCAGGATGGGGCAGCCTTCTCTACCCTGCAGGGTGTGTTTCTTCATGGGAAACACTCAGGCTGAGATCAGCCAGGGTAGAGAGACCATTGTCCAAATAGGTGGGTCTCTGATTTAAACCACGTGTCCTTCTGCAGGGCCTGGGGACTATGAAAACAGTCGGAAGCTTTCTCTCGTTGTCTCGGACTTTGCTGATATACACTGCTTTCCTTTGTGTCAGGCCTTCCTTCAGGGCACTTCCTAGTAATATTGCATTGTCCCCAAGTTTTCTGGAGCAAGCAGTGTTGATGGCAGAAAGAATAGAGGGTCCCCAGCAGTGCTGGCACGGCTGGCACTGCCCTTGTGTCACAGAATGCCCTTACGTTGCATTCGGCTTCATCTAGAACCTAGAAATGGTACTGTGGTTTGTTGTAAGGTGGCACAGGAACACACGCAGAGCCCTTGTCAGGGACAACAGCGCACTGAGGTGAGCTGCTCATTCCCTCTGCGCATGTCTGCTATCAAGACATGCGAGCCAGCTAGCACCCTTGCCCTTCGAGTTTTGTAGACAGGATCTTGCTAGGTCGCCCAAACTGGCCTCAGATTCACTGTCCTCCTGGCTCGTGCCTGGCTGTTAGCAGCCTCCAGGAGTGCTCTCTTAGTTACAGGGACCCACCTCCTCAGGCGACTGTTGTCTACACGGCACTCGCTAAGAAGTGCTAAGAAGTGAAGCTCTCCATTCTCAGGAGTCCAGCTAAGTGATGAGATAACCATTGCCTTTATCCAGAAAGGAAGGAGGAAATTCCAGCGTATTTTAGGTCTAATCTAGACTCATACCTGAGAAGACAGGTGTTGCTATGAATGTATTTCTATGGAAAAAAAAATCATCCAGGTGGTGGTGGTGGTGGTGGTGGTGTTGGTGGTGGTGGTGGTGCACGTGCACCTTCATTGTGGGAGTGCACAGAGAGCTGAATGTCCCAGTGCTGTCCGTGGCTTCAAGCAAAGTTGGGACAGTTTCTCAGGGCTCGAATCAGGCCTCACGGATCATGTCTTCCTACCTGGGTGATAGCTCCTTTCTGTGTGGCTGGTCATCACAGATCATGCCACAGCAGAATGTGTCTGTGTCCCGTAGCTTCCTCCTTAGTGCCAACTTGGAATGAGTCAGGCAGGACTCTTATTGTTTGCTCAGTGGGTTCACTGCGAGCATGGTACTGAGTGTGGCCAGGGAGAAGGAAGACAGTGTTAGGTTTTAAATCTCTGATTCTTGTGTCAACTGTTTATATTCTTTAAGAGTAGCTTTTTTTTGTTTGACATGTAGTTGTGGTTGTTTTAATCCTTTTGGAGATGGTTTTTGGATACATCCTGTTTTAAATTTCACTGGCTGATAAAGCATCCTCTGGTCCCCTTCTGTGGAAGCAATTACACCTGCAGAGGAATTCACTCAGTGAGATTCCAAAGGATTTCTTCCAGTTGCTGCCCAACCTGACATGGCTGGACCTCCGTTACAACAAGATCAGGGCCCTTCCATCAGAGATTGGCTCTCACAGGTAAGTGTCTGCTCCTTGGATGTGCAAGTTGATCGTCTTCAACTGGGCTGGGCACTTAGGAAGCAGAGGCAGGCAAATCATTGTGAATCTGAGCCAACTCAGGCTGCATAGTGAATTGCCATCTCAAAATAAAAAATCCAGATGGTTCAGACACAGCTCACAGGTCCGTGGCCAGCCGTCCCAGGTGTGGCTAATCGTGTTGTGATGAGCTCTTTGACATGGTAGAAAATGGCAGCCTTGGTGCCCCTGCTAGAAAGTCCACATTGCTTCCTGAACAGCTGATTCCACCCTGACTCTGCTGTGGAAAGCTGACTGAGATCAAAAGTACCCTGGCTATATGAAAACCCAGCCAGGCGTTGCCTTGGGCCCTGGAGAATCCCCCCTGGCTCTTGGGGAAGAGTTTTGCCCCGTTTTGGAAAGCTAGAAACCCCCAGGCAAGCAGTATAGACTATCTTCCCACATTCCTGCCCCTTGGCTTCCCAGGGATTCCCAGAACTCCCAATTGCGGAGCCCAGTCCAGCCCACCCTCGACAACCAGGCTTCCTCTCCCTACCCCAGCCACAGACTCACTGCCTCCTTACCTGGGTCTACTCTCTGTGCCACCGCCCCACTCTGTTAGATCTGCCCAGGCTACTCACTTCAGACCCTCCTCTCCCCTCACAGAGCTGAGCAAAGGGAAGGGCAGACAAGTCCCCTAAGTACTCAAGAGCTTACCAGGGGTCAGGGACAAGGTAGGAGACGAGACTGAGGAAGGGCTTCAGGGTTTGGAAATCTATGCTCTCAACTTTGAAAGAACTGGACGCGGATAGGGATAGAATTAGACTTGGCGCCAGATCACTGCCTGAGGATGGAAGCTATGGGGCAAAGGGTAGAAGGAGTTGGCAGGCAGCCA
Organism: Microtus ochrogaster; assembly: GCF_000317375.1. Classification (NCBI taxonomy): domain Eukaryota; kingdom Metazoa; phylum Chordata; class Mammalia; order Rodentia; family Cricetidae; genus Microtus; species Microtus ochrogaster. The sequence goes on from NC_022015.1 coordinate 32,076,157, forward strand.
GGGCAGTGGTCCATGTAGGAGGCTTGGCCAAGTGACTGTAGCCCGGCCTCAAGGGACCTCAGAGCTTTTGGGATTGGCATTGACAGCAGACTAGAAAACAGATGTGTCTAAGGTTGACCTAGTTCCCATGTAGCCTCCCAGGGAACTCATCAATCCGCTGTGCATCAGCATAAGGTTTGCAGAGGTGCCTTGCTTGCGCTGAGGGCACCATTTGTTAAGTACTGATCAAACTATATTGTAGCCGGGTGGTGGTAGTGTGTGCCTTTAATCCCAGTACTTGGGAGGCAGAGGCAGGCTGATCTCTGAATTTGAGGCCTGCCTGGTCTACAAGCGCTAGTTCTAGGTCAAGTTCCAAAGCTACAAAGAAATCCTGTCTTGAAAAACAAAAACAAAAGAAAGAAAAAGAAAAAAAGTGTGTGGGGGTGGGGAGTGAGCACCCGGCACAAATAATGGTGAGAGCAAATGCCTTGCCCTTGCCCTCCACGCTCCTCCTCAGCAGTCAGCAGGAGGCAGCTAGTTTTGACACATCTGAGCTGGGGATGCACCAGGAAGCCTCCTGTGGAGTCCTGGAGACCCTGGAACCAGCAGGGTAAGCCGTGCATGGACTGGTGGACTTTTGAGGCAGCAGCGCATGCCTGGCCAGCAGGTGGTGACACAGCAGAGCTGGCTCTTGGGATCTTTGGGTTGTTTCCACCCAGTTATACCTTCCTGGCCAGGCCACCCGGTCTTCTGGGCCTGTGTCCTGTACAGAGTTGCATTCTTCCTCACAAGAACACCATCTTCTGTGCTGGGACAGCTGAGTGGTTTTGGCCACAAATTATTTTGTGGTTAGCATTCATTCTGTTGAGTAGTTGTTCCTGACGGTTAAGGTCACATGAAGTCTGCTGCTGAGGGGTCCACTTCCTGTTTCTTCCACCAAATAGTGCTTAGTTCTCAGATCTGGAATCCTTGGATTTTGACAGCCAAAGCCAGCTGCTTTGCGTTGTTTAATTTATAATTGAGTCTCTGATTTCACACCCATTATGTCATTAAAACTGGATCCACTTGCTCAAGAGCTAAAACATATTCATTAGAAATTTTAAGTAATTGTGGGCTCATTAAAGGCTTTAAAGTTAAAAAAATATATTTAAAACAATAGTACCGTCAGAGCCCCCCCCCTCCACTGTGTGTGGATGTGTGAGTGTGGGTGCAGAGATTAAAACAAGGCATGCTGATTCGTTCTCTGGAGGCTAGAAGCTGGCAGGTGTCTGCTCAGTTGTAAGCTGGTGCAGCAAGGACAGTCTGACTAGTGATAGAACATACAAGACCAACACAGGTTTATCACCATATGGATATTGTTATATCAGGTAGAAATCACCTGCATACTTTCAGCTTAATATTTGGTAAATATTAAATATTATAAATATTCTTCTAAAAGAACTCAAGCCAAACGGACTGGAATGCCTTTGGCTTTGGTGCTGGAGAAGCCCGGGGCACATTGCTGAGTGTCCTGTCTTGAGTCACAACCAGCTCACAGAGAGCAGCCACATCCCTGCTGCCTGTTTCCTTATGAGGCGTTTTAAAGGTTACCACAACCAAGCCGATGAGCTGAGTCAGGAAGGCCCATATAACCGGCTTTGTACACATCATGTTAAGTTTCTTAGGGCAGAAGAGACAGTTTGGTGGTTGAACGGGCTTGCTGCACTTGCAGAGGAGTAGGTTAGGTTCTCTGCAAACGCCCACACGGGCCGTTCATGACCATCTCTATCTCCCAGGTTCAACAGATCTGACACCCTCTTCTGGCCTCCATGGGCACATGGCGCCTGTCCATACAAATAGGCCATAAAAACATGCATACACGTAAAACATTTTTAAATAATATTTCAAAAGAGACAAGTTTTTTCATAAAAATATCAAATAAGGCAACATGTGGTATGTACCTGTAATCTTAGCACTGGAGAGGTAGAGGCAAGAGGATTGTTGAAAATTGGGACTGCCCTGATCTGCATAGCAAGGTCAACCATGCCATAGAATAGAACTGTTTCAAAAACAAACTTCAAAGCATAAGAATTCCTGAGAAAGTACACTGTGGAGAACGATGAAGTCAGCAGACATGAGCCTTACCTGGGTGCTGAGGCTGCAGTGCCCCCCCGCCCAAGCACGCCTTCTCTTTGTTTCAGGCCCAATCAGATATGGTCACTGTGAGCCCATCAGTCCAGAGGGCAATGGTTTCAGCATCATTCAGAGTCTCTAGGTGTAGCTCAGGCCCAAAGCCCTGCCTTCTGCTAGCCCTGAGATAGCCATGAGATAGACTCTATCTTCAAGTAGACAGCACATGAAGGAATAAGCCATCTGAGACCTTGTGCCAGATTTCAGCCAAGGGTCCTAGTAAAGAGAAGAAGAAAGCAATAAATTAATAATGGATACAGTCTTAAGGATTATGATAATCTCAACACTCGGGAGGCAGAGGCAGGCATACCTCTATGAGTTTGAGACCAGCCTGGTCTACAGTTAGTTCTAGGACAGCCAGGGCTATGCATAGAAACCCTGTCTTGACAAAAACAAATGAAAAAACAACCAGTATAGGTGAAGGACAGAGTGCAGTGTAGCTCTCCTGCTGTGCTCCAGATCTGAGATGCTTGCTAATGGTACATAGTGCGTGTGTGTGTTAGGATATCCACAACCAAGAAAGGAAAAATGAGGCCTTTTGACACAATATTTTACAGGTGGTCATTTAATCTTCTGTTTTCTAAAGTATTTTGTTGTTGTTTTCTTTTAAAGACATTTGAAAACTTTGCTTTTAGAAAGAAATCCTATCAAAACGTTACCCATTGAGCTAGGTAAGTACCACAACAAAGTGAAAGGTGGATTTCAATGCTTTGAAGTCCGGGGCTTGTGATGGAGGGGAGAGGCATGATGGAGGAAGGGAGGCAGCGAGGTGTTTGTTAGTTCCTTCTCCAGTTGCTGTGGTAAGGCACCGTGACGAAACAGTCTAAGGGAGGAAAGGTTTGTTTGGGCTCACAGCTCAAAGGTTCATGGTGGCCAACTGAAGATGGCAGGGGTGTGCAGAAAGGAGCAAGTGCTGGTGCCCAGCTCATTTTTCCCTTTTCTACAGCTCAGGATCCCAGCCTGGTGACTGTGCTACCCACAGTGGCTGGGTCTTTCTCTTCTGTTTAACCTTACCACAACACTCGCCCACAGGCATGTCCAGAGGGCCGTCTCCACAGCCCTTCTAGAGCTCATGCCTGTTCTCGGGCAAAGGAGTTGTTAGCACTCACGTGTGTTGTCGATGCCAAGACCAGACAGATTTGCATTTTGCACACAACCTAAGAAAACCTGGTCATACAACGCTGCGTGCTGCCGGCATGCGGCTTTGCTCTCCGTGGGAGCCAGGCTTGAGTCTTAGCTGCTTGGGTTCAGTGCCCTCCTTAGGACTTGAACTCGGTTACTTGATTCTTTAACTCACATGTGCTTCTGAGGCCCGAGAGGATGTGAGGGGCCATTGTGTGTGTTTTCTCTGCTATAAATGAGGAAGACACTCATTTCCTCCTTACAAACTGATTTGTCTTGGTTTCTGCTTTCTCTTATCTTTGTCTGTTTGAATTTGATTTGCTCGCCTCCCATCTTTGTTGAGTTGAGTTGAAAACTTGGAGTTTGATTTCAGATCTCTTTTCTAACAAATTTGAGCTGCACTCTGTCCTAAACACTGCCTTCACCGTGTCATTCAAGGCCACGTGTCTTCTGGTGCGATTCACCCATGGGCTATGTTAAAGTTATTTTCTTCACTGCTCTGACCAGAACAGCTTGAAGGTGGATTTGCTTTGGCTCACGTCACAGAAGGTATTACAGAGTTCACTGGGACAGGATATGCAGCTGGGACAGGTCAGGAAGCAGAAAGCACAGAATGCTGCTGCACATGGCTTTCTGCTTTTTACCTTGATCTATGGGATGATGCCACTCATGTTCAGGTTCCCTTTCCCCTTAGTGAAACCTCTCTGGAGACACTTCAAAGATGCGCCAGAGGCGCGTCTCCTAGGTGATTCCAAATCACCCCAGTTAATTATGAGGAATAGCTGTCATAGCTTGCTGCTTAGATTATACGCAACTAGAGATTCTCCAGCTGGCTTTCTGTGGTGCGTGATGCTTTGCCGTTTAAAAGGCAGAGACTATCAGGCCAGATACAAATGAGGAGTCGGCTGTATGCAGCCCACTCGCAGTTACTAAAATGCAGGAAGTTTGAGCACCCTCAGCCAGAAGGGAACGGAAGCAGCAGGCAGACAGGAGTGACTTCATGATAGCTGCTTACCACGTCACATGCTCTCAGTAAGCAGGTGACAGTGCTCAGTGTCATTCTATCACTAAAACACTGTGTGTTTTCAAAAAGGTGGACAGCCATCTTTGACTTCCCTCAGTCTTTCTTCTCAACATCACTTGGCCGTGAAGCCCATCTAGAAGTGGGAGTGTGGGGGAGGTGCCCCAAAGGGTATATATACGGGAGCAAATCTAGAAGATGATGGCTGGATTTCACCTAGGCTTGAGACTGGGGTGGGAAGTGGAGCCCTAGGACATTCTTATACTTTGTCAATTCAACGAGGTTTGGAGACTCAAGCCTGTAACCCCAGCACTTGGGCTATGAGACAGGAGGACTGCTGCGTGTGAAAACAACCTGAGTTAAATAGTGAAATCTAGGCCAGCCTGGGCAACAATGGAGTGGAACCATCTCCATGGAAACAAAAGAATGAAGGAATGAATGATGGATGTCAATCACCTTCTCCCATCTCCCCATCTCTTCCTTCTCCTCTTCCCTCTTTTGACACAGTCTTTTGTAACCCAAGCTGGCCTTGAACTCCCCAGTTGAGCTCGAGATATCCTTGATTCTACCTGGAATCTCAGGCATGTGCCACCATCCCAGTTTATGCCTGGCATGGAACCCAGAGCTAGGCAAGAGCTCTACCAACTTAGCTGCATCCCTGCTCCATCTAATACCCATGGCTGAGTTCCTCTGCTAGACTTTTTGCTGCAATGATTGCCATGTTCAATTCTAAACCTGTTGGTAGTTTTTGATTCTTTGTTTCATTAGCTTTCCTATTTGTTTAGGTATTTTGTTATATTCTCCTCAAATTAGCTAGGCATCGCTACTTTTCATTTCCTTGGCTGTATTTGTAATGGCTGCTAAAGCCTTTGTTTGCTAATCCTGGCATCTGGGCTGCCTGAGGACGGTGACTGTAACACCTGTCTCCTCAGTACAGCTCCTATTTTTTTTAATAGTTCATATAGCCTATATGTTACAAAGGGACATTTTTGGTAATGTAGCCGCTTTCTGCTACGAATTTGTTTTTTTTTTATTGGAATGTTTTTTTTAATATTTATTTATTTATTATGTATACAATATTCTGTCTGTATGCCTGAAGGCCAGAAGAGGGCACCAGACCCCATTACAGATGGTTGTGAGCCACCATGTGGTTGCTGGGAATTGAACTCAGGACCTTTGGAAGAGCAGGCAATGCTCTTAACCACTGAGCCATCTCTCCAGCCCCTCTGCTACGAATTTGACTTGAAGGTTGCTGTTGTTTGGCTTGCTTTTATTATCATCAATTATCTGTCTCCCCTGAAGAGTTTTGCTCACAATTTTTATTACATTTATTTATTTCGTGAGGGTGCAGTTTTATCCTGGCATGAGTGCGGCAGTCAGAGGACAACTCACAGGAGTGAGTTCTCTCTTTCAACTAGGTGGGCCCGGGGATGGAACTCCAGTCATCAGGCCATCTGGCCAGCCCCACCTGCAGAGTTCTTAAAAGAAAACCTCAGGTGTCTGTCACCTCCTCTGCTCTGCTCTCCCTCCCGGGCTGCCCTCTAAGAAGCAGGCAGGGTACTGACGCTCCCCCCTCTGCTGCAGGGCAGGTCACTACACTGAAGGCGCTGAACCTGAGACACTGCCCTCTGGAATTCCCACCTCACCTGATCGTGCAGAAAGGCTTGGTAGCCATCCTGACCTTCCTACGGATCTGCTCAGTGGAGAATGCCTTCCCTGGAGGTGAGTCCCCTCGGGTTTGTAGAGACTTCTATGACTTGATGAAACTGCAAGGTGTGGATCAGAACCAGGAGAGCTGCTTCTCCAACCTCTGTGGGGCTCACATGGCAAATGCCAGCCCCTACACTGGCTCAGATGCCATGCCTTTCCCTGGCTCAAGTTCACTCTGAACAGTCACACCTGTCTGGGTAGATGTGGTAAAAGTTCATGGGAGAAGCCGGCTGTGGCAGTCTTCACCCCAGCCACTAGCAAGCAGCTACTTTGGGGGTCCTTGTGCTACTCCAGACAGCTTTGTAAAAAGCTCCATGAGGCATATCGTGTTCCTTCCTAGATGCCAGGAACTAGCTTAGTAAGCATGGTGTACCTCTGTAGGATACTTACTAAACTGTCCCATTTTGTCAACATATTGACCAGCCAGAGAAGAAGGGAGGGAAGGGAAATGGTGACCCAGTCTTTGCCTTGACCCATCATAAATGTCCTGGGTTGTGATGTCTTAAAACAGTCATGTTCATAAAAGGACTTAGTTTGTGTCTCCAGAATCAACTCTGAGACAGGGACTCAAGGGCCTGTGGATGGTTTTGGAGGTGTCCCAGGAAACTTGAGAGTGGCATTGGGCAGCCAGGGAGGGTGAGGGGCTGCACTTTAGCAAGCTCCTAGGAGACTTTTGTACAGGACAGCTTACAGAGTGCTGGTGCTGAGTCACAAGGGTTCCTGTGCCTGCATGGGGACCTAGCTGAGGGTTCATCTTCATGGACATCTAACTGCAGTATCTTAGACTGGCATTGTAAAGGCACATAATTTAGGGAAAGGCAGCATGTAGCAGGCTCTGAGAGGTTGCAATGGCATCCTAAGCCCCTGAAGGACAGGTCGACAGGCTAAGAGAAGAGAGGCAATGTGGAAAGCTCTTCATCCCTGGCAGGAGCAGGAGTGAGCAAGGGATTATGGGTGACTGAGAGGCCGGAGTGAGAGTCTGGATGCAGCCACCACTGTGCTAGGGATTGGGGGCAGGGACTCGGGGCAACACCTGGGCACATGGGCACTAAAAGACGTACGTGTCAGACCCCAGTGGAAAAGAAGCATCCTGGCAGTTAATCTGTGCTGTCGAGAAGTGAGCATGCCATCAGGAGGAGGTCAAGCTCTGCTCCACACTGGAGAGGTGCAAGAGCATAGGAGGGTGAATACACAATATGTCCCAGACAGCTTGGGTCTGGCCTGGAGATGATGCAAGAAGTGTCTCTGGCCCAGCTGTGGGGATGCAGGTCCACCATGACATAACAGATGACGGGAGTCTGTGTGACACCCTGGCTCTGCAGTAAAGTTTGTGACTGGAATTCACCCCTGCTGTGTGTTTTACCCAAATGTAAGGAGGGGGTTACCAACATAGTCAGAGTGGCCAAGATGTTTGGCATTTAAGATCAGATGTTAGATGCTGAGGCCCGGTTCTGTCCAGTCCTGCACTTCCTGGCTTGTGGTGTGGAGCCTCTGTCCCTAGTGGGAGGGAGCCACGCTGACTCAGCACTTATCTTTTCTCAATAGTTCACACAGAACTAAAATCTCTAAAAGTCAGCAAAACATCGCCAAAGAACAGCAGGCACATGGTATAGCCTTTAATTGGAAATAAAGACTCAAGATATCTTGGGTGAGGGGAGCAGGAATGTTCACAAGGGTAGCAAAATTGCCTCATGCACATAGGCTAAAAGATACCAGAGGTGGAGAAGGCTCAGGAGCTCAGGGATCTTCAGTGTGTCCATGGCTGCCCGGCAGCTGCTGCTCTGTGGTAGCCTGTGGGGTCCAGCTAGTCCTGACCTGAGTGGACTCCCTCCCTCCCTTCCAGACATCTCAGCAAAGGCACAAAGGCTGTGGCCTTGGCTGCTAGGTGATACTGGAGAGTAGTGTTGACTACAGCTACTGTTGCTGCCAGCTTCTCCTTTTGGTGTGACAGAATGCCTGAGGACTAAGGATAAAGGCTATTCTGGCTCCAGGTTTGAGAAGATACAGTCCATTTGGAGGAGTTACAGCAACAGGTACATGAAGCAGCTGGTCACAGTGTGTCTGTGGTCAAGAAGCAGAGAGAGATGAAGGCTGGTGCTGAGCTCACGTTTTTAAATTCAATCAGGTCCCCAACTCATAGGATTGTGCCCCCCACATCCAGGGTGAATCTCCCCTCCTAGTTAAACATCTCTGGAAATGCTCTCATTGTGACAGAAGTGTGTCTCCAAGGTGATTCCAGGTCCAGACAAGCTGACTGTGAAGACTGCCCCCCCCCCCACAAGATCTAACATGCCGTTTACTCCACCAGAAGTCTCGGCCATTAAGATGGTCTTCAGTGACCTTCCATACCCTGTGCTGCCTCAGCCCCATAGAAGCACGTCCAGTGAGAAAGGCCTTAATGTCCCAAGCCACGAGGCAGCCGCGGTGAAGGAGAAGGCTGACTTCTTCCCGCCTATGGACAGGCTAGACCTGAGTGAGCTCCGCAAATCCAGCACCTCCTCCGAGAACTGGCCCAGTGAGGAGGAGATCAAGCGCTTCTGGAAGCTGAGGCAGGAGATCGTGGAGAACGAAAAGGTGGATGTTCTGGAGAAGAAGCTCTTGGCTGTTGAGCTGCCTCCAAATCTTAAGGCAGCACTAAATGCCAAGGAGAAAAGGCACCGGAAGCCAGTACCCACAGGCAGGTAAGGCAGCGCTAAGGCAGACTTGCCTGATCTCCCAGAGCTGTAAAGCTATTTCACAGTCGTCTGAAACACAAGGTCCACTTTCTAAATCCATTATTTTAGAATAAATATAGAATAAATAGAGTAGGTATGTTGAATAAGACCTGAGTATAGGACCAGAACAGACCAGTGTCACAGAACACACTTGGCAGAGTAGGCCACGTAGAGGAAATTCAGCTCCGGTGTGGTATGTAACGTGTGCACATGCAGCAGGTGTGTGTGCTGAGTATGTGTGGTGCTCATGTATAGAGGATGGAAATGAGATGTGCCATCATATCTCAGGAATCAGTAATGGGCTCCTGAGGGTGACGGAGCCTTAGAGCTGACAATAACCAGTAGTTTAAACTCTTGTCTGAACATTTGGGAAGATATCCACAAGAGCTGGGGCGTCTGAAGATGACAAACAGCTGGCCCTTTAACTACACTGTGGTTTTGGATATGTGTATGTGGGCCGTGTGCATAGGTATGGATGTACTTGCCCATGTGTACAGTATGGAGGCTAGAGAGTGACTTCAAATGTCTCACTCTCCATCTTTGAGACAGGGTCTCTGACTGAACCTGGAGCTTGATATTTCTGTTAGTTTATCTGGTCAGCAAGCCCCTAGGATCCATCCATCTCTGCCTCTGGCCCCACAGTGCTGGGGCAGCAGGTGTGCCACTACTCTAGGTTTCTACATGAATGCCTGGGAGTCAAGCTCAGGTCCTCACATTGTCCCCCTGCACTGTCTCTGCTGTTCCTGGGCTCGAACAGTCATCTACACCTTAAAGCATTCATGCATGTTGCAGCCAGGAAGTTTTAGAGTTGTTTTTGTTTTTGTTTTTGTTTTTGTTTTTGTTTTTGTTTTTGGCCCTCTGCACCGTAGCCTGTAGTCCTGGTGGCTGGGACTGCTGGAATGTTCTCATCGCGAAGTCCCAGGCAGAGAACAGTAGCATCTACTCTGCTGTTTGGAAGCCTCTTTCCTCTCTTACACTGTCGCGATGAATAATAATGATAATTTACTCCAGCAGTCATGGCCACTCTCTAGGAGTACTTCGTAGGTCTGTCTCTCTGTGAGACGTAGATACCAGATCTCAGCCCTGGGAGACTGATGTGACTTGAGAGCTTGGGGCATTCAGTGTGTGGCCACACTCCCTCTGGTTCCCTGCTGATACTGTGTCGCCTTCTAGGAGTGATTTCAAGATGTCCGTTCCTATGGACTTGAGCTCAGTAGCTGGTGGGCATCTGGAGGACAGCATCTTCTGCTGAAATGGATCAGTACTGATGCTTCCCCTGGATTGCTATAGCTGGGACCACTGACTGTTTAGTATCCAGTGCACCCACCAGGCCTGCTTTGAAGCTTTTCTGTTATTCACTGGGTAGCAGCTGGGATCTTGGTTTTAGTTTTTTGGAGTCAAGATCTTAAGCCATAACCCTTTAAATCTGCACGTGCTCAGCACTGTATCTCCCACAGGTGGGAGGGACCATCATAAAGTTACATTTTCAGCTATAATCATTGTGTGATTTTAGAAAGAAGTCCACCTCCTTCAAAGGAATCTTGCCCAACCTCCCTTCAGTGTACCAAAACACAGTGCGTACGAAAAGGCTGGATGACAGTCATATGGCGACTCTCCGGGAACTCCAAGAAAAGGAGACAGTGCTGGAGCAGCGGAGGAGGTACGCCTGGGATGGATGACGTCAGGACTGGGGGCCCAGTGGCCAACTATGTGGGTGTGATATTGTCTCCAGTCTCAGAAGAGGCCTGATAGCTTCTATTCTCCTTGCCTTGTTTGGAAGCCCTCATACCCTTTGTATGGCCTGTCGTTTTTGAAAAGCCCCAACTCTTGCTTAGCAGTTCAGAGACTTCTCCTTGGACTTGCACAGAGTGGTAGTTCATGGGCATCCTTTGGGCAGTGTACTGTCCCCCGCCTGCTTTTCAAGGCCCCACCCACCTTACCACCCACTCAAGTGCCTTTCTCCTCCCCTGCCCATCCCTAGGACCTGCCATCATATCTAAGGAATGTTGTCAGACTGGTCACCTGTTAGCTTCCCTCATGTTGGTGGCACAATGTCACACTTCCTACCCTTGGTTTCATGCAACCTGCTTGTCACCTATCCCATTCTCAACAACTATTCTCCTTTGCCCTACAGCTCCACTAACAAGCCAGCTGTGTCCTGTCATGGGCCCCCTGCAGCCAGTCAGTGTGGACCACATCCACAGTACCACAGTAGCCCAAGCTTCATGGTTGGGTTTGGACAGTGGGGGATCCCAGTGGAGCTGTGCAGGGTACTGAAAGCCAGGGTCAACTCCCCATGTCCATAGCCACTGCGAGCTCCCTAGTCATATCCCACATGATGCCTTTGACTTCTCTCCCGTTTTGTGTTCCTTACTGTTCTTCCCCTGTCCTGTCAGGATCTGGGATCACATCAGGTTTAGATATTTGAAGCCTCTCACTCCTCCCTTCTGAAGCCTGGCTATAAATAAACCTCCTAAGGCCACAATCAGGAATTCTGCCTCTGTTTGTCTGGGCTCTGATGAGGACAGGCTGCTCACAAGCAGCATCTGTGCTAGCCCATGCCAGCATCATACCAGACACCCTGTAGTCAACCCTGTTGTCTTCTTCCATAGCGGGTCACTCACCGTTGTTGAGAACGTGCCTTGTGTACAAAGAACCAGTGAATTATCTCCATTGTCCTACCTCTGTTGTGGTCCCTTGCTGAGCAGCTATGGGGGCTCTCACTTCCCCAATTAGGAGCTTCGTGTAGGGTGAGCAGATCCCTTCTGCTCCTTGTGATGGAGAGGTGGCTAAGTAAATAGAATCCTTTGTCCAGGAGCAAGTGGACAATTTGGAGCATGTCTGAACACTGGGAGCTGGGGATGTGGGCCATCTAGGCAGGAAGTATAGGGGAGGACTCAGCTCTGTACCCCATATTGGAACCCAGGGAACCTTGGTATCTAGACAGGAGATAGTTCAGAAGAGAGATGAGGAGGCCCAGGCAGGGTAAGTATGAGCCAGTGCATAGGTGTCTCTAAGGAGGGCAAGAAGAAGCTGATCTGGAACAGGATTTGGGGCTCCAGCCACTGGAGCCGATGGCAAAAGTTGGTGCCAACAGGCAGGTGGACTTGGGGCAGCAGAGGTGGTTTTAATATAGCAAGGCTTCTTTGTATCTCTGCCTCTCTGGATCTTGTGAACACTATCCCTAGAGGCTCACTTGGTCCCTGAGGTTGAACAAGATGGAAGATATACACTATTTAGACTAGCATCCTTGTGAGAAGCTGCCATGATTCTGAGCAGGGTCTGCAGCCTAGCTGGTTCCTTCCTGGCCAGTAGGGAACTTGGGGAACTTGGCTGACACAGCAAAGTATCAGCCTACAGCAGGAAGTACAACCCAAGTCCAGGGGTCTCAGTTGGAATCTGTCTACCCTGTCTCTGCTCAAAGTGGCTGGAAGAAGCCCAGCAGAAGGGAGGGGTTAGGAAATGGAGGATACTCCCAGCCTCCCACTAGCTCTAAGGACAGGTCGATGGGAGAAGGCTTTGTAAGCTGAAATGACAGCAGATCTTGAGAGCTCTGCTTGAAGTAACATCTGGCTTGTGACTTTAATGTGACCGTGCTTTTTCTCCAGAGACAAGAGGACTTTGCAGGAGTGGAGAGAGCAGACCCAGCTGATGAGGAGCAGGAGGGAGGTCAATAAATTCCAGCCACCACATAGGAACATGGTACGTGGCAGACCAGGTGGCTCTGGCCTCGTGTGCGAGCTCAGTGGGGCTCACACACAGTGTCTGGGCCATCCCTCTAAGTCGGTGATGCTGCACATAGCCCCCACCCTGTGGCACTGTGGCCGAAGCCTCTGTGTGCCGGACCTGGCCTTTGAGGTTGCCCCCTGCCCACTGACTACTGGCTCCATCTGAAGGACTTGATGTTCCAAGAGGAAATAGGAAGGACTTGAGGGAGAATGATCACACACCACTAGGTTGAACTATGTTGTGGGCGTCATCCTGTAAACTCTGCACGCTCTCATGCCAGTCACCTTGGGACCTAAAGAACAGCAGCCTTACAAGCTATCCCTGACCCCAGGGTCGCCCCCCCAGGCTGTGTTTCACAGAATGCTTGTGTAGCACCCCTTCTGAATTCCTCCCAGTCCACTTGCAGGTCATGGTCCAGTAGGGCACAGGGAGCGGTCAGCACCAGGGAACTGACTGCTCCTCCAGAATGTGCCTGGCATACTTGTACAGGCCGAGTGCTTCTTTAATCCCTGCACTTAGGAGGTGGATGAATCTCTGTAGAGTTCCAGGCCGACCTGGTTTTCAAAGCGAGTTCCAGGACAGCCAGAGCTATACAGAGAAACCCTGTGCCAAAAAAAACAAAAAGAAAAAGTTCCTTGTTAATCAAGCCATTGGGGGCTGGAAAGATGGCTCAGAGGTTAAGAGCACTGGCTGCTCTTCCAAAGGTCCTGAGTTCAATTCCCAGCAACCACATGATGGCTCACAACTATCTGTAATGAGATCTGGTGCCCTCTTCTGACCTGCAGGTGTACATGCAGGCAGAACACTGTATACATAATAAATAAATAAATCTTTAAAAAAAAATCAAGCCATTGGTTAGGTCTATAGATCCTAAGATTTTGCACAGGCTGTTCTGACCAAACTATGCTGGCCTGCAAGTGAAGTCAGTGTGCACAGTTCAAATCTTTAAAACAAACAAAACCCTAATTTTAGAATTTATAGTAAAGTTAGGACATCAGTACAGAATCCATATGTCCCTTCCTCCCTTCGTCTGCTGTTGATATCTTCCCAGATCACAGAGCAGTAGTCAGAATAGGCATGCCTGGTGCTGCAATATGAGGACCCAAAGGAAGACTGCACCTCACAAACTTCTCTGGTAGGGTCCTCTTGTCACCTAGCATTCATGTTCCCTGGTGTGCTCTGGCTGGGTGGCTCTGTCTCACTACATCTTCCTTGACCTGATGCCTTGGGATAGTGCTGAACAATTGTATCTCCATCTGATTTCATCGGATTTAGGTGAGATTTGTTTTCGGGACAAAGATACCACAAAGCGATGTTGTACCTTTCTCTGAGCAGCTTGTGTGGGTTCATAGTTACCCAGCTGTGGCAGTTTGAATGAGAATGGGCTCCATGGGTTCATATATTTTCATGCTTGGTCTACAGTTAGTGGAACTGTTTGGGAAGGGTTAGAATATGTAGCCTTGTTGGAGGAGGTATCTCTAGGGCTGGGCTTTGAGGTTTCAAAAGCTCACACCCCTCTCAGTTAGCTCTCTTTCTGCTCCATGGTTGTCTCAACATGCAAGCTTCCAACCACTGTTCCAGTGCCTTGGCTGCCTGCCTTCCTGCCACCATGTCCCCACCATGACAGCCATGGACTAACCCACTGAAACTGTAAGCAAGCACCAAATAAACTCTTCCTTTCATAAGTTGCCTTGATCCAGGTGTCTTTTCACAGTAGTAGAAAAGTAAGACACCAGTCTTGATCCTTTTCAGGGTAGCAAGCTTGTCCCCTGCAGTCACGCTGACGTCTCCTCCATGGCTGATCCAGGCCTTGTGACACATTCTTACTGATTTCCACCAGGACCCTTCATCACCAGATCTGCAGAAGGGCCTTGCTGGCAGTGTGTGTGTCATGCATTCCCCTTGGTCACTGAGTTCTAGTGCAATTTGTCTCAGTCAGCGACCATTGATGGTGTCTTAGCAGGACCCGTTGTCACTGATGTCTGGTGGGGCTCATCTGCAGCAGGGCTGCAGCCGATGGCCAGCTAGGGTTCTGTCACTGGGTTCCTTTGTCAGCTAACATTCCCCAGGCTGCCATTGTTCATCCAACTCAAACAATGTTTTGTCTCTTTAAGAAAAAAGAAAAAACAGCCGGGCGGTGGTGGCGCACGCCTTTAATCCCAGCACTCGGGAGGCAGAGGCAGGAGGATCTCTGTGAGTTCGAGACCAGCCTGGTCTACAAGAGCTAGTTCCAGGACAGGCTCCAAAACCACAGAGAAACCCTGTCTCGAAAAAAAAAAAAAAAAAACAAAAAAAAAAAAAAAAAAAGAAAAAACAAACAAACATGGAAATGTTTGCTACAGTAGAATGCCCCAGGAGAGTGACAGAAGTTGGGGGGGGGGGGCTTTCAAGTTCTGTTCAGTTGGGGTCCATGAGTGGTGTGGGCCCCTGCTCACGGTCAGTAGAGGCACAGCTCTATCACCTGTGTGCCACTACTCAATCTCTGGTCAGAGGGTGGCCATCTCTTGGGACGGCAGTTCAAGAGATTTGGGCTCCTCCAGTCCAAACAGGACCCGTTACCTCGTGTTATATTGCATTTCTTATCCAGGAAGCCTTTCTCAGGAGTAGGCCCGAAAGTCACCCTGGACCCTGAAATGGGATCTTCCTAAATGATGTAGTCAGGACCATAGAGGCTTTGAGGGAAAGCATGCTGGAGCCAGCCTTGATCCCTCTGTTCATCCTGAAGCCTGCTCTGTTCTGCTCCAATGGGGTACTGCCTTCTGCATTGTATGTGATGTCAGAGAGGGCTGTGTGTTCCTTGTTCACTTAACACTACGCTGTATTATGAGAAGGGTTCACGTTTGTGTCTGTCTTGTTTTCTGTTCCCCAGTTTTTTCATATGTATAAAACGTTAAAAATATTTCATCAGCCAGGTAGTGGTGGTGCATGCCTTTAATCCCAGCACTGGGGAGACAAGTTTGGTCTACAGAGCAAGTTCTAGGACAGCCAGAGCTACACAGAAGTCCCCTGTCTCAAAACCCAGGGCTGGAGAGATGGCTCAGAGGTTAAGAGCACTGACTGCTCTTCCAGAGGTCCTGAGTTCAATTCCCAGCAACCACATGATGGCTCACAACTATCTGTAATGAGACCTGGTGCCCTCTTCTGGTGTGTGGGTATACATGGAAGCAGAATGTTGTACACATAATGAATAAATAAATTAAAAATAAAATCTTTCCCTAAAGACTTGGGAGATTTTTTGTTACACTTTTACTGGGATAAGGTGGTTTTGGCAAAGCGTAGAATGAAAACAGAGGTAAAGAAGTGTAGTCAGACTTAGCAGTAAAAAACAAGGACTTCTTGAATTTTGCATGCAAATGGATGGAAATAGAAAACACTATCCTGAGTGAGGTAAGCCAGACCCAAAAA
>NC_022015.1:32092105-32101541 GCF_000317375.1 Microtus ochrogaster
AACTGGAGAGGCCTGGAAAGAACAATCAGTGGTTAAGAACACTTGCTGTTCTTACAGGGGACCTGGTTCAGTGCCCAGTACCCACATGGCAGCTCACACTGTTACTCCAATTCTGAGGGATCCAGTGACCTCTTCTAGTCTCCTTGGGCACCAGGCATACATACGGTACATAGACATACATGCAGAGAAGGAACTCAGTGCACATAAAATAAAAATACATCTTTAAAAAATATTTTTAAAAAGAAATCAAAGATTAGAAGAGAAGTGGACAGAGGAGGAGATGAACAGTTCACAGAGAAAATCCAAAGAGCTAGAAATCCATTTGATACGCTCTGTCCCACCTGTCCAGTGAGGACCCTGAACAATGAGCACAGCCCCCAGCAGCCTCCTGAGGAAACATCTTAATAATGAGGCAGCAGACTGAGGATGTTGTTCAGCTGAGAGTGTTTTCCTGGCGTGCACAAAGCCCTGGGTAAGAGCCCCGAGCACCACAGAAACTGGGCATGAAATTGGGAGGCAGATACAGGAGACTCGGCAGTGGACTGAGTTTCAAGCCAGCCTGGGCTACGTGAGGCCTTGCCTCAGAAACAAACAAACAACAACAAAACTAGTGTTCTTTGGACACTTTTGAGAGTTCATTTTTCGGAGATGACGACAATCTAATTGAAGTATGTGACAAAGTTGTGTATTTTGACATCTGCACAAACACACAGTAGGGACTCACAGTAGATGGCATGACCCTGTGCCAGCCTAAGGGAAGGTCTCAGCCTGTACAGGCTCCTGCAGTTGGGCTGGTGATGGCTAGAGGGTGCCAGAGTGCTGTGCATGGCTGGAGGCTGCTGGGCGGAGCTGACGCTCCAGCCTGGAGCACAGTGTGCCAAGCAGGGGTAGTTACCACGTGGAGTGAGGAAAGGCCTTTGCAGAGCCCGCTTGCCTTACCTGTGCTTCCTGTGACGTGCAAACGTGCAGCTCTTCCCCCATGCAGGCGCGGACTGCTAAAAGACTTCTGAGATTGGACACTGGGTGGGACTCCAGGTCTGCCACCCGATTGAGAAAAGGCTTACATTTTTCTTCTCCGTGTTGTTCTGAAGCCAACAGCTTTGTCTACGACCTTTGAACCTGTTTTTCTGGGCCTCCATAGCAATTGCATGTTTGACACTCTCTTATAAAGCTGGGAACCTCCCCCAGCACCAGCATTCCCTGTGCCTGAAGGTTTGCCCAGTTTTCAAGCATTTGCATTCTTTTTGTTATTAAGAAATTGGGTATTTGGATGATTTTTTTTCTTGCCTGTTTTTCTGTAATAGTAAACTATATATAGATGAGCATCCCCCACCCCCATGCATGTCTTTAATTATTAAAACAAGTAATATCTGGCTTTAATGAGGAAAAAAGGAAACCACCTGGATTTAGCATCATGCATTTCTTTCTGTTGGAATTTCTGTGGAAGATTTTTGACCTCCTATGGTAAAGCAGCTGTCACAACCAGCAAGCATGTGGAATTCTGCTGTGTCCCAGCCCTATGCATTTCCGGCGGGGGGGGGGGCGTAAAAGAAGGGTGTGGCGGCTCCTGTCCCCTAACTCTATCTTCCTGGGTTCCAGGCCTTTCAGAGAGCCAGGAATGCTGGGTTTGAACTGCACACCCTGGCAGATAAGACCCCAGCCCTGGAAATCTTCAACTGAGAAGGGGAGATACAAGTCTGATAGGGGGGCACAGTCTGGCTGAGCTCAAAGTCCACCCTGGCAGGCAGATAGCACACAGCAGGAACCCCAGCAGGAGATTCACCCCTCCCCAGGCCTCACACCCTCCACTCAGTCTCACTCTGTTTAGTCAGGCTTGAAGTCTAACAGCCTGCCTCCCACGAACAGGCAACCACGCACATACCTTGCACATTGCAGAGATAGACACACACACACTCACACACACTTAAGCTCCTGAATCTGGGGCTGGGCTAGTTCCCCACCTCATCCCCTGGAGGCAGCAGTGAGCAGTGCTGGTCACGTGGTCTTTGTTGCCCTTACCAACACATCCTGTCCAGGCATATCTGCTTGCTGGAGCTGCAGAAACAGCTTCAGATGCCATCTGATGGCTCTGCAGGAAGCCAGCTACTACAGCAAAAGGCCTGGGAGTAAGACAGAAATGTTTGTTTCTGTAATTACTAGGATGAAATCCCCTTACCTCTAGAATTAAGAGGGGACAGGACAGCTCAGGTTCCAAACATTAGAACTGAGCCTTAGGTTGGCTCTGAAGACACATGGGGACTGGGTGGGCGTGGGGAGCTGGGATCAGACAGGAGGTCTCCAGTCATAGCCCGAGAAGAATTCGAAGACTAGCCTGGAGCTGTGTCTGTGACGTGGAGTAGAAAGGCCCTGCAGGAAGGCCATAGCAGTCAGGAGACAGGGTGACTCAGGCTATAGGGCAGAAGGCAGGACTGCTAGGAAGAGAGGCTATGTCTACATAAATCACAGTGGATAAGGAAGGCCAAATGGGGAATGGGTGGTCATTAATCTGAGTGACATCGGGCTGTCCGGGAATGAGGAGTGTGCCCAAGATGCTGCGAGGAGTGGGCTGTGTTTCCATAACACCAGGTGGCCCATTAACATTAAAAGATCACACGAGCTTCCTCTCTTGGCTGGGCTGCTCTCCCATGCTCTGTTCTCACTTCCTACAATTTAGGGAAATCTGAGGTGGGAACCACTCAGGCAACATGGCCGAGCGGCTGTGGAATGTCCTAGAAAGACACTGAGAGTACTCTGACCTGTGGAAAGATCTAGAACTACTTGGCCTTGCGGGCCATGGAGTGTAGGGGGGTGGGATGCTAATGGGCACAACCGGATATGCCCTGGTGTCCCTCAGGATGCTGTTTCTTTATGGGGGGGGGAGAACTGAGTCACTTGTAGGTTGTTACCTGTTCTACTCACGATGTCTAGATCTATGGCCTGCAGGCTAGCCAAGTTCAAGGCCTGTACTTGGTTTGTATTAGCACTTACATATTAGCTTGAAACTTTGTGATTTAAAACTAACTCACACCTGTCTAAACTACTAGAGTCCTGTTACAGTAATGTGTTTTCTGTCACGTGACGGCGTCTTGGGGTATCCTAGGTCAACTATAGCAACTTTGAGCTCACCCAGGGTTCCTTGCTCTAAACTGCCTCCACTCCAACCTGGGCTGCTGGGACATTTGAGAGATGCCCGCACCAAGGACCAAGGTGGGAGCGGCTATTAGTCAAGCTATAGGACAGGAGGCCTATAAAGAATGTCCCCTTGGGTGGCCTAGCAGGGCAGGTGGGCCTGTGGGGAAGTGCAGCCTTTGCATGCATTGCTGGAAATAGCTTGTTGCATTTTTCTAGATGGCATCAAAGATCCCCTTTGCCACAGATCTGATAGACCATGGGAAAACGCCAGCGAATCCACTCGGGAAAATGAAGGCCAGCAGAGAGAGGACAGTGCAGAGGAGTTTCAGGTTGGTGACAGTTCTGCATTCCCGGCTCCGCAGCTCAGTGCCACAGGCTGCCCAAGGCATGTACCAAGTGCCATGGAATGTCTAGCCTTGTGTGAGCACTCAGCATAGTGGATGATCTTCCTAGATCATCCTAGACCTGATCCCCATGCTTGGTGTTCCATTACCCTGCCAGATGACCGGCAGGACTCAGAAGATGCCCACTCCAGGAGTATAGCTGCAGGCACCACCAGCCTCACCCTTCCCCAGTTGTTCTGGTGCCTGAGCCCTTGTCTCACCCTAAGTCCTGTCTTTTCAGCCCTTAGGACTACACCTAGCCTTCCCATCATGGTGTGCCAGTCATGGCTCCTGCCAAAAGATTCCATGAAAGAAAAGCAGAACACATGAGAAGGCTGGTTTATGGTCCCTTAGCACTTGACACCCTTGTATTGGAGTCTCTGGCCAAGGAGTCGCCAGGTTGCTAATTGGGAGAGAAGTGTGGCGATTGTCCTAAGAGCTTAGGCTAGCTAGCAGACCCATCTGGAGCTCAGGAGAGCATTGAGGAAAGTTGGTGCCAAAAAGGACCAATATTGGGGGTGGGGGAATCCCTGAACCAAGCCAGTGGGACAGTGTAGAAGCCCTGCAGGGTCCAAGGCAGGTAGCAGAGAACCAACTGCATGGGAAGGGAGTGGGAACCTCCTGGCATTTAGCCAGAGATTTCTGGCCTCTTTCTGCCATTCTAAATCATTCTGTTTACAGTCCACAAATAGCAACCTTGGAGTCTCAGCCTGATGTTAGTAGAGATAGAGAAGTATTTAAAAATCTCAGGTCAATGAGATGTTCTGCTCTGTCTAAAGGTTCAGTAAAACTGTGTTACCTATGAAAAGGAATGCTGTTCTCCGCATGCACAAAACAGATTGCTAAAAAATAGGCACAGCCACATAGCTCTGGATCTGAAGTTATAGATGGGTGTTAGCCTCCAGGGGGTGCTGGGAACCAAACCTAGGTCCTGATAAGCTCTGGGGTGCTTTTAACCTCTAAGCCACCTCTCCAGCCCCAGCTTGAGGGTGTTTAAGCATAATGACCTTCTGGGAAAGATGTCGCCTCAAGGCCAGCATCTCTAGGGGAGGCCGGGAGCCACGTGGTACCTCAGATGGCTCATGGGCTGTGGGGAAAGGTTTCTCTATGGTTGGAATGAGGGCTGCTAGCCTAAGGCCAGCATCCAAGCAGTAAGTGTCTGTGTCCCAGCGCCTCACCGTTAGCAGACCTGGAGGAGAAGATAAGGCGGCATACACAGCAGATCTGTGCTCGCAACTTTCTGGGTACCAACCCACTACAAGACATGAAGATAGCCAACCAGGACCTGGAAACTGTGAGTGCTGTTGCCCTGTTTACGAATGTCTCATTAATGAAATGGAACTCTTGGTATCACTGTGGAGCAAGTGCCCTCTAATGCCTGCCATGTATGTATGTATTAGGGGCCTCCAGAAAAATATCCTGGCCACATTGTTAGCTCTCAGCTGCACTAGACATAATGGGATACGCATGACAGCTTAGGGCCTCTGAGGACTGATGACAGAACTAGTCCATTCCTTAGTCTGCGCAGTCTTTGCTTAAGGCTTCACACCCAGAGAGCAGGCTGTTGGTTGAAATGGAGCTTCTTAGAGAGGGTTCATTGCTGTTGCCTGGGGAGAGAGCAGTGTGCCAATTCCCAGGGATCCGAATGACCACACCTCTGAGCTCCTAAACAGAGCAGATTATACACCTAAACCCTTGTTGTCTAACCACGTTGCCACCTAATGGCTGAAACCATCTGCACCCACCTTGCACCTCAGTACCCTGCTTGTGGGAGAATCACAGAGCAAAGGCCCTTCCTACCCTGACAGGAAGCTGGTAGAAGGAAAAAGAAGTTTTGTGATAGTGGTACTTGGGTGCCCATGACCCCACCTTGGCTTAGTTCCAGGTTAATCTGTCATTGGCTCAAGAGCAGGCTTTCTTCACAGCTTCTCTGTGGTTCCATTTCTGTTCTGTCCAGACGGACAAAAGTCAACCCTGGCCACAAAGCCACCACGCACCCTCCACATCGGCACATCGGCATGTCACATTAGCACCCAGATTAATCATCACTGCACCACAGCAGGAAGAGAGAAAAAGGCAGAGACAGGACAGCTCTGCGGTGAAAGCCATGAATACCCAGTAACAGCTGCAGGGAGTCTACAGCCCTGGCTCTGGCCTCCCAGAGATGCCACACCCTCTGGTTTTCAGTCACTCTTATCTGACCTTTGCCATAATAGCTGAGCCTGAAACCTAACACATACTGAAGCCAGCAAAGTTTTGTAAGAAGAAAGTCCCTGGAGGTATAGTATTAGGAGCCTGCTGAGAGATAGAGAAAACACCAACCAGTTATGAGGTTCATTCTACAGAACCCTAAAACACAAGAATGCAAACCCAGACCAAATTGTGGCAGCCACATGTCCAGTATGGATTTGTTACCAAGTCCCAGTCTGAGCAGAGAGGCTATTGACAAATGTTAGGTATGTGTGGATCCCCTAGGGGTCTGCCCCTGGTGATAGTCAGTTAACCACACTTCAGTAAGCCACACAGCCAAGAATATTTAGGGGGAACACAAAGTTAGGTGGGTAGGGAGGGAGGGTGAATCTGTGAAGAATTGGAAGAGGGGTGTAAATACAATGAAAGCATGATGGACTTTTGTTTTGTTTTGTTTTTATTTGTTTTTGTTTTGTTTTTCGAGACAGGGCTTCTCTGTAGCTTCAGAACCTGTACAGGAACCAGCTCTTGTAGACCAGGCTGGCCAAACTCACAGAGATCCACCTGCCTCTGCCTCCTGAGTGCTGGGATTAAAGGTGTGTACCACCACTGCCAATCTTAAAAATGTTTTAAAAAAAAAAAAGAGTGAAAATCTGGGGACAGTGGGTAAAAGCTGAAAGTCTGTCCCCTGGAGTCACCCACCCAGCATAGCCTGTCTTCTAGGGAAACAGGATAGAGGTGTGGTGACAGTAGCCACGGGATGTCTTCCTGGGCTCTGATAAGGACCTGTCACCCTGGTGTGTGAGGGCACCCTGGGGGTCTGCCCCCAGGTGAGCAGGTCGATGTAGAGGAGCTACTATGGGGTCCTGGGGACCTAGAGAGGGGCCATAGCTACCCTGTGTCACTGTCACAAAGCCTCTGCTTTTCACCACCTGGAAGGGCAGGAAGAGCCTTCTCAGGGCTCTGCTCTCCAGCCCTCTCACTGACAGATGGCATGGGTGCTCCCTGGAACTGTCCCAGCAGAGGGGCCAGTGGGTTCCCAGCAGCACCTGTGAGGTCTGGTTCTTGTCTGAGGTCTCATCCCGATGCATGGGGAACCCGCCTGTGCTTGGCCTTTCAGGAGAGGCCTCAGCAAGCCTGGAGGAAAGCAGAAAGAGACAAACAGAGACCCAATTAAGAAATGCACAATAGGGCTGGAGCACTTGCTGCTCTTCTGGAGGATCTAAGATCAGTTCCCAGCACCTACACAGCGGCTTACAAGCACCTTTAACTCTTAATTGCAGGGAACCTAGTGCGATCTCTGACCTCCATGGCACCAGGCACATGTGGTGCACATACATTTATGCAGGCAAAACACACAAGTAAAACAAAAACATCTAAAACTTTTGAAGCAGTAGCAGCAACAACAGCAGCAGCAGCAACACTTGACAGTGTTAGTCCCTGGGCATTGGTGGAAGCAACTGCTACCATGAACCAGGGCAAGTGCCAGGAGGTGAAATTAAATAAATCCCCCAGGAAGCAGAATGAAAAGAAAATGGAGGTGGATGACAGAATGGAAACAAGATTTTAAGACAGCAACAACCAGAAGATGTGCTGGCATATTTCAGGAGATTCCAGAGCAAGTGAAAGGAACATTTAGAAAGAAACAAATTAGCTTTCCTAGCATCTGTGAAACCATGAGTTTGAGCTGAAGTACATGGGACATGGTGGCACGGGCTTACAGTCCCAGCACTTCAGAGTAGAGGGAGGAGGATTAGGAGTCCCAGGGTCATACTTGGCTGCACAGTGAGGCTCAGGCCAGAGTGGGGTACACAAGACCCTGTCTCAAAGGGAAAAAAAAGTACAATTAGAGAAGAGGCATCATAGTCCACGTGTTAGTAGCTCGATGTCCTGACCAAGGACTAGACAATCCCATCTCTAGAGAGCTCGTAGAGGTCAAGGCCAGAGCAGTATAAATTCCCCTCCGTCCTTTAAAAATGCTGCTTCCTGCCCAGCCTCTTCAGGGCCATTGGAATGAATTCTGCCTGAAGGGAGTTGTCAGAGGGCTAAACAGAGCAAGAAAAAAATAAAATGCCCCAGGCTGCTTGCCAGGGGCTGAGCCTCTGGCCCAAAGTTCCCCATGACAGGTTTGTCCAGGAGAAGAGACTTGGAGGGGTGTCCAGTTTGGGCACACTGAATGGCAGGCACAAAGGAAACAGCAACAGCACAGTCTAAAAAGAGGCAAAGCTATAGATGGGCACTAACAGGACCAACAGCAGACAGTACTCACTGGCGTGGTGCAGACCTGAGATGGTGTGGCTGGGCTTGAGGAGACAGGCAGAAGAAATGGACAGATGAGCTAAGGTCTCCATCCAAGGATCGAGACATGACCACCCCGTGGCCTCAGGTTTCCCTTTTCCTGAGTGGCAGATGGGCTGGGCACAATAGGACACAAAGCACACACCTGATTCCAGGCTGGGCAGTGTCCTTCCTTGGCCCTCTGTCTCTCTGGCTATGTTCCTGGCTAGATTGTGCTTAGAGGGATAGCCATCACAAGCCCCAAGGGTGTTATGGCACCGGCCTCAGGATTCTCTCTTCCTGAGAATGAATTCTTCATTCATACTGCTGCCTGCACGGTATGGGGATGCTGTGGGGACACAAATGCCCACAAGGTGGTTAACTCTGGGGAAGCATCCACAGGTACAAGTGCTGTCAGGAGCCCAGGTTGAGTGGCCCCTCCATATCGGTAAGGAGACATCACTAAGATGCAGCTTGTGGGTGCTTGGAGGAAAGGCAGCCTGAGTGCTCCCACATATACCTCATATGCGCCAAAGTGGGGGTTCATTTGTCCTGCCTGTCTAACTTACACCTCGTCTTCTCACCAAAGGCCAAGAAACTTCAGGAGGAATTAAGGAAACTGAAGCTGGAGATGACCTTGAACAAGGAACACCCATTTGCAACTCTGTCTGGGAACCTTTCGCTTCACCCACCAGCATCACAGCCTCAAAATATATTTTTTAACACAAAATACTAGGAAAGTGGTGTTGTCAGCAGGGATGACAAGTACCTCCCACAGTGCAGAGCTGCAGGCCCCCATGTGGTGTGGGGATTGGCAGGAGGGCAGCTAGTGGGTCTTCAGCTGCTCCACAGGCTGCGGCTTTTGATTGACCCAACTCCTTTCTGAGGCATAGGTTTGTTTAAGTGCATTAAAGGAAGAATGTTGTGATCAAGCCTAAATGTTCTCTTCTGTCACTGTTTCCACCAGTCCAGTTGACAGGGGCCTTCAGCCAAAACCACAGAGGTGTCCTAGTTTCCGTTGACCCAGTGGGAAGGGGAGGCCACTGGCCTAACTCCATCTTCATTCAAATGGGACTCAGTGGAGCATGCTATCCTGTGGAAACCAAAGTTCTTTGGCCTAGACCCTTTGTCTACACATGCACAGTGACACCTAGCCCCAGGCATGCCTTTGCCCTGTAGGATCCCTAGGCACCCATCACCACCACCAAAATTAAAACCTCCTCTTGATGCCACTCCCACCCCACCCCTGTAATCCTTCTGCCACTCACTCAGGGATTACATGGCAGGTTCCAGCTCTTGGATGTGACTGTAAACTCAGGGCTTTTTCTTCAGGATGTTGGGAGCAGACATAGAGTTATTCAGACTTTCTGTTTCCTCTTGTGTCAGTTCTTGTTAACTGGGTTCTGTTTTTAATTTCCTTGTCTTGTAAACAAAATAATTTTTTTAAATATTTA
>NC_022015.1:32101641-32103691 GCF_000317375.1 Microtus ochrogaster
TGTGAGCCACCATGTGGTTGCTGGGAATTGAACTCAGGACCTTTGGAAGAGCAGGCAATGCTCTTAACCACTGAGCCATCTCTCCAGCCCCCAAAATAATTTGAAAACATGTTTGAAGGGTTATAGAATCATCTGTAACTCCAGTTCCAGAGAATTCAACACCCACTTCTGCCCTCCATGGGCACAAGGCACATTCATGCTGCACATACATACATGTAGGCAACACACACACACACTACCAAAAGTAATAAAAAAAAAAAACTTGGAAGGAAGTTAAAGACCATTTTTTTAGTGTTTGAGAGAAAAACAAGGCAGGAAAACTGAACATCACAGCAGCTTCTGAGACGAGAGAGAGGGATAAGAAGAAAGCCATCCCTCTAAAATGTCATTACATTTGTGTTGTGCGTGCACTTTGTGTGCATGCACGTGCATGTGCGACAAATACATGGAGATCAAAGGACAATTTGAGATGGTCAGGTCTCTCATCATGTGGGTTCCTAGGGAATGGACTTCAGGTCCTCAGGCTTGTCAGCCTTTACTGGCAAAGCCATCTTGCTAGTCCAAGAGACATTGTCCTTAAATTAGAGTTAATCAGCAGTGAGCAGCTGCTTGGGGGTGGAGGTGGGCCTTCAGTGAAGAGTGAAAATGCCCTGTGGGTTAGGGCAAGCGGACTTAGGAGTTTGGCTGACTTTTAAAACAGACATAGAAAGAGGGAGAAGGAGGCCAGAGAGATGGCTCAGCTGTAACCACAGCTTGCTGACATGCCTGATGGCCTGACTTCAGTCCCCAGAGTCCACATGGTAGGAAAGAACCAATGTACACTAGTCTTCTGCCCATCACAGGGTTCTATTCCTCCCATCTCCTTAACAAGTCTTTAGATTTGTTATTTGGCCAAGTGATTGGTAGGCCAAGTAGTTAACTCTTTGTAATCTCATGATCCTTTGGGCAGTATAGAATGCCATATCTTTACCTGGGGCCAGAGGCGTAACTCAGATCTTTGTTTTTTTTTTTTTTTTTTTTTTTTTTCTGAGACAGGGTTTCTCTGTAGTTTTGGAGCCTGTCCTGGAACCAGCTCTTGCAGACTAGGCTGGCCTTGAACTCACAGAGAGATCCATCTGCCTCTACCTACCAAGTGCTGGGATTAAAGGTGTGCACCACCACCGCCCGACTAAGAGCTTATTCTTTTAACCAAAAATCATTTAACAGGAAGCATTAAAAATAAGAGAGGGGGGCTGGAGAGATGGCTCAGAGGTTAAGAGCATTGCCTCCTCTTCCAAAGGTCCTGAGTTCAATTCCCAGCAACCACATGGTGGCTCACAACCATCGGTAATGGGATCTGGCCTGCAGGCATATACATACACACAATATTGTATACAAAATAAATAAATAAAAGAGAGGGCTAGAAAGAGAGCTCAGAGGATAAGCACATTGATTGCTCTTCCAGAGGTCCTGAGTTCAATTCCTAGCAACCACATGGTGGCTCACAGCCATCTATAATGGCATCTGATGCCCTCTTCTGGCATACAGGTGTACATAAAGACAAAACACTCATACATAAATCTTTAAAAAAAATAAAAAAGGAGGACTTTTGAGGTCCTAGCAGCCTTCCAACCCAAGTTCAATCCCTGAAACCCAATGTTTTAAAACCATCTTTCAAGCCATAGGCGGTGATTTACATCTGTAATCCCAGCACTCCTACAGTTGAAGTAGAAGGCGAGACAGGAAAATTACACAGAAACTCACAAGCCAGCTAGTATGAAGTATGCTGTATAGCAGCAGAAACAAGAGACCCTGCCTTGACAAGGCAAAAAGCAAGAAATGACCCCCTAAAATTGACCCCTGGGCTTCCATATGTGTGCCTGGATTCATATAGACACATGCACACAATTAACATATATGTATTGGTTTTTTCGAGACAGGGTTTCTCTGTGCTCTGACTGTTCTGGAACTCGTTCTGTAGACCAAGCTGGCCTTGAACTCGCAGAGATCCACCTGCCTCTGCCTCCTAAGTGCTGGGATTAAAGGCATGTGCCACCACTGCCTAGCTTTT
>NC_022015.1:32104316-32131272 GCF_000317375.1 Microtus ochrogaster
TGTAGACCAGGCTGGTCTCGAACTCACAGAGATCCACCTGCCTCTGCCTCCCGAGTGCTGGGATTAAAGGCGTGCGCCACCATAGCCCGGCAGACCATAAAATTTTTGCAGTAAGTACTCAATGTCCACATGACTCCGTGTGACCTGGGGTTTTTCCTTATCTGCTGTTGTCTTAGCCGGTGGTACAGCAGGAACCATCTCGCTCTTATTTACTGAAAAAAAAAAAAAAAAGGCTCCTTAGCAAGCCCTGAGACACTTCAGAAGCAGCCAGATTCATATGATTCTTGGTAAAGACACAAGTGTGACTTTCTTAAGAGGGCCACACCCATGCTTGGTTTTGCCTTATCCTTTCCCTCACTGTCTTCCCCTTCCCACACCTCAGCCACTATTTAAATGTTAAAATCTCCCCAACTCAGAGCTTCACCTGACTGAAGGTCTCTGATCCCAGGCTGCTTGGAGTGGCAGCACGGGGTTGTGTTTCCAGCCACTACTCTACTGGTGCCCCCACCCCCTCCAAGGTCACATTGAATACAGCAATCTTAACCCAAAGTCCATACCCTTAGTCAGTGGTTTTCTGGTGAGTTCTTTTCCTAATCATGAGACATTTCCTAATGGGAGAATGTCACAATTATCCCGATTTTTAGAGGGCAGGATCTCTTCAGAGCAGCCCTTTCAGAATGGCCAGAAGCCAGTCTAGCTTCTAACACTCTGCTCTGTGACCTGTGGGAGGTCCAGGATTTCCAACTACAAAGACTCCATGAGGCCTTGCCCTGGAGGACATCCAGGGAAGTGTGGCCTGCCCACAGTGACCCCCCCCCAATCCCAGTGTACTCCAGTGCCCACTCTACCCAGTACCTAGGGAACCAGGCTTTAGGGCCTGCATACCACCGGCCTTACTCTGTGTCTCCGCCCAGACCAGGCCCTTTGATTCTATTTCAGAAGCCTCAGCTCTGGCAAAAGGGACTGCAAGCCCGCAGGGCCTAGTGAGTTCAGAACAAAGCAGCAGAGGCAGGCCCAGGTATGCTGGTGTGAGTGTGTGTTGTGGATCGCCAGTGGTCTGGCCAGGCAATCCTGGGATAGGCCTGTGGCTGGCTGTGGCAGCACCCTTCATGGTCTTGGGTTGGGAGTACTGTGAGTCTCCCCAGTAGAGCTGGGGAGTGAGTCAGTGAGACTCAGAAGGGCCGTGCTCTGCCAAGACCTGCAGAAGTCATCTGTAAGATGGAGGCAAGGCACACAAGGCTAGTGACAAGGCCAGACAGCTGTACAAGGTGAATCTTGAAGCCAAGCCCAGGCTCCAAAGGGGAAGCAGCTTGCTGCGGGCCTCCTTCCCTGTCCAGGTGGATGGGGGCTGGGAGGAGGCCCTGAAAGGCCTGTGTTTAAATTGCAAATCCATCTCCTTGTTGGCTGCTTAAATATTCTACCGAACAGGTTTTTAAAAATGGCTTCCAAATACACCATTAAAATACACACTACAAAGCTGGCAGGCAGATACAGAGAGCAGCACAAGTGGGCTATGGCCCCTTCTCGCCACTCCACGGCTCTGGCCACCAGCAGCCCAGGAGCCTCCTGCCACGGGCTGAACCCTAGGTTCTCTATGTCCCTTACCACGACCGAACTATTCCTGCTGACATCAGGAACTAGTAGAAGCCCCTCACCCACACAATAAGCTGGCAGTTTTCTTTCTTTTTCTTTTTTTTTTTTTTTTTTTTTTTTTTTTTTTTTTTTTTGGTTTTTCGAGACGGGGTTTCTCTGTGGTTTTGGAGCCTGTCCTGGAACTAGCTCTTGTAGACCAGGCTGGTCTCGAACTCACAGAGATCCGCCTGCCTCTGCCTCCCGAGTGCTGGGATTAAAGGCGTGCGCCACCATCACCCGGCTAAGCTGGCAGTTTTCAAGGTGTCCCTCTGTCCTTGCCCCACAACCGAGCTTGACATCTAGCAAACTTACTTTCCAGCTCTTGCCTCTATCACCTGAGGGTCCCTCCACAAGGGCGCCTGCTTGCTAGCGTCTTTATCCGACTGCCTTTTCCTCACAGCCCCAGCTGCTCATAGCCCGTGGGTGTCCCCAGCTTGGGAGCTACTGAACTGGGGGAGGGAGTCCTGCTGTGGTCTGTCCTCCGCAGGCACCCCCGGCACTCAAGCACAGATGCTCAGTTAGTATCTGGGCTGAGGGAGTGGGCAGCCTCCCACCAGCCATCCACCTGGGACTGGGCTGGCAATGGTTCCTGCAGCCACCATTTTTGCTCTAAATTCTGCTGCATCCAGCTCTGAAGACGTGAGGATAACAGACGCTTGGCGTGGGGGTGGGGGGCCGCCGGCGGGGGAGTTGCCCCTCAGCTGAACTCCCCCCAGGCTTTCTCATCTGCTCTGAAACTAGAGCTACGAGGTAGAGTCGCCAGAGGCAGCCTCGATTGTCCTTCGCGGCGTCAGTGCCCCAAAGCAGGTCCAGCGGGGCAAGAACTCCATTCTCAAGCAGAGAGGAGCATGGGCTCAGGAGACCGGTAGTCAGGGCCTCGTTGCCCTCCTGGTGCCACCAGTGAAGGTGATGCAAACCAGGCTTAGGGGCCCGGGTCGCAGACGCCGCCGTTGGTCATTGCAACAAGGCCAACCCTTGGGGATAGTCCGGTTACGGGTTCCGAATCCGGATCCAAAGTGCAAGTGCTTGCGGAAGCCGGAGGAGGTCTGGGGTGGCGGTCAGGCGTCCGCCGGGCGCCGCCACCTCCCACTCGCGGCCAACCTACCCCCGGAGGTTCGGCTGCGCGCGCCTGGGAGCCTGGCTCTTGCTCTCGGGGGGCGGCTCTTTGTAAAGTACACTAGGCGAGGCGCTCCGCGGCTCCTAGTCCGAGGAGACCCAAGAGACTGGTCCTAGGGCTCTGGATGGAATTACCTCCCCAACGCTAGAGCTGGCCACCCCCGCACACTGTGAGGTCCTCAAACTGCCGCGAGCCCTATAGTCTCCCAGGAGGCATCGAGCACACCTGGCTAGCCCAGTGCCAGGTCGCCCGTGTCGTCATAGGCCTCTTGCAAGAGTCCCACTGGTGTCCCTCAGCACCCCGAGTCTCCTAAGCCAGGCCGGACTCGCTTCACACACACGCGCACGCAGACTTTCCCAAGTACCGAATGGGCACAGGAGTCGTGCGTAGGAGACACTGCCAGGGTACACTAGCACAGACTGGTAGGCAGGGGACCCCAGGGTGCATGGGGGAAGGGCCCCAGGCTGCGCCGGGCTCAGGGAGTGGCCCCGGGACAGGATCAGGAAGGAGGTGGGGCCCGGGGTGGGACCCAGAGCAGCGAAGTGGGGGAAGGGCCTGGGCCCGGGGAGTGTCCCCGCCACCCCTCGGTTCCTGGCAGGGCCTCGTAGGGGGCATTCCTAGCCAGCGTGGCGGCAAGACTAACAAACCCTCCTCTCTGCCCGGTGGGGCCCCGCAATGCGTTGCCAGCCCAACTCTGAGAGCCGGCTGTGGGGCGCACGCTGCGGGCGGACCGCCCCGCGCCCTCCGGCTCCCGGGAGCGCAGCCCGCGGCCGCGCGCCCCAGCCCAGCTCCGCGGTGGCGGCCGGCAGAGAGAGCTTTGTGACGTCAGGCGGCGTCACGCGGGGCTGACCCGGCGGCGGCGGCGGCGGCGGCGGTGGCGGGCGGGGGCGGCCTCCGGAGGCGGCAAGAGCATGGAGCCGCGGGCCGGCTGCCGGTTGCCGGTGCGGGTGGAACAGGTCGTCAACGGCGCGCTGGTGGTCACCGTGAGTTGTGGCGAGCGCAGCTTCGCCGGGATCCTGCTGGATTGCACAAAAAAGTGAGCGGGGCAGGGTCGCGGGCCCGGGACTCCTCGGAATCCCCCGGGACACTCCCCCGCCGATTCAAGGTTCTGATGCGGGCTCTGGGCAGAGCAGCAAAGCCCGGCGCCAGCTTTCAGTTTTTCTCCGGCCGGGGTTTCGAGGCGCGCCAGCTGGCCTCCGGTCTGGGTGCGAAAGTGGCTCTCTCCCAAAGTCGCGGTGACTTTCGGGGCAGGAGAGCATGCGGTCCCGCAGAGGGGCTGCGGGAGCCGGCCGGGACTCACGGGAAGCATTGCCTGAAACTCCGCGCATCTGCCATAATTAACGCACTTTTCTTTGTTCAGAAGCACTGTTGATTCGACTGTTTGCAGAATTGTGATTCGTTTAAGGGGGTCAGTTACTCGGTGGCCTCACCTGTCACAAAAGGGAGAGAAGCCCTATCTCTGTCATGGGTCCCGAGGCTTGTAGGAGTGGCTGGTGGGGGTCAACCGCGACGACTGCGGGGTGTAGAAACACTGCCGTGGGCGAGGTGCCTCGCGGGGGAGTAGAAGATACAAGTTACAGGGCCAATGCCTCTAACTGGAGGGGCGCGTTGGGCTCAGCTCCTGAGACCACCTGTGCACCCTTTGCAGGGGTTTCTGCAGCGTAGAGCAGCCACCTGAACCCGGAGTCACATGGCAGTGCGCTGTCACTGCCGGATAAATGATTAGGCATTAATCAGACAGTGACTCTTCTGCTCCAGTCTGGCTTTATTCTGGAATTGAGAATGGAGGAAGGCTCTGCTTTCAAAGATCCAACTTTTTCCCTTCCTAAAGCCCAGATTTTCCTGGGTTGCCAGCACAGAGCAGAGCCCTTCCTCCTTTGACAGTTACCCTGCTGACATTATGTCTTCATTAGATGTGCCAGAAGCCATTTATGCACAAGTCACGTGACTTAACATATGGCCTCCCGTGTGACTGGTGCCCCTCTCTTGTTGGTTAGCACAGGGAGTGCCTATGTGTTGGGGTGACATTCAGGGGCTGCCAAAGAGCCCACCTGAAAGCTTCCAGAGAAGCCCTCCCCCACCCTGCTGTTGGCTTCCCTGGCCTCCCTGGGCAGGTCTGGCTCAGTCCTGAGCCTGCAGGGCTGCGCCCCTGCTCTACCTGTGCAGCTTGCCCTAGAGTGTCTGCAGCAGAGGACCCGCAGCTCTTCAGGCTCCAGTGCTCAGAATAAGACAGGCCTAGGTAGTCCTAGCTTGTGGCTGAGACTTGGGTATCCCTGCCCTGAGACCCATGGCTAACCTGGCTTACAGATCCACGCATCCTTCATGAAAAGAAGCTGCTGGGATCTTGAGCATGGGTGATGGCAGCATAGGATGTGTGGATGTCTATGCCCCACCTACTACCATAACCAGAGCCCCTTGGAGCCCAGCCTCGGTGGTCACTGTTCTCTGCAGTGGCTTTGCTTGCAGCTGTGCCCTTGCAGAGAATCTGAAGATTAAAACTGCCGTTCCCTGCCCCTCCAGCCTTCCAAGGCTTGGCCTTGAAACTATTCCTCTATCTCCCCAACCCCTAATCTTTCCTGCAGGCCACGGCCGGTTTCTGTTTCCCGTGTTCTAGCCACAGTATTGTGAGTTTCAATGTTTACAGTCCTCCTTGTCAGGCAGGACCGAATACAGCTTAGGAATCATCTGGGTATTACTGGCAGCAGGGTCTGCTTTCAGCCTACAGGGTCCACACACTGACCTGCCCTCCTCCCAGGTACCAGTTTCTCCTCAGGGTCCAGTACCCGTCCTTGCTCCTATGGAGGCCCAGCCCTTGGATGTGAGCCAGGGAAGAGCTCTCTAGTGCTATTTCCTCCTACCTCAGGGAAGCCTCTAGGGCTCCAAACAGCAAGAAGTCAGCATTCCTGGGGTACTGGTGAGGTTTATAGGCATCAGGGCTCCCATAATTTGGGTACAGACCCAGTGGCCAGGTTGTCCTTTATGGTTCCTCATCACCGTGTGTCTCCCTTGCTAGATCAGAAGTGTCTCCTAGATGGCCCCATTCAGATGGGTTCCTGGGTGGAAAGGGTTGAGACTGGATCCAGCCACCGCCAGTGTTCATTATGGAGTCAGACTGAAAGATGTTTTCTCTTTCAATTCCCTTCCCTGTCTGCAGATGGCTGGGGAGCTCTGAGGGGGTCTTGCCTGCAAGCCACCTGGTACAGTGCCAAGTGCCACCTCCCACTTAGATCCTGAATCTGCTGCCTGGCAGCAGAGCAGCCTGAAGCAAGTTCTCTGCTGCTCTGAGTACCTGTGCATTCACTGCGCAGCCACACTGGGCCAGGGAGAGGGCTGAGCCTCTTGCCAAGCTGCCCGTGATCCCTACTTGCAAACTTGAGGATCCCTTCCTAGGTGTGCTGACCCAAGTCATTGACGAAGGGTTGGGATTGACACTATTCTGCAGATAGTGTAGAGGTAGGTCTCTTCTGACTGAGTACCAGGTGAGGTAACCTCGGCTAAAGGGTAGCCTGCAAGCAGCCAAGGCTCACTGACTCAGGACTTCTAATCTGAGCTGTTGATTCTTAAAGGTCACCACACAACCCCTGAGCCCATCTGCTGGGGTGGTCAGCGTGGTATCCTCTGGGACTAAGACCACAGCCACTGCCTGTTACCAGACTAAAGGGCATCAGGTTCTGTCCTGGAATATGCCGTCCAGGATGGAGGCTCAGCTGCTGATGGGTATTCGTGAGATTATGTGGTAGGCGCAGAGGTTACAATAGCGCTCCTGCTTCCTCCTTGCTCTCAAGGAACTGGAGGGTCCCAGGTGCTTTGTGCATCACAGCTGGTGTGCTGCGGTCCAGGCTGACATGCTGGTCTCGGGGCCTTTACCATAGAGATGTATGCTGACTGAACAAGGAAGACATGGAGGTGGGATGGGCTTGGTCTGAGCTCGTAGGGGAGCTTAGGGCTTTGGGACAGTATTGGTGCTATTGTATGTATGTAGGGACAGGCAGGTTCAATTGGATGCTCTGGAGAAGGGGCTCCTCTGGTGTCCAGGCTGTGACTTATCCTGAAGATCTACTCACCTTAACTCCCAGAGCAGAGGTGGCCCCTAGAGTCCTTGGTACACTTAGCAGTCCTGAGCAGCCCACCCTGCAAGACCTTCCTGCTCAGAGCCCTGTCCAGTTCTAGTCCTATCGCTCCCTGGCTGTTTGCTGGACTATGGAGAGACTGCATATACTTTCTAAACTAAGCAAGCCCTGGTGAACAGCCCAAGGTGGGGCCTTGGGTGTTTGGACTTGGGCCTTCCTGGGGCTTGCAGGCTCCTGGCAGCATAGCTCTGTAGAGAAGTTTCCGCAGGCTCCCGCCCAGCTTTGCACATCCGCATGCCTCTGCTCCAGGAGCCTGTTGACTCAACCCTCAGCCAGTGGCTGGATGGCCTCTGCCACCACAGGCTCAGGGAGGAAGGCCCCAGACAGACGGAGTGGGTGGGGGCGGGGGACTGCCACTTGGGCGCCAGCAGCCCCACGAGTCCAGGGTCTGCCTGAGGATCTGGGAAGCAGGGTGGAGGCAGCTGCAAGCAGGGGCAGCCCAGGGTTCTGGCAAGCAGCCAAAACTGTATTCTTACTGTCCATGGGCTGGTCTTAGCCAGACTACTCTGGGTGATTGGCTGAGACATATACCCTTAGGTAAGTCCCCAGGGACATGATTTGGTCACCGGTGTCTTGTTGAAGACTTTGGGTCTGGTCATATGCCCCTAGGACTGTGTGTCCTCATCTGAACACCATGCAAAACAGGAGAGCCTCAGTATTCCTGGGAGCTCTGTTCCCCGTCCCCATAGTTAGTACTGCTCTTGCTTTTGGATATGGCCCTGAGATGCTTAACCCTGCTCAGTTTCCTGAAATCAGAGGTTCTTTGCTCTGCCTCAGAGTTCCCGAAGATGCTATGCTTCTAGGAGATACTGGTTCCTACACCGGGGAATCATTCCCTAATCTCCAGGCACCTCTTCTGCATATCTACCCTCTACCCAATGTTAGCCATCCCCAAAGCTGCACCCATTCAGCAGGCCCTCTTCATCCATGTGAGTCCTATCAGGCTCCTCTCACTGACAGAGCCGTTGCACTTCTTGTAGGCCTCTGTCCTTGAGACTGACCAGCTTGGGCTACAGCCTGGTCTTGCCAGGGTTGCCAAGCCTTGGGAGCCACAGGCTGTAGCACACCGCCCCCCATGGGCCCCAGGCCAGGTCACAGTTTGTCCGCTGGTGGTTTTTCCCTGCGCCGTTTCCATCTCCATGTTTGGAGGTCATGGATCTCAACATCATAGCACTGGGCTGCTGGGACTCATTTGCAGGTCTCCTCTGTGAAGAGGGACTGTCACTGCTCGTCATTCTATGGAACTACTAGAGGGTTAAGGGAGCTTACGTCACAGCCACAGCCTCTGCTGTCTAGAGGCTGGAAGCGCTAAAACTGAGCCCTGGAGCTCCCTGGCCTCCCAAAGTTAAGCTGTTGGCCTCAACTACTTTCAGGACTCCTAGGGGAAGGTCATCCGCCAGCCTGCCTTGACCTAGGGTGAGCTGTTCAGCTGTTTACCCACCAGGCAGGCCTTGGGTGTGGCCAGAGCAGGGGCAGGGCAGCAGCTCTGGGAAGGAAGAGTGGCTGCCTGCTGCCAGGGCCCTGTCGTTTCTGAGGAGAAGACCAGCCCCAGCCTGTGGTGGTGCTTGAGAGCCCTGGCCCAGGTCAGGCCCTGGGTTTGCAGCCAAGCACTGGGTGTCTTCAGTATGCAGTGTACCTAGGATTCTGGAGCTGTAGCAGGCAGACCCCCTGGACAGAGGGCCCTCTGCTACAGCACCTGTTAGGTGGTCAGCACAGGAGGCTGGAGGGATGGGCAGAGAAGAGGAAGGGCTGGAAGGAATCCCTGCTTCAAGTCCTAGATGACTGTAGAAGCAGGCAGGGAGGTGGCTTTGGATAGTAACCCTCCATCCCGGGCCTCTTCTCTGTCCTGCCTCCAAACCAGCCACTTGCCATTCCTTCCTGTTGTCCTATGGCTTCCTCTAGCCCCTAATCGTGTCTGGGTAGGGTACCATGTTCCCCAGTTCCTGGGATGATCTTCTTCCCCTCTGCTCCCTTCCCGGGACCTGATGTGTGTTACTCTCACAGGAATGCTGGTGCTCCCCGGGGTGGATATTCCAGCTTCCCCTTTCTCCCAACATCCTCATTATGGCCCCGTGTTGTTTTCTGAGGGTGGAGCCCAGGGATGACAGGTTGGCTGATGAGCCTTTCTAGGGCCCATGGAAGCTCAGGCCAATTGTGAGATTTTGGGAGGTTATAGAGCCCAAAGGCCCTGCTTCGGTGCCTCTGGCCTCTAGGCAGCAGAAGTTGTGGCTGTGGCTCTGGATCTGGCCACATGTGGCTCCCACCCTGCACGTGTGTACTAGGCATCTGGGACCAGGGTGCTCCATAAGATACTCTTTGGGTTGGGCTTGCATGGGGTCCCCAACAAGCTGGGTCCCTAGGTCTCTAAAGGGAAGGGAAAGACAACTAAGGCACATGAACAGGGGCCTGGGCTCTGTGACTCCTGGTCATAGGGTAGGTGGACGCCCTCTCAGACCACGCCCAGGATGCAGATGTTCTTCTTAGGCTTCTAGAAGCATTAGAAGCCTTCAAACCATATGTCATAGGATACGCAGGGCCTGAGTACCTGTTCAATGTTAACCTACCGCTCTGGATCTAGATAGAGAGCCTCCCAGGCCTAGAGTGTGTTAGATGACAGGTGCTGGGTGTAGCTGGAATCCCCGCCATTCTCACCCCAATTTTGTCCCTTTCTACCAGGTCCGGCCTCTTTGGCCTATCTCCATCTACTCTGCTGCCTCTGGCTGACAACCCCTCTGTCGTCAGCTGTCATGGCCAGGGGCCTGAGGAGAGACCTGGAGAAGTGACACAGCCGGGAACAGAACCTCTGCCTCCTCAGCACAAAGACCAATCCCCTGAGAAGGATCAGCCTCCCAAGACAGCTGGGCCCGAGCTGCCCCCACCTCTCATACCCCCTCTGCCTGCTGGGAACCTGCCTCCCTTTCCACCCTACTTTGAGGGTGCCCCCTTCCCCCACCCACTATGGCTGAGAAACACCTACCAGCAGTGGGTGCCGCAGCCCCCACCCAGGACCATCAAGCGGACCCGGCGGCGACTGTCCCGCAACCGGGATCCTGGCAGGCTCATTCTTAGCACGATCCGCCTGCGGCCACGCCAAGTGCTGTGTGAGAAATGCAAGAGTACTGTGAGTCCCCAGGAGGCCAGTCCTGGTCCCCTGACCACCTCCAGACCCCGCCGGAGGCTAGGCAGTGGCCCCGACAGTGAGCACCGGAAGCCAGAGGAACCGGAAGACAGTGACTCCATAGCTGCCGCCCCTAGGAGGAGCAAGAGAGAGAAGCGGGAGGAGGAAAGGGTTCCTGGAGAGCGTGTTCCACGGAGCCCAGTCATCAAGATCTCCTACAGCACACCACAGGGCAAGGGTGAGGTGGTTAAGATCCCATCCAGAGTGCATGGCTCTGTGGAGCCCTTCTGCCCTCAACAGTCCCTACAGAACGGCAGCCAGGACTTAGAGGTCGCGAGGGATGTGGAGCCCAGGGGTGGTGGTGATCGACCTCCCAGCGGGCATTCCATTCCCAAGCTGAAGCTGACTCGTCCGGTGCCTCCCATCTCAGACCTGCCGCCTCCCAAAATCCGCTTGAAGCCCCACCGGCTGAGGGATGGGGAGCATGAGCCTCTATACAGGGCTGAGCTGGTAGAGGAGCTGAACGGATGCCCACGAGGCCCCTTGAGCAGCTCTTCTGCTCTCTTTGCTGATGGCTCTAACCATGGGCTGGAGGACTTGTCTTCTGGAAGTTCTGGTGAGGACGATGACCTTAAGAGGTTTCCTCAAAGTAAACACGGACGCAGTAGCTTGACTTTTCTCGTCGACTGCCCTGGGAGGAGAGCAGATTGTACCAGTGAATCTGTGTGCAGCACCGACAGCCTGGATGAATTGAAATCATCTGGTTCAGAAGTGACATCTCCAGACACAGGAGACCTGTCATCTGGTGACAGTGCCTCTGTTCCTTCCTCTTCTGCTGACACTCGCCAGACAGTCCCTCCCCTCACGGTCAGGCTGCACACGCAGAGCGTCTCACAGTGTGTGACTGAAGATGGCAGGACGGTGGCTGTAGGGGACATTGTGTGGGGTAAGATTCATGGTTTTCCTTGGTGGCCAGCGCGTGTCCTTGACATCAGTCTTGGCCAGAAGGAGAATGGAGAGCCCTCTTGGCAAGAAGCGAAAGTCTCATGGTTTGGGTCTCCAACTACATCATTCTTGTCTATTTCAAAACTGTCCCCTTTCTCTGAATTTTTCAAACTGAGATTTAACCGTAAGAAGAAGGGGATGTATCGGAAAGCTATAACTGAGGCTGCCAATGCCACACAACATGTGGCCCCAGAAATAAGGGAGCTCTTGACCCAGTTTGAAATGTAACTTTGGTTCCGGGAGCAGGTGAGTGTTGGGTACCCTGAGTGCCTGCTGTTCCCGAAGCAGTGATCCAGAGCCTGTGTCAGCATCCGGCCACCAGGGAGCCAGACTTTGGTCCTGTGGCTCAGCAGGGGCTGTCCTAAACACTGATGTTATCCCCGAAGCGCACACATCCCAGCAGATTATCGGGTGTGTTTGCGACTGAGTTTTGCAGCCAGTTAATCAAAGGAAACCCTCCCTGTGAGTTTTCTGCTAGGATGTTGAGAAAGGGATGCAGTTTGCCTGACCCAGACGGGGTAAACGGAGAGCAGAAGGAAATCTTCTG
The DNA here is from genome assembly GCF_000317375.1 of Microtus ochrogaster. Lineage (NCBI taxonomy): Eukaryota > Metazoa > Chordata > Mammalia > Rodentia > Cricetidae > Microtus > Microtus ochrogaster. Next base: position 32,115,866 of record NC_022015.1, read on the forward strand.
TCACTCTGGGGGAACTTCTTTTACTCTCTTCCCTAGTAGCCTTAAAGCTCCTGCTTACGGGGGTGCGTGCCGTGCTGGCCAGGCATCTGACTGGCAGGGAAGAGGGGGCATGGCAAGGAGCGCATCTTACCCTCCAGTGGAGCTGGCCTCAGCTCCTCAAGTGGGCTGTTCCCCTCGGCACACCCCCTCCCTCCTTCGCTGCAAGTGTGATGGTTCCTGGATGTAATGTGGCCAGGTGTACCCAGTTCTGAGGGATGGGTGTTCTCTGCAGTGTCTTGGTCTCTCACAGGAGAACTCTGTAGCAGTCAGTCCTCAGATGAGTCTGGGGCATTGTGCCATGTGTGGCAAGAGAGTGTCATCATTCAGCTTTGTAGGGTATCACGCGGTGTGATCAGGTGGAGTAAGAGACTCCGGTGGATCTGTAGTCACCATGTGGGGTGTCTAGAAACATGAGGGCTACACCCTGCCTGTACTTCTCACTGGGCGTACTCACTGAGAGCCGCTTCCAGCAGTGACTGACTGCCCTGTTGATGACTCTTCAGGCTGGCCTAGCGCTCCCTTCTTGGCTCCAGGCAGCCTCTTTGTTTCTTCTTAATCCTTGGCTTCATGTGATCTCATAGTGCAGGGACATGGAGGTCAGGTCGGAAGACAAGAGTAACGCATCTACCTCTAGCCAGACCCCTGACTTGAGGTCTTAGTGCCTTCAGTGACTTATGTGCCCAGGCCACTCGCCCATTCCACCATTTTGGTGTCATTGGTTTCTTGGATGATAACCTTTCGTTGGTTTTTCAGGCCTTAGCAGGTTCAGGAAGAGGGGTCCGGGTTACCTCTCAAGCCTATTCACTGCTCTGCCAGTTGCATTGGAGGCGCCAGGAGAGGAAGCAAGACTTGAGAGCAGGCTTTGGGGGAGTCAGCTCTCAGGCTATTCTGGCACCTACCCTCTCCACTGGTCCCTGGTTATGCATAAATGCTTTTTCTCTATGCAACCAAGCGAATTTCTACTCAATTTTGGGATGGGACCTTTGTGTAGAATGAGGAGGTACAAACAGGCATGGTAGCTGTGGCAGCAGCCTCCACATCACTTTTTTGGGGGGTGGGGGAGGCGGTTTCAAGACAGGGTTTCTCGGTGTAACAGCTCTGGCTGTTCTGGAACTCTCTTTTGTAGACCAGGTTGGTCTTGAGCTCACAGAGATCCACGCACCTCCGCTGGGATTAAAGGCGTGCAGGACCACATCTGGCATTTCAGCTTATCTTAAGGCAGCACTTCCAGCAGGCTAATCAGAGAAAAGTCAGCTGGCCTGTCCTGAGTCCTGGTGCTGTATCCTGGCCCTAGTAGAACCTTACCTGCAGCCACATCCAGTCCTGGCGAGCTCCTCCCCCCTCCCGCTAGCTGTGCCTTGCTGGGCCCCTGCTCACTCTCTTCCCTGCCTCAGCCCTCTGTTCAGCAGCTGGTCGTGGTACTGGCTTGGCTGGAGACAGTATGGATGAAGGCTGAGAGCCCCTCTCATGTGCCCCCAATTATGTGGCATAAACCCAACTCCTGGTGAGAGATGGAGTGTAGTCTGACTTTCAGTTCCCATCATAGCAGCTGTGTAGACCAGGAGGCGACCCCTGGGCCCTGGAAGCCCAGCCAGGCCTTAGCTGCACTTTGGAGAATGCTGCCTTGTAGGTTCTGGGCTGGCCCTGCTTATCCGGAAGCAGAGGAAAAAATCTCACCCAACTGGTTTGCCTAGCCCCAGGTCCTGGGCTGTGCCTGGACCAGCATGCACCCAGCAGCCCTTTGCTTTCTGGGAGTGTGGAGCCTGGGTCTCTATAGCAGCAGAGTGCTCAGCGGTGCTTGTCTGGCTGGTGTTTTGGTTTTGTAAGGACTTTATAAACATGGAGAGGAGGCTCCTGCCAGGCAGGTCAAGTGCTCATCAGTGATCCGAGCTGGCGTTTGCAGCCAGAACCTCCTGCTGTATGAACTGGGGTCCCCTGGTGGACAAAGGCACTTTGCAGTGTCACTTGTGTTAAACCCTTCCAGCCTACACTGGTGTGTGTGTGGTGGGGGGGTAACCTGGGGACCCGGCCCTCCCTAAGTAGAAGCTGTTGAAATGGTGATGGGATCCAGTGGAGGGTGTAATTGCTGGGCTGGACATTAGAGAACAGGCAGCTGCCCAGGGATGAAGCTCAGGTAGGAGAGGCCGGATGAAGGAGGTCGGCTTCCTGGTCCAGCTCACTGGCAGGCCATATCTGGCACTGCAACTACCTCAAGACAGCTGTGATGGGACTGCAGTTCTTCAGGATTTGGGGGGTGTCTGTGCCACTCTCGGGAAGCACAGCCACATGGTGCCTTCCAAAGGCACTGAGCTCAGTATCCCACTCCTGAGAGACCCTACACCTTGACGGATGACTGAAGGACCAGCTGAGGGGGACTTGGTGTGGACACCCTGCACACTAGACTGGGAGGGAGGTGCCCTGGCGCTTATCGAGGACTTTCCTGGGACCTGGTGTCATTTGTGTGTCAGACTCAATCAGTCCTTCAGGTAAGTCCTGATCCAGGTGGACCGGCTAGGCTCCCCCCATTCCGTCCGTGCACAGAGATCCCAGTTTCCTTGTGTACCTCGAGGTGACAATGGCAGCCATCTCGTGGATGAGTGATGGGTATAGCAACACTATGGACTTAGGAATGAACTTGGAGGTGATCATATCTTCTCTAGCTAGGCACCAGGGGTTGTTTACCCAGGGGCTCTGGTATGAGTTTAGTAGCTGGGGCAAGAAACTCTTGGGGTATCCTTTATGTAAGTAGGGCCTACACCCCTGGGTGGACAGGGCAGGCTTCTGCTCCCACCCATGCTGCTGCCTGAAGCCTTGTAGAAGCTGACGACCCAACTTTGTCCTACATATCAGTGGATGCTCCCCAAATGGAGGGCTTGACGTTCCCTACCTCCCAGACCAGCAAAGATGGAGAAGGGTTGGTTTGAGTCCACATTCTTGAGACCGTGCTACTTTCTCTCCAGCCCCTGGTCCTGTCTTCCTCCTCTAGCTAGTGTGTCTGTCACAACCCTCCAAATACTCAGTTGGATATGGGCTAGCAGGGTGGGTAGAATCCTGGAGGCATTTGTGAGTCACAGTTCCCAAATTAGCGTGTCATAATCACACAGGCATGCTCCGGGAAGGAAGGGACAAGGGATTTGGAGCAGATCTTACGGTGGAAACCCAGACCTGCGCTGTTACCTGGGAAGGCTTCCTGGAGAAGGTGACTTGAGATCTAAATAGGGTGTAGGGGATTGTGGGGGGCAGTTCCAGGGCAGACCCTGTTCCAGGTGATGTGTGACCGCCATAGACCTCTGCAGTGGAGGACTCAGAGCAGTGAGCAAGTTCAGTTATTTGTGCTGAAACAAGCTGGGGAGGGTGGGCAATGTGGTGTTAAATCCTCAGATGAGAGGGTGCTGCCTCTCCCTGCCCCACAATCCTGACCTCACGGTGACCCTGGAGGTGACGAAGTGCCCACGGCCTGGCTTAAAGTGTCTCTAATGGAAAGCTCAGAGCTCTGGTACCACAGGCTAAAGGTGAGGGGTGTTCAATATGGCATTGGTGGGGACAGTACTGTGGGAGACAGAGTAGGAATGAGGACCTTGCTGTGGCTGGCAAGGTTCTGTTCAGGGCCTCAGTGAGGAGGGATGTGGTGGGGTGGTAAGATGTGGCACCATGGAAGCTGGAGGGTCCAGGAGAGAAAGACATGACTACCGCCAAGGACAGGAAGGAGTATGGGATCAGAGAGGAGGGCTCAGGGCTAACAGCAATAGGTGGGGCCTTGCTTACCCTGTGCTGCAGCACTCTTAAGAGGTACAGCATGCCTGCCCTGGTATCCTGGGAGCTACAAGGGTTGATGACGCCTCTTTTCTGTTTTCTGGAGTGCCCAGGCAATCTGTGGACAGAGTCACAGAGTTGGCAGGTAGCCAGCACAGTGCTTGGCTGCTGCATGGGATAGAAGCCATGCCACCTCCCTACAAGGACGATGGGTACGAGCTCAGGACCTAGCCCTAGGACTGTGGAGACACCAGATGCCACAGACATGGGAGCATGCAGGCCCCAACTTTTGAGTGTCCAGGCTGCTGGCTTGAAAGCTTTCCCAGAAAGCACAGCACACCCATGCCTTGGACGTTCCGCTTTGCTGGACTGTCATCCTCCCTAGAGTCAGTTTGTCCTGTGACCATGGTAACAGACCCCCCACAGAGTAGGGCCTACAAACACCCCCATGTCCTTTAGAGTCAGAGGTCTGAGAGCAAGGCTTGAGCCCAGCTGGGCTCCCTCTGAAAGCTGGGGAGGGGAACCAACTCTGACTCCTGGTGACTTCGGGTGCTCCTGGCTGTGGCAGTGTCCCTCTAGTTTGCTTCCATAATCTTGGAGCTTCTTCCTCTTCCTCAGTGTTGTGTCATAAGCTGCCCTTCTGATAAGGACCTGTAGTGAGTTTGGGGGCCACCTGCATAGTTAGTATAATCATCTCAGAAATATCTAATTGGTTCTATCTGCAGAAGTAAGCCATAGACGTTGACACGCCCAGGCTGCAGAGGCTAGGGTCTGAGTCTGTGGGGTACCATCCACCTCTCACTCATCTCCTTCAGGCAACAGCCCCATGCACACTGATTGCCAGTGCCCAGCCTCTCGTGTAACAGAGGGAAGACTGAGCTTCAAGGATAGATGAGCCCAGGGCCCACGGCGGCAGCAAGGGCCACCGCCTCCGTTCCCCACACCACCAGCCTGGTTGTAGAGTAGCACCTGCAAAGAGCCATTGTATTGTGGTGATGGAGGGGGTCTGTGCTTGAGGGGAAGGCAGCACTGTTCCAGAAAATTCCGCCTATGAAGGCGTTTGGGACAGCCGGTTCAGGGAGTATCATGGCCCCTCTCGCTTTCCTGCTTCTTGATATTTATTTCTCCAGGGAAAGTAGATATTTTCAGGATCCAGTCTATCGCAGGTGCTAGTGCATTGTGCGTGCTGGGTGGAGAGGAGAGTGTGCCCCCAGACCCCGAGTGCACTGTGCACAGTGTCTCCCCCATCCAGTCTTTGAACAGCATCCCTTAGTGAACCGCGCCGAACCAGCTTGCTTTCTTCCAGCAGTTCTGCTCCCCGATGGGCTGTCTGTCAGCTGACTTCTGTGTTGCTTTCAGGGAATTCAGGTCCTCTGGGAAGGTTGTAATTATTTTGTTCCAGAAGGAAACTAAGGCCTATAATTCCAGGCCTTCTACAGGGGCTCAGGCCTCCCCACCCACTGGCTCCCAGTGGCCTGTCCCTGTCACTGCCCCTGGGTATCATGTGGGAGTCTGCAGGCAGGCAGGATAGTTTGGGGGAGGTAAGTGGGAATAGCAGGTATTAAAGTGTCTGGGGCATCAGGGGCCCTGTCCAGAGCCTCCAAATGTACCTGCCTGTCCGAACCTCTTGGGCCAAGTACTGCCAGTTTTCTGTTGAGAGGCCATGGTCTCAACACCCATCTCTGGATGACGGTCCCTGAGTCCACCTACTTTGGGCTTCATCCCCTCCGTGGACTGCCCATCAAGAAGTCACTGTCTTTGGTCAGTCAAGGTTCTGACTTGAGGCTGCCACATAACCTGCTGTCTATAGAGACTATAGACACTTGTGGTGGTTTTGAGACTCACTTAGTCACTGGTAAGCTCACTGGGTCACCATTCCTCAGTTACGCCTGTTCTCCCAGCTTGGTCTAAGTGGCTATCCAGTATGGCCTGTGTGAACCATGGGTAGATTCCGGACAGACTGTCAAGGCAGGTGTCCAAGCCAGTGTTTCCTAACAGCATAGCGCTTGTCACCATCCCCACTGCTTGCAGCCAGCAAGAGCTCCCCTGCTGCTGGGCTTGCCCATTCTAAGTCACTTGCCCCATCAGCCCCAGGCCTTCAGTGGCCACAGCATCTGGTAGCAGCCCTGCTTCCTGCCGCACCCAACATCACACTTTGGTACTCGGTATGTTTTCTGGCCAGGCCTGAGGCCCTCACACTTCCTGAGAGCCCAAGCCTGGGTCCAGGCTGCTCAGTGCTCCCAGCTCACTCTGGCTCCCGAGCTATTTATTGGCTTCTGGTGTTAATACTAGGAATTGCTTTTTTTTTTTCATTCTTATAGCAGAGCTTTAACTTCTAATGGTATTATAATAATGCATCACTAATTTTACATATGCAAAACTAAATTGCTCTTAATAATACATATTATACATACAGTCTTTTCCTGCATTACAATATGATTGTTTCGGCACATAAGCTCACTAATGCCATCCTCCACGGGGGAGGGGAGCTGGCCACCGAGGTTGCTCCAGGGATAGATAACACAGCAGTCTAGGGCCTCCACATTCCTGGGCTTCAAAGGCCTTGAGGACAGTTCCTCTCTGAGTCAAGTTGTGACGCAAACGTGACAATACAGGCTTGTTTCATTCGCGTTCATTACTGGATTGTTGAAATCTGTGTCTTGAAATACTGTGAACATTTCTGCTTGGCATCCATTTCTCATGGTCCCTCCTGACCTGCTCACAGCCAGCATCCTAGTCTGTGAGCCGTGTCCTTCTGATGTTTGCATAAGAGGCTCCTGAGCAGCAGCCCCTGAGGGCTGAGCAGCGTCAAACATCATCTACTTCCCAGTTGTTCCTGTCCTTTCTTTGGGGATCTGAAGGGTGAGCCCTCTAGGTTTCTTGGCTATGGAGAAGGCTGGGTCTGGGTAAAGAGGTGCTCCGAGCTGCAAGGTGGGATGTGCTGGGTAGAATGGTGATCTACAGGTTTCTGGGGAGGTCTGGTGTTCTAGGGTGTTGACAGCCCACAGCAGCTAAGCCTGCTCTGCCATGCGTGCTGGTCACAGTGCTGGTTAGGGGCCAGCTCCCTGAGAGTGGGAGGGAAAGGCTTCTTTGAAGTCTACAGTTGTAGGACAGAAAGGCTGGAGGCCAGGAGTCTGCTCCTCCCTGAGCCTGTCCCTTTCCCCAATGAAGGCTTCTACTGCTGGGTGTTTAAGAGCTTTTCCAAAGGTCAGGCCGTGGTGACTAGATAGACTTTAATTGTCTCCCAGGGCTGGCTGAGGGCTTGTTTGTTGTTGTTTGTGTTCGTTTGTTTGCAGTAAAACGTGGCGTCAATATGAGCCCCTTTCAAACCTAAAAGCACTCATGAGAAGGGGATTTTAGTCATGCTGCCCACCTTCACCCAACTATCCCTGTTACATCTATGCAGAACCTAGCCAGACCTTATAGGCATGCCAAGGCCGTGCAGAGATCTGGGACTCCCTACACACAGTGGTTATCTCTCCTCATGTGTTCCAGACTGAATACTGGGGTAGTGTCAGCCTGTGGGGCCAGGGTAGGTCAGCATACTGGGCCCCAAGAGCGTTGGGTGATATATTTATGGGCCACCTTCACTTTGCTGCTGGGGTGATGGAAGAGGCTCCTTGCCCCAGGACCTGTTTGCACACGGCTTTCTAACCAACATAAGCATCTTGGTAATTGAGTTTCTCCTTTGATTTTTAAGAGCCTTCAGGGGCCCTTTGGTTCTGCAGATTGTTGACTTGCTGCAGTTGCTCAGTGTGTACATGGGGACATGCACAGAAACATGCACACGAGCAGAGGATCCCCTTTATGCCTGCTGCAGTGGAATCGCAGGCAGTCACCACACCCATCTGGGTGCTATGGCTCCAAACTCCACTCTGAATTTGCACAGTAAAGTCTCTCCAGCCCCTGGTTTCCAGATTCTTTCGGGTTAGGCATTTCCTGTAGCCCTTTTCCTAGGGAAGCCGGGGATTTTGTGTTCTCTGAGCATTCTTCCCCATCGACAGGTGCAGAGGCTTAGCTTGCCGAATGAGAATCTGGTGGGTGTGAGTAAATGGAACCCTTCCTGCAGATCCTGCAGGGTTCTGCTCTCTGAAGTTGGCTGTAGCTTCCTGTCTGATTTGCTTTATGGTCAGTTCTGCTGCCTGCCTGTCTGCAGCTCTGAAGAGAAGTCCTTCAGTGCTTCAGACCTGTTCAGTATCCATTTTAGTTTAAGGCTGCTGAGTTGACACGTTTCTCCAAAAACACCTCAGCTAAGCACAATGCTTACAGAGATCAGTGTTCACTGTATAGTAGCAGCAGTCAGATTTGGAGCTGCAGAATGGCTGTATCCATAAGCTAGACACCCCGGGCTGGTGCCACACCCCCTCTCCGTCTACACACACACACTCATCATCTGTTTCTAGGTCTGTCTTTCCTCATCTTGGGGGCAGAGAACGTATCCTGGTGAACGGGAGATCAGGATTCCTTGTCCTGTGAGCTCATTGCTAGAACAGCAGACTTTCCCCCACAGCGTCCTAGGGTTTGGCCCTCCTACTGGACTTGGCAGATCCTGTGGTCAAAGCCTCCCACTATCTCGGACCCGCTACCTTCCTCAGGCATGGCTAAGCCATGGGTGCCAAAAGCTATGAGAAAACAAAGGAAGCATGGTCAGCAGCCTGGGTTCAGCAGGGCCGGCGGGGAAGCTGCAGCCTTTGGAATCTCTGCAAAGCCACAGGGCCCAGGGGAGAAGGCCGAGGAGACACTGATGGAAGCACGGGCGTCCTCAAACCCGCTAGGGTCCTGTTCCCTATGCTTGACCCCTTGGTAATGTCTACCTTTTCTGCTTCTTCCAAGGTCACCGACAGTGAGGTTGGAGCTGCTGTCCTGGAACTTCCATTCAAGGGCCCGTGTGCCTCTGGCTGGCTGTGTGCAGAAACCTGCTGGGCACAGCGGTTGGCCTGACTCCGGGTCCCCAGAGGAGCAGGTGTGCATGGGGAAGAGCCCAGCTCAGGGCACCTGGCTCCTCTCGGCTGAATGTATCTGTTCTTATGACTCAGGCTTCAGCATTCCTCACTGGGAAGTGTCCTGGAGCTTGGTGACATGTTTGCTGCTTTGTGTGTTAGCAGCTGCAAGGCTTAGGCGTCCTCAAACAGAAGCAGGGCCTTCTGCCCAGCCTGTGAGACTTCTGAGTGGGTGCTGGGCGTAGCTACAGGGCACCCTCCTGGGCCTGGCCTCGGCTATTCAGCTAGAGCCATTCTGCAGGCTTGAGGAAACCAAATTGCATTGCACGTACGGGGGTTCTCCTCCTCCACCCCTTGGGTGTCGGGGCTCTGTGCACTTGAGCCAGGAGCCAGCCTAGTTGCATCTCCTCCACATTCCACTCAAAGCATGGATCCCTGGGCTCGCAGCCCTGGCCTGCAAGGCTGCCTCAATCTGAGATGCTGCTATGTCATCTACTGTGAGAGGGGGAAGGGAGGGCAGAACTGAAAATAGGCCTCAGGTTAGGACATACTAGCTCTGCCCTGTGAGGCCGCATTCCTTTCCCCTCTGTCACTTCCAAGACCAAAAAGAAAACAGAAAGAAAAGAAAACTGTCTCTGCCCCTTTGTTCAAGCCTGAAGAGGAATAAACAGGAGTCTGGGTTGAGGCTCTTGCCTGGATAGCCTCAAAACTGCACCTGCCTGACCTGTGAGAGAGGCTGTGGCCCTCTAATGGGATGAAGGAGGGCCAGGGCCATCCCTGTTGAGGTGGCCAGTCACCTGACCTGGTGGGATGCAAATCGGAAGCAGGCACCACTCTTTGCTCTAGGTGGTGGTTTCCATCTCCTACCTCGGGCCTCCCTCCTGGTTTTCTGTTCCACCCTAAGTCCCTCAGGCAGAGGCTGGGGCCTGGAACGGTCTGGCTCTTTTCTCCCATGGAGCCTTCCATCTCCCCGTTCTCTCTTTACTCAATTAGAGCTAAAGGGACATCCTGAGGTGGCGGTAGTGGCTTTTCTTGTTCCTGATTTTAATGGAAAACATTCTGGGTGTTGAGGGTGCCACAGCCCTCAGGAGGAAACTGTGGGCAAGGTGGGAGCACTGTCTGCCATTGAAGTCTTCCCCAGGCACAGCAGAAGGAGACTGATGCAGATCCATTACTGACCAGCCCAAGGGCTGTGCTAATGGTGCCCCGAGGTTCAGGTTCTGCTCTTTGGAGTCAGGAGAATGTTTTTCCAACTCCTTATAACAGCAAAGCCTTCGCCACAGTCAAGCCCTCCAGGAAGAAGCGACACCAGACACCTGTCCCCAAGAACCTACACACACACCATCTCTCTGTTTTCAGGGTCTCTCCCCACCATCCTGGAGTCCCTTGTGTCCGGAGGGATGTGTCTTAGTGAATGGGGGATTCTGGGGTTCCTTGTGCAGTCGGCCCATGGCTAGAGCAACAGATCTTCTCCCCAGCACCCCAGTGTCTGACCCTAAGAACCTTTAAAAAAATCACACTTAGAAGGGGGGACCTTGCACAAGAGGGGACTTTGGAGGAATGAGAGCAGTCAGCCTTGCCATTGTGCCCCCACCACCCCTGTTCTGAGAGGAGGTGGAAGAGCCACCCACAGCTGTTTCCTGGGCATGGCCTCCCCACCTTTGGCCAACCAGGAGCCCTGCAGTCACATGCTGTACCATGCCCATAGTTGTGCTTCCTCCCAGGGGTTCCCCAGCAGAGGCTGAGCTGGGGGAATTCATGCTTCCAATTATCTTGAGCCAAGTGGTCCCTGCCATCTGGGCCTGGGACAGAGGTTTGTCTCTTCAAGAAGCCTGTTCTGCTGGGCAGGGGGTGGGGATCTATCTGAAGCAAACAGAACCAAGCAGAACCATGTCTGTGCTTTGTCTGTGGAGTGCATTATACACCCTCAAGAGCATTAGTTCAGAGCCGCGTATGGTAGGCAGAAAGATCTAACAGTGAGGTTCAGACCAGCCAGGACTGCACAGTGAAACCCTTTCTCAGAAAAAAACAAAAACAGACCAGGAAAGGTCACAGGCACCTACTCCCGGCTCTACAGAAGACTGTAGAAGGAAGCTAGCGTGGCGTGTAAGCACTGTACCCTGGCTACCCCTGCAGCAGCTCAGAGGGGGCTGGCCCTGCCTTCTGCCCATAGATGTCTACAGCACCCACATTCTTGAACCACAGGCCCTGGCTGAGCCCGGTAGCGCCTGAAGAGAGGAAGACGAGGAGTTTCCTCTGCAGTCTGTCTCCAGGCACCCTCTTTTAGCCCAGTCTTTTGGGAAGATACTGTTCTAGGGGCCCAGTATCTCTGCTGAGGGAGTTTAGGCCCAGGAGCACCTGCTGCTGTGTAACTCTCAGCCGCACACAACCGTTACTAGGCCAGAGCTCCTGACAGGACTTAGGCCAGTGACTGTGGCATGGTCTGGTGTCTGTGAAAGCAAGCTCTGTGTCAGAGCAATATGAAAACAACTCTTAGAACTCGGATCTGGGCATCAGAGGATGGGGTCAGCTGTTGTCTTCTCGCATGTGGAGAGGGCTCTTGCAAGCTACCCTGCCTAGTAGGTCTCAGAGCAGACAGCCATGGGCACCTTATCCTAAGGAATCGTGAGACTGCAGTGAAAAACAGTTCTCTGGGTACGGGGTGTCTCCGGAACACTTGCCCTGTGTAGTGGTCAAGGAGCCTGTACCTGTCCTAGACAGGGTCACTTGCTATGATTAACCACCATGACCAAAATCACGGTGGGGAGGAAAGGGTTTATTTGGTTTACATGTCCACACCATAGTCCATCATTGAAGGAAGTCAGATCAGGATTCTGGAGGCGGGAGCTGATGTAGAGACCATTGAAGGGTACTACATTCTGGCTCGCTTCCTCTGGCTTGCTCAGCTTTTTTTTTTTCTTTGATTAAATTTTTTTATTATATTTTTTCCATTTAAAACAATTTTTAACTTTAAATATATTTGATCATATTCTTCCCTTCCCCCAATACAACAGCCCCCTAAATCCCCCAAAACAAAAAAAAATCATCAAACTATAACCAAATAGAAATATACATACAGAATAAACTGTAGCATTTATTGTATTGTATTGAACTATTCTGAACATGAGGCCTGCCCTCGAGTGGTTGATATACCCAGTGGCACTCCATTGGAGAAAACTAGTTTTCCTTCTGCTAGCAGATATAACAGTTCAGTTAACCTTTACCCTAATGGCTAGGATTTCATTCATTTATTCACTTTTTTTAAAAAGTAACAGTAAAGTATAAGATTTAAAAAAACACATCAAAGTTGGTCAAGACAAACCAGCAGAAGGAAAAGAGCCCAAGAGAAGGCACAAGAATCAGAGTCCTGCTCATTCAGCACACTCAGGAATCCCATGAAAATTAAACTGGGAGCCATGACATGAGCCCAGAGGACCTGGTGCAGACCCATGCAGGCCCTGTGCATGCTGCCCAGTCTCTGAGTTCCTATGAGCTTTGCTCATGGTGATTTAGAGGGCTTTGGTTCCTTGGAGTCCCCTATCACCTCTGACTCACACTCCTGCCTCCTCTTCCACAGAGTTCCCTGAGTTTTAAGGAGAGGGAATTAATTTAGCCTGCTTTCTTAAAGCACCGGGAACCACCAGCCCAGGAATGGCACCCCTCACAGTGGGACTCACATCAGTCACTAAGATGACCGCCTACAGGCTTGCCTACAGCCCAACTGATGAAGCATTTTCTCGCCTGAGCCTGTCTCCAATGGCTCTAGCGTGTGTCAAGTTGACATAAAAATAGCCACCACAGATGGGGTGCTCTACCTTTGTGGATACTACCTGTATGTTCAGCATACCACTGGGGAGTCCTGTCACCAAGCAGAAAGAATCCTTGCATGCCTGACATTTCCCAGAATCACGGAAGTCCCTCTCATGTCCCTTGGTGGCATTTCCTAGAGAGGCCAAGGCTGTACTGGTTACACAGATGGCTGGGTCAGTCCCTTTGTCTAGTCACTAGAACACGGATGCAACCTGATCCTGCTCAGTTCCTTGTCCTAAGGACTTCTTGCTTGCCCACCGAAGGTCAGTGCTCTCTGCATGTGTGCACAACCTCAGAGGCCCAGGACACCAAAGCTTTCAGGAAGAAGTCCTGAGCTAGCCTGCACTGCCTGCCACCCTGCCCCCGTCCCCCACCCCTGGAGAGAGCAGCTGTCCTAGGGCATAGATGATGCTTCAGATCTAATGAGAACTGCAGGTAGCATTAAGTCTTTAAGAATGTCTTTTTAAGCCGGGTGGTGGTGGCGCACGCCTTTAATCCCAGCACTTGGGAGGCAGAGGCAGGCGGATCTCTGTGAGTTCGAGACCAGCCTGGTCTACAAGAGCTAGTTCCAGGACAGGCTCCAAAACCACAGAGAAACCCTGTCTCGAAAAACAAAAAAAAAAAAAAAAAAAAAAAACAAAAAAAAAAAGAATGTCTTTTTAAGAAGTATGTTAGAGCTGGGCAATGTTGGCGCACGCACTCAGGAGGCAGAGGCAGATGGATATCTGAGTTCAAGGCCAGCCTGGTCTAAAGAGATAGTTCCAAGACAGTCAAGGCTGCACAGAGAAAACCACCCCCTCCCTTATCCCTAGGTTGACCCCAATGGAAGGGGCCCCCCAGAAGGTGACATCTGACTCTTCTCAACAACTCTCAGGATGACCCTCCTCCTAGTCCTGGTGAATTGCCCCTTGAAGAAACCCAGACACAAAGGCTTGTTCCCCACAAACATTTGACATAGCAGGCCTCTGTGTAGTCAGTGGTGGACAGGTCACTCCATGTGACTCTTGCTTCCCAGCTGCCCTGGGTGCCATGCTCTGCTCTGGCTTCAGATGACCGATCCATGATGGCCTGTCGCCAGCACTTTCATTTGATACACAGAAGGGCTATCCAAGGTTGCTAGCTCCTTTTCGTCTCACTGTCTGGGAGGGGGAGCTCCCAGGGAGATGACAGGTGCAAACGTTTGGATTTCAGGTACTAGCTGGGAGTGTGGGGAGTGTGCCTTGTGTGAACTTGGAGACATGGCCAGAGAGAGCTGGTACGGAGCTGCCCCCCCCACCCCCACCCCCACCTCGTGGACTCCAGAAGGAAAGAGCTGGTCCACTTAGAGCAGAAATTGGCTGGGTCTCTTCTGTCATCTGCCCCAGAGCATCGCCAGCGAAGATCCAACACCTTCACCTTTAGAGGCAGGTGGGTTTGAGTGATGCTGTAGCCAAGGGGGAGAGGGTGCTGGTGTAACTCCTTCCCGGAATGGTGACAGCCTAAGAGCAGGCTCTGTGCCACCAGTCAGTCACCCACCGTCTTTTATGTGAGCAGCTGTGCCATGACCCTCACTATTCTGACCCTGTGGCGCCTGGGTGGAGAGTGGCATGGAGCATCTGTGGGCAAAGCCCCAAGTAATAGAGTCCCAAGCATGCCCAGGGCTCTCTCTGCCCTGTCACTTGCCTCCCCATCCCCCACCCCTGCCTGAGCTGCTCCTACCCAGCTTCTACTCCCCCAGCACCTCCATGTTGCATCCAGGGCTGGACAGACCTGACATGGCTCTGCACTCCTAGGGCTACCTCAGCTACTCCTGTGCACACACACACACACACACACACACACACACACACACACACACACACACACACACACACACACACACACACAGACACACACACACACACACACACCTTGACCCCACAGCCCAGCTCTCTCTCGGGTCTCTTGTGGCTCAGGAGGAGGTGGGAAAGGAGGTAGGCTGGACACATGGTTATACCATGGGCCCCATATCAAGCCTGAAGTCCTACAATATAACTGTAAGAAAGGAAGGCTTAGCCCCTCCCCACCCCAGCTATCTCCTGGTCTCTGTCCACTGAGAAGGAAGGCCCCAAGCCTGGACACTTCCAGATGCTGCCAAGCGGTGCCACACCCCTTTGTGGTTTCTCTTTCTCTCATACTCGGAAGTAACCACTGTTGGTGGTAGAAAAGTAGTAAAAATAAAGTAAAAGAAGATAAAAGTATATGGGTTCTGCCCGTATGTGCTTTGCTCCTTCTTCCCAGAGAGTCTTCTGGAATTCACAGATGTTTGCTCTTCAGTGTTGGCCTCCAGCCACCAAGAAGCTCCGCCTGTCTCTCCCTTCCATGCTCCCCATGTCCTGGGATTCCCCCTGCCTGCCCGACTCCTGGGCTGCTCACAACACAATTGCTTGGTATTTGATGGCATCTTGTCCCTCTGGACACTGCAGTAAGAGCAATGGCCTAAATGGGATTGACTCCCACGAGAGCCTCCTCCTTTGTCCCTGTCTGCCATGGAAAGAAGTGAGCCAGGAAGAGAGAAGGTACACATGACCTAGCACACACACACACACCACACACACACAACACACAAACACAACACACCACAACACACCACACACACTACACACACACAGACACACAACACAACACATCACACGTACCACATACACACCACACACACAGACACACACACACCACATACACACACACACCACATACACACCACACACACCACATACACACACACACCACATACACACAGCACACACACACACCACATACACACAGCACACACACACACCACATACACACACACAACACATACACACACACCACACACACACACACCACACACACACCACACACACC
>NC_022015.1:32131392-32139890 GCF_000317375.1 Microtus ochrogaster
TACACACACACCACACACACACACCACACACACACACACACGTGGTGGTGGTGGGCTGTCTGAATAGCTAGTTGGGCCTGTCCCTGGCTGAAAGTGGCCCCGTCATCTGTTCAGGAGGATTAAGCTGTTTTGTGCCCCAGAAACCCAAAGCAGCTTCCAGAGTTGACCAATGCCCAGCCAGAAGGAGGGGCTGTGGCTGAAGGGGGAGCTGCCCACAGGTCTGAGCCAGGACTGACTTCCTCCTCCCACAGCCTCTGTGGATTCAGGGAAGAGTCAGTGCCCCCATACCCCACCCCCCCACAGACACACAGAGGCTCTTCCTAAGACCATGGCTACTGCTGTCACCAGCCCAGGCTCCCTTCCTGCCCGCCTCCAGAGGCGCCAACCAGCCTCTGCCCCAGCTGGTTTATTTTTAGCTGCTGCCTGCCTGACACTGCCTTGGGTTTTGCACTGGGATCTACTGAAGCCTGTCCTAGGACGGGCAGGCCCTCACCACCCTAGGGCACAGGGAGGGCTTCCTTCCTTGTGATTCCAGGAAGTAGCAGGAAGAGTGGGATCCCTGACCTTCCTGACCAACGGAGACATGGAGCCTGGGAGTGGAGCCCAAAGAAGCCTATAGCAGAACAGATTCTAGCTGTGGACATCCAGAGCTAGAGGGGACAGTGGAGGCTGAGAAGCTGGAGTGCCTGTCTGAACAGAGCAGGGAGGAGCAGTCACAGTGGCAGCAAAGGCCTAGTCTGTAGGGCATAGGTGGGAATTAGAAGTTGGGAGCATAGAAGTCTGAGGGTAGACATTAGGACAGAGAGGTAGCTGCCCAGAGAACAGGGTTATATGATGACTGGACTATACAGGAGACAGGATAGCAAGGACCATGCGGTGGTGATGGGGTAGACATGAAGAGTAAGGGAAGAAGAGGGGCTAGGGCAGAGGGACCTGAGATGGCCAGGGTTTCTGGAGCATGGAATTGGCTCCTCCTGCTCCCAACCTTGCAGAAGGGTTACATCCTTGCACAGGAGAGGGTTTGAGACATGAGTGCACATACATATAACAGGATACACATACAGCAGGCTGTGCATACAGCAGGCTACACATACAGCAGGCTGTGCATACAGCAGGATACACATACAGCATCATGCGCATAGCAGGATGTGCATACAGCAGGCTGCGCATACAGCAGGATGCGCACTCAGCAGGCTGCACACTCAGCAGGATGCACATACAGCAGGGCCTACTTTGGAACAGATCTGTTTAAGTCCTACAGCTCATAAGAAGGTTCCTGGAAGATCACTGGGAAAACACAGAAAGCATGTCTACCTTCTTCAGTCTTGCATGAAACGGGAAGGGCAGAACCCAACAGGTGGCACAAGCAGTGAAGACATCAGCCCATGGGGGTCCTGGGTGGACCTTCTCAAGTATGAGTCTTACCTGGTAGCCACTCCCCACAGAGGTCCATCATGATCATTTGAAGGGCTTGCTGAATGACTGGTACAATGAATGGGTTTTATTTAGTGTGTTCACACACACACACACACACACCACTGTAGCCTATCTGAGGGCATCACTATGTCCTCTGATGGAAAATCCATACCTTTTACCTGTGCTACCCCTAGACCCTAATGACCACTACTCTGACTTCTGCCACAAGAATCGTTCTGTCCTGGGTGTTCCTGTCCTGTGTTGTCCATGATTAGGGGGTTTCTTTTACTGTGTTGTCACCAGTGTTAGTTGTGTGCATCCGTGCTTCATCCCTTCTAAGGCTGAATAGTGTTCTGTCACATGGGCGTGCCACATTTTGCAGTAAGATTTTTGTAGTTTTGGGTTGGTGTTTTTCTGAAGTGATAGAAATTGAACCCGAGGCCACACAGCCCAAGCTTGGAAAACCCTTTATCTCTGACCCACCTCCAGAGCACCCCATTCTGCTGACCCAGTAGTCTATCTGCTGGTAGACCTTGCACCATTGTGAATAAAGCTGCCAAGAACGCTGGTGCATGAGTTTCTTGTGGACACAGGCTTTCATATGGTTGCTGCCTGTAGGTCACAGATATGGGTCATTTCCAGGCAGAAGCCATCATGGTGACTTACATGTGACAGGTGAGTCACTGTGGCCAGTCACCAGCTCTACTAAGGCAAAGGCAGGGCTGAGCTGTACTTAGCTCCAAGGCCTCACTTGGGCTTCCTCTTTCCTGTTCAGACTTGAAGGGTTGAGCACCTACCACCAGATTAACTTCTAAGGGTGGTCACTAGGGATGGATGGTAACCCTAGCGGGAGGCCAAGTCAACTCCTCCAGATAATTCCTGCTGCAGACCTGTGACTCAGAGTGCTTTAGACCAAGGGATGAAGCAGGAGGCCCAGTCCAGCCCTCTGTCCTGGGCTCACGCTAACACGCTTTTGGGATGGCGTCCAGGACGGCACTTTTGATTCTGAGTCATCGCCTTCCTTGCACTGAGCCTCCTGCACCTGCAGTTTGGGGCCAGTCCACACCTTCCCGGCCTCTGCAGTGAATATGAAGCAGGGAGGGTCAGAGCACATGGTGCCCGCTGTGCTGAGCACAGTTCGCACTGGTCCTGATGGGTGTTCTCCTGCCTGTAATCCTATCACACGTGGTTTGGGTTCCGCAGAAGGTGAGACACGGTGCTGCTTTCAGCCCGGCGACCGACTGGTTGGGAGTGTTCTGTCTTGCGTGTCATTCCCTAGAGCTCCTGCTAACTGGCAGCATTCCCACAAACAACAGGCCTCTTCTCGGCTTGGCAGCGTCCTCCTCGCATATTCTACGTTTTCCTCTGAAATGTTTAATGTGCTAAAGTCTAGCTTCCATCACATCAGCCCGAAAGCAGACTAATCACTTAGCCTGATTGTCGAGCTGCATTTGGTTCTGGGGTTTTAAAATATGGAAGGAAACAACCCTGTCAAGCCACACATCCACGGCCTGCTGCACGGCTGATCTTTCGCAGGGAAATGTATTGCCCTCTCCGGGGCTTTGTGGTTGGGTTAGTGTTTACTGGGAGTGAAAATTGTTTCACCCTCCAGCACAGGGCCTGGAGTGTTGGACAGATGTTAATTACGCTATCGATGCCAAAATTGGAAATACCTTGCCCCTTCCCAGAGTTGAGCCTTTTGGTTTAATTGCTGTAATTGCAGTGGCTGAGACTGAAGCACGTGTGCATTCAGGACAGGAAGCACCGATGTTAGAAAACAATTTCAGATCTTCATAGCGGAGGAGAGAACGTGGCAGGTGTGTCAAAGAGCAGGGCTGCTGGCTGACTCTGGTGTGCATGCGTGCGTGTGTGTGCGTGTGGGTGCGTGTGTGTGCGTGCGTGTGCATGTGCGTGCGCGCGTGTGTGCGTGCGTGTGTGCGTGCATGTGTGTGTGTGGTGTGTGTGGGTGCGCGTGTGTGCGTGTGTGTGTGCGTGTGTGTGTGCGTGTGTGCATGTGTGTGTGTGGTGTGTGTGGGTGCGCGTGTGTGCGTGGGTGCGCGTGGGTGCGCGTGTGTGCGCGTGCGTGTGTGCGTGTGTGTGCGTGTGTGTGTGTGTGTGTGGTGTGTGTGGTGTGAGGGATGGAGCGGTGTGATGGTGCCTTCTATGCATGCCCACGGTTGCTCACTAGGCTGTGTTTATAGCTGGCAATGGTTTCCCCTCTGCAGTGGCTCCAGGCTTTTTAGCCTATTCCTTAAATGCAGAGGCAGACAGCAATCTCTTCTGGCAGCTGCAGGCTGCAGGTCAGTTGTGGTGGACTTGCCGGCCTGGCCCAGGTCCTCTTTTCAAGACTCCAAGGTGGTGGAACAGGGGAGGAGGGGTGCTTTGGCAGCCAAGGGATCTTTTTATTTCACAATTAGTAGATGCAAAAAAGGTAACAGACTTGATTTTGTTGAGTCATCTTTGACTTGCAGAAAATTAGCTGATAGTTGGAGAGTCCCGGGTATATTTCACGGTTCCCCTGTCCTTCCCTCTGGCGGTGGGGCGACTTGTCTGGCAGAGCTGGTATGGACACTGTTACCAACAGACATCCCCTCGCCACATGAGAGTGGACTCTTGGAGCTGCACATTTATGGGCTTGGGCACAGCCACCCAATCACGTCTCCCGTCGCAACGCCATAGAAGCCTCTGTCCACAAATCCTGCAATCTACTGTTTCAAGTGAGCAAACACACAAGGTCATGGAGAGATCCCATGACAGTGACACATTTGTTTTTGTTTTTTGCTTATTTATTTTAAAACAATCTTTTCTCATTTTACATACCAATACCAGTTCCCACTCCCCCCCACTCTCTTCACCCCACCCCCATTTGCTCCTCAGGGACAGTAAAGCTTTCCATGGGGAGTCCGACACATCACTTTGAGGCAGGACCAAGGCCTTCCCCGCTACATCTAGGCTGAGCAAAGTATCCCTCTAAAGAGAATGGGCTCCAAAAAGCCAACTCAAGCACTAGGGATAAATCCCGGTCCCACTGCCAGTGGCCCCACAGTCTGCCCCAGCCACACAACTGTCACTCACATTCAGAGTGCCTAGTTTGGTCCTATGCAACTTTCCCTGCTATCAGTCCAGAGTCAGTGAGCTCCCACTAGCTCTGGTCAGCTGTTTCTGTGGGTATTCCCATCATGGTCTTGACCCCTTTGCTCATATTATATCTCCTCCCTCTATTTGACTGGACTCTGAGAACTACAGTGCACATGTGCTCAAACATCAGAAGCACAGGTGTAGGGTATAGCAATGTGTGCACTGGATTCGACAGACCCTCCCTGTGGCTCTGAGGCCGGAATGAGAGGTGGACAACACTTGAAATACAAAGTACTGGAAACAAAGTTCCAAAACTACGAATATTCTTAAGAGAAGGACATGACCATTTGAGTCAGAAACCAGTGAACATAAAACGTTAGTTTTCCTTGTCCAAGTTCCTAATCCCCATGGATTAAGTCTGTGCTCTGTAGACATATGGAAATATTGTGAATCAGAGGAAATAAAATGCTAACAGGAATAAAAAAAAATGTGTTTTCAAAATCAAACATGCTGCTTTTGAAACTCCACCTTCATTAGCACCAGGTGGGCTTCGGCTGCTGTCTGCGCCATGGCTCAGTGAATTCCCTGATCTGCCCTGAGAAAAAGCGGATTGGTGATGAGAAGCTGATTAGGCTCTGTGGAAGGGGGTGTGATTAATGCCAACTCACAGCAAACAGGATGATTACATTTCACCGTCTTTCCGTGACTCAGAGTCAGTGGCTAAAGCCCCCAGAGGGAAAGGGAGACATCCATTCCAGGGAGGGACCCTGGGCATCTGACGAGCAGCAAGGGTCACTGGCGGCTGCATGCTGGAGGCCTAAGAAGTTGGTTGCAGGTGCTCCACCATCATCAACATCATCATCATCCTCCCCAGTATCATCAGAACCATTATCTTATCACCATGATCACCACCAATACCGCCATCATCTTCAACACCACCATCATCACCTTCATTATCTTCATCGGCGCCTTCATCTTCGCCTACTCCATCATCAGCACCTCCATAATCTTCATTTGTACTTGCAACTCTACCACCATCACCATACCCATCACTTTCGCCACTGCCATCTTCAACTTAACCATCACAACCAGCTTCATGTCTTCATCACCATCACCGTCATCATGACCACGACCTTTATCATTCATTGTCATAGTCACTGTCATTACCATGGGCAAGCCAGGTGGGAGAGGTGGGTGGGGCCTGGACGGGGCTCCTGTTGCTCAAGTCTCCTTTGGAGAGAAGTGTGCACTGTGCGAATGGACACACGGGTCCAGAGGAGGGAGGATACTGCTGTAGAAAGGAAGTGAGACGAGGAAAAGGAGCATTGACAGGGTAGCCCTGAGAGTCCTGCCAGCACTAGGCAGCCTTGATTTTGGTGTTGTTTCGGAGTGCACAGTCACTCAGGGCCTCCACTTTCTGCCCTCCCAGGGCCTCTCCTGTTCTCTCCTACTGTCTATTTATCTTGCATTTTCTACCCTTTTGTTTTAGCTTCCTCCCTCCAAGGAGCACATACACTCCCTGCCCCCTGCAGATTGGGGCTCAGAGCCAGTCAGAGCCAGGGATTGGCATCCAGTGGAAAAGGACGTAGAGTTGGAATTCTGCCTATGAATGTCCCCATCCCTTTTCTGGTGACCCACACTCCATCCACACACAGCTCTTGGCTTGAGAGTGCTCTGGGAGATAAGATATGCCAAAGACCCCTCTAGTAAGAAGGGTGGTGTCTACTGCATGCTCATTCCAGCCTTCCGTGATTAGCATTCTGAGCCATCCACTGCTCCCTGGTGTCCAGGCCTCCTGGAAGCTACCAGTATGCCCCACAGAAAACCCCAGTGGCAGGCCCTGACATGCTTTGTTTCCTGGAGCTTGGCAACCATGTAGTGGGCACCTTGTCAACATTCCTGGGGTCGCTCTCATCCTCCTGGCCCTGCCTAGTCTCCATCAACATGTGAACCCACACTTAAGATTGTTTTAGGGCAAAACTGGGACCCCCTTCAAGTCTGTTATTTCTTTCTGCACGTCCTGGGCCTCATAGCTGTCCACCCTCACCCTCTTTCTTCTGGGCAAGCCCTCTAGGGCCCGCTTTCCTCAGCTCCTCCTTTCCTTGACTGGTTTTTATTTTGTTTTTGTTTTGTTGTTGTTGTTGTTGTTTTAATCTTCAGTAAAACAGGTGTTTCATGAGCAAAACTCTCCGTGGGCACTGCAGACCAGAGTGGGGACAACTGGGTGGGAAAGGGTACTTACACCAGTGTTCTCCTGCAGGTTCTAGCACAGGATGCCGAGGGGAGCAAAACTTTGGGCTTAAAGGAGTGATACTTGTCTACCTGGGTCCTGGAGTGAGCATCTCCCTTCATCTGGTACATCCTCTGTAGCCTGAGTTCCAGATAGGTTCTAGGCTCATCCAGCATATGCCCCAAGCCTCCCCAGGCTCTGTAATGACATGGTAGTGACAGTGTTTCCTAGGCAACTGCAGCTTGCTGCCAGACCAATATGCCTGTGCCCCTTGGGGCTGCAGTGGGTGTAGACTGAGATGCTCCAGAGGGAAGATATGTGTCTGTGTGTAGGGAGAGGAGTGGGGGGATGGGGGGTACATGTCTGTGTGTCCACAGAATACTCACGTGTGTGTTACTGTGTGTGAAGCATCCCCATGTGAATCCTGTATTTGGGATCTTCACAGGGTGCATGTCTGAATGTCTTGGGTCTATGTCCTGCAATCCTCCGTATGGATGTGTGAGCTTGTGTGTACTGGGTGTTGGTGTGCCTCTACATCCATGTGGGTATCTGTATTTTCATGTGTCTGTTTGTCCATTGCTGTGTGTACAGGCATGCTTGAGCAACTATGGACATGTGTGTGCAGCGTACTGGGTTTCTGGAATACTCTTGTGTTCTCTCTGCAGGCCTGAGACTTCCTGACTGCAGCCTCATGGGCCCAGAGCCAAGCTTGCTATCCAGCCAGCAATGCACCACTTGTGCCCTGGAGCCTTCAGGTAAACTAACTGCCTTTAGCAAACAAGGGAGATTGAGGGCATCAAGCAGGGTCACTAAGGCAAGCACAGACCTGGCTGAGAACCTTAAGGGTGGTACCACTCTCCCAGGCTGGCTAGCTGACAACAAGAAACAATAACGTCTTCAGATCAACCCCCTTCCCTGAGTGCCACCTTCCTCGAGGAGGACAGGATGTAGGAGCAGTGTGAGTATGAAGGAGGAGCCACTGTCAGGGAGGACTTCCTGGAGGAGGTCCGTCCCAGGGTGCCTGAGCAGGAATCAGTATGGATCCTAGAGCCTGGGAAGGAGGGAGGGAGGGGCTTCCAGGGCTAGGGTTGGAGTTGACACAGGCCTCAGGGACACAGGTCTCTTCCAGATGCCAGGGTCTCTGCTCCTCCTCTGCAGCCTAGACCCCTGGTAGAAAGATCTGAGAAAGCACCAGCCCCTCCAGGCACAGACACAGAAAGGTGTAGATAGGAAGGGGTAAGGGACCGCAGCCTTTAGGCTACCACCAATGGTCTGCTCCCACAGATGACACTGAGCTTGGGCTGCTGAGAGGGTTTAGGGTACCTCCATAGACGGGACCACAGACCTTTGTCTAGTCAGCGGACATGGGCCCAGGAGAGAAGGAAATGCCTTTTCCACCGCAGCCAGTGGAGAGGTGGGCCCTAGCCAGAAAGAGTGACAAGCAGGAAGACAGCAGGACCGGAAGGGACAGTATCAATCAGGCCCTCATTCTACCCGCTGCCACCCCACCTTCCCCTCCCCCACTGTCCCCTCCCCCATCACCCAGTTTCTGCGTCATCCTAAGAGAGTCAGATAGGAATGTTTGACTCCATGTAAGGGACTTCCTCTTTGCTGATTAGAATGTCTTCTTTAGGAGCAAATGGAAGAGATAAAGCTTGCGGAATTTGCATAGTTAAGCTAGGTGTGGTGACACTAGCAACCCCAGCAGTCAAAAGACAGAGGCAGAGGTGAGGCCAGCCTGGGCTCTAGAGGAAGAACCTGTCTCCAGAAGAGA
>NC_022015.1:32140815-32150021 GCF_000317375.1 Microtus ochrogaster
AAATAAATATTAGACCTGAAAAATGAAAAATCATAGAATTTTTAAGATTTATTTTTATTATTTTAATTGTGTGCATGTGTGTCTGTGTGTGGTATTATGCACATGAATGTGCGTGCCCTCAGAGGTCAAAGGTGCCAGATCCCCCTAAAGCTGGGGTTACAGGCAACTATAAGGTGCCAGATGTGGGTGCTGGGAATTGAACTCACGTCCCCAGGAAAAGCAGTATGTGCTCTTAACCACTGAACCATCTCTCCAGCCCCTGGTTTGTTTGTTTTTTTCCCCCCTCTAACCTGGGAAGTTCATGACTGAGCCTCAGTTGACCTGGTGTCTGATGAGGCTGCTGTTGCTTCCAGAGGGCATGAGGGTCCTCACTCAAGAGAACAGTCAGGAAGGTGGCCCACATCCCTCCAGGCCTTCTACAGGGGCAGCCCCCAAAGACCTGCTTACTTCTAAAACAAACCTCACAACGTGGCCCTCTTGGGAGTTAGGTTCTAACGTAAATTCAGCATACGTGAGTGATTCGTCTGCAGTAGAAACCAGGAGGGTTGATTTCCTGGTCCTCCATGCATGGTGCTTAGCCAAACACCGGTCTAGAGGGCACAGCAGAAGCCCTGTAAGAGGGAAGACACAGTAGGATCCAACCATAGAGCCAGACAGACTCAGGGATTCACTGGGAGAGGCTGTTAGGAGGCTCCCTCCCGTGACACAAGCTTGTCTGTTTCAGGACTCCAGGCATTGGAACATCTACTCAGCCAGCCGACATCCTGCATTTTCCGAACACGGCCTGGGCCAGAGACTCCATGGCACTCAAAAGCAAGGATCCAGGAAGCCTCTCTTTTAGTGTGGATAATGACAGACAACACGGCATGGGTAGGGGCTGGGCTTGGTGATTTGGAGCCCAGGGAACATCCCACTTGAGTACAGAGTCATCATAACCTTTAATACTGCTCTACCCACTGCTCACTTCAAAGTACAGGTCATGTGTCCAGGGCCGCTAAGAACAGAGAAGATGAGCAGCAACATCGCCCTAATCCAACCACAAAGGGGCAGCCTTCTGAGGGGGGACCAGGCCAACAGACACCCTGCTTGTCCCTGAGACAATTGTTCGCTCTACAACCCCAGAGTGTGCCTGGGGACAGAGCAGGTGGGCGGTATCCAGACAGCCCCAAGTATAGGGACAGACGTGGAGCTTCTCTCTGAGCCCCACAAGGGACATTCCAGTGTACCTGCCAGCAGGCCTGGGTAGAGAATTTCAGTAGGTACCCACAACCTCAACTCACCCCAGCCGCACACCTGACTTCTGTTGGGAGACATGGTGCCCTAAAGGTGCTGGCCTCTGTGCTCAGGGCTGGGACTCTGTGAACTCAGCTAGCTTCCTCATTTAAATATCAGTCCTTCCTGGAACCACACTGTGAGGCTCTTTAGGAAATTCCAGGCCTCTTCCTGGAGCCTGGGGGCATCTTTCAGCGTTTCGGTTTACTCATTGCCTTGACAAAATTCCGGCCTTAAATTCCTCCAGCACTTAATACAGGAAGGGTTCATTTCAGTTACAGTTTGAGGGACACAGACCATCATGGCATGGATGTCACAGCAACAGGAGCCCGAGGCCCCTGGTCACATTGCACCCACAGTTGAGAAGCAGTGTTGTACATGCTAGTACCCAACTCCCTGGCTCCTTTGTGTGCAGACAAGGACCCCAGCCCGCAGAATGGCGTTGCCCACAGTAAACAAGGAATTTCTCACCTCAATTAACATAACCAAGATAATTCCTCACAGTCCTGCCCAGAGGCTGACCTAATTATCTCTTCTAGGTGTCCTCAGAGGATTGTCTCCTACAGGATTCTAGAATGTGTCAAGTTGGCAACATTAACCATCAGTGATTGCAGTCATGAAACACCCTGTCCCCAGAAGTGCAGGCCCATGCTGGTCCTCAGCAATGCAGGCCATTCTTGAATGTTCCTTGCGTTGCTCTGTTCTCCCCATAAGACTTGTGGCTGTTCTTTGTAAACTGTCTAGAAGCGTAAGGATGGAGCTGAAGAGATGGCGCACTACTTAGCAGCATTTCTGTTCCAGAAGACATAGGCTCAGTTCCCAGGCCTCATGTTCGGGGCCCCGTGAACTCAAGCTCCAGGGATATAATGCCAACCTCTGGACTCCTCAGCACCTGTACACACTGAGAACATATTCTTACTGTAAATAAAAATAAATCCTTAAAAAAAAAAACAAAAATAAAGCCGGGCGATGGTAGCGCACGCCTTTAATCCCAGCACTCGGGAGGCAGAGGCAGGTGGATCTCTGTGAGTTCGAGACCAGCCTGGTCTACAAGAGCTAGTTCCAGGACAGGCTCCAAAAACACAGACAAAGAAACCCTGTCTCAAAAAAAAAAAAATAAGAAAACACTCTAAAAAGAAAATTAAAATTACTGACATTCACCTCACTAGAGATTAAATCAGCCACTTCGGTGTATTTCTTTTGGGGACGTGTGTGTATGTGTGCTTGTGAAGGCTCCTGAAACAAATCTGAATATAACATCCTTTTACCCCTACTTCAAGCACTGAGGTTCGTTTACACTAACAGGCTCTTTAGAGTGAATCTCACACCCAGTAATCCCTGAGCCAGCCCCAGTTGGCCATTTGATTTTGTTCTGAGTCATCCTCTGATGGCACCCCCCCCCCCAATGTGGCCCTCAGGGAGGGTGTCCTAGCTACTTCCTGGCTCCAGGTAGAGTTGTTTCTAAGGTGCTGGTCGAAAGGACCACATGGCCTGCTGGGAAACATAGATGCTCCGGAAAGATAGGCTTGCAGGGAGTGTTTTATCTGTCCAAAATGCAAAGAAAATGGCAGACGTGGTGTTGAAATGAGAACCATGACATTTCCCTTTCTTTCCTGGAACATTAAGAGTGACATACGCTCTGTGGAAAAATCACAGGAAAATGTCAGTTAAGTAGAAACTATTTCCCTGATCCTCCTACGCTGAGAGCGGCTGTCCTTTCAAGCCCTGTCACTCCTCCTCCTCCTTTCTCTTTCAGGAGCCAGGGAGCAAGGTGGAGGTTTCAGACTTCCTTACTTAGTGGCCACCAGGTCTTGGCACGTGACTTGAGTTCCCCCGAGCCTTGCCCCATTGCAGAAGTGTGAAGAGGTTTAAGGAGCCAGCTGCAGTGCGTTGGTCTCCACCTCTCAGCCCGCCCGTTCTGTTCCCAAATGCCACACAGGAGGTATCTTCCCACAGGAGCTCCTGCTTACCCTGGGGCCTTCTGAGTGACCCCCTGGCATTCCAGCGTGTGGGTGCAGAGAGTTACATAACCTGACTTCCATGGCTGGAAATTTAGATGGCTTTTAGATTTGACTATTATAAGCAATCCCGTGATAAGTGGTCTCCCGGTGAACTGTTTATACTAGTCTGTGGTTCTTGCTGTGGACAACCTCCCATCTAGGGAGCTGCAGGCTACAGGGATGTATGACCCAGGCTTTGAAATAGTATGCAGACCATTTACAGCATATTGCCTCTCCCAGCCCCGCTTCTGTCCAGGGCAGGGTATGCACAAGTGTGCACGCGCACCACAAATGTTCGTGTACATGTGCTGTGCGCCTGTGTATTGACTTTTTACAGGAAGTCAGCCCTGAAAAACAGCTGGGAGAGGCACTAGCAAAAGGTCACGGGGGGGGGGGCATGACTGGGTGGGGGGAGCCCAGACCACCGTGAGGGTCTGATAGCAGGGCAGCCAGCATGAGGAGAGGTTGGGGAGGGGCCTGTGTGCAACTGCATGGTCAAATAGGGCATGCCCAGTGTGGTATGCAGTCCAGGCCAGGGCCTGCTGGGGAGAGTATGATAGCCTGAGTACAACAGCATTGGATTCTGATGCTCTGCAGGCTGGTACCTGGCAATCTAGTAGCAGCTGGAAGACAAGGTCTGTCTGTTTGAAGGGAAGCTGCACATCTGCACAACACTTGGTTAACCCAGGCCCATTACTGCGCAAGTCCATGGCCACTCGTGAGATAAGTCATGCTGTTTACTGTGCCATTTGACTTCATTCTGAGAGCCCATCCAAAAAAAAATCCCTGATGCTTACATTTTCTTATTTATTTATAGGATGACTTTGTATATTTCTTCTACTTTGGGACAAAACTATTTATTTTAGGAAGCTTAGAAGTTGAGGCAGTATGTGGTGATTAGATTAGATCAGGCCTTGGGCTCAACTGTTAGGACAATTTACTAACTTTGAAGCCACTTTGGCATCCGGAATCAAGAAGGAAGCCGGTATCCTCAGACCGTAGGTAGCAGTAAGGGCTACAGGCATGATCTACAGACCAGTGGGGAGCAAACTCTTTGCTGTATCTTAGAATTCCAAGCAAACAACTCAGAAGCCATGAGAACTCCAAAACACACTGATGTCTCAGCAATAGGTAAAGGACTTGAGTAGACCTTCGTGTCATGGGCGGGTGCTCCCACTGCAGCTTCCTAGTGCTCCCTAGAGTACTTTGGAGCCCAGGAAATTGGAAAGACCAAGAAGGAATATGAGTCACATGGCCTGGGCAGTGGGTGAGGTCAGAACACCCTTCTGTGGGCTCCCTGTCCTGCACGGGTCCCGAGACCAAACTCTTTCTGCCAGGATCATGTGGAGGGCTCTGTTAGGAGCACTTTTGATTTTTATCCGTTGATTCTCCTTCCTGTGTTAACAGGAAGGGCACATGTAGGGACAATGCATTGGGAAGAACACACTCTTTTTTTTGAAAATATTTATTTATTTATTATGTATACAATATTCTGTCTGTGTATATGCCTGCAGGCCAGAAGAGGGCACCAGACCTCATTACAGATGGTTGTGAGCCACCATGTGGTTGCTGGGAATCACCATGTGGTTGCTGGGAATTGAACTCAGGACCTTTGGAAGAGCAGGCAATGCTCTTAACCTCTGAGCCATCTCTCCAGCCCCCTACACACTCTTTCTTTACCCACGGGAGTGGGGCAGTGGTCAGTAATAGCAAGGAGGGGCAAGGAGGCTTCCAGTCATCTGTCCTGGGCACCGTGTTGTTTGATTAACCCAACACACGCTCCGGGCTCTAGGTGACACTAGATATGTCAGTACTGAGCTGGTGGCTCTTCCTATGTAGCGTTGACTTTCCCCTTGAAGGCCTGCTTGACCTGCCAAGAGACCAGAGCCCAGACATAGAGCAAGGTAAAGCAGAGAGCCTGTCAGAGATGCAAAGAGTTGATAAAAGGAGAACTGGAGGTGGGGTGGGGGAGGATAGAGAGCAGGGTTTTGGTTGGCTGTAACAAAAGAACCCAGAGGCAGCAAAGGACAGAGTTCTGGATATCTTGGACATGCTGACCCCACAGGCACATGGTCCTTCTTCGCTTACCACGTATCAGGCCTCAGATTGTCTCCACGACTACTGTTTTCTGTCCTATGAAGGGCCGGCGCTTTGTCCCTCTGAGTTTCTGTTGGGGAGCGACTGGGGACTGGGTCTGAAAGCTGGGCTGGCTCTACAATTGACCATGGGTATGGCATGCTCTTGGAGAAATGGCCCCCGCTACCATCCACTCCGAATGTCCGTAACTTTCCACCTGTGGTGGCCGTTCTTTGTTGTCAACTTGACTCAATCTGGAATTAGCTGAAACCCCAATGGCCCAGCACACCTGAGAGGGATTTTCTTCTTAATTAAATCATTTGTAATGGGAGACCCACTTTTTGTCTGTTTGTTTTCAGACAGGGTTTCTCTGTGTAGCAGTCCTGGCTGTTCTGTAGACCAGGCTGTCCTTGAACTCACTGTGATCTGCCTGTGTCTGCCTCCCAAGTACTGGGATTAAAGGTGTGCACCACCGCCTGGCAGGGGGACCTACTGCTAATCTGGATTTTTGAAGTGGGTCTACCTTTAATCTAGGCTGCACCTTCTTCTGGCAGCCTATATTCATGGAAGAAGGAAACTAGCTCTCTCTTTGCCAGCTTGCTCTCCATAACACGCCCAATCCTTTACTGGCATTAGTCTACTTAGGATTCTCGAGTGTACTTAAAGACCAGTGAGATGTCCAGCCTTGTGAACTGAACAGCTACTGGATCCTGGGACTTTCTGTTGGTAGACAGCCGTTGCTGGACTAGCTGGATCACAGCCTGTAAGTTCTGTTCCTCTAAAATAAACCTGATGAAAACATAACCCCTGGCCCCACATAGTGAGCAGACATGGGATTCATCCAGAGAAAACTTAGGGTTGCCCCTGCCAGGCCCTCCCATACAGACTAAACTGCAGAGACTTCCGCACCGCCGGAGCTGTGGCCGGAGCTGTTGTTAAAAGAGTGAGCTCAAGGTCTAGAACAAACTCTTCCCCCACAACTGTCCTGAGAGGCTGTGATCAGCAAACCAGCACAACAGCCAAGACTGCCTCCTCCCACGTAGGCTCCTCCACGCCCGTCCAGTTGCTGTGGCCTTGATGGAGTGAGGCTGTCCTCTGGCAACCCAGGGAGGGCTCTGCTGAATCTAGAAATCCTGCTGTCCCTGACAGGTGACGCAATCAAACACCCACCATTATCTCTGATTGCTCAGCAGCCAATCAGATGGTTCGGAGGTTGGCGCATGAATGGGGACCAGCTCTGCCTGACCTCCACTCTATTCTAAGCAAGAGGGTCTAGAAGAGAACCGCCTGACTTGTGTGCTGAACACTTGGAACACTTGGTCCCCAGTTGATAGCACTATTTTGGGAGATTCTACAAACTTTAGTTGGTAGACCTAGTTGGAGAGACAGGTTACTGGGGGACTGGGGGCTGTGCCTTTGAAACTATAGCTGGTCCCCTCTCCTTTTCTCGTTCTTTGTTTCATGTCTGACTTGAGGCAAACATCCCACTCCTATACCCACTCTCCCACCAGCACAGTGGTCTGTCCGAGTGTACAAGGCCAAGGGATCAAGGACTGAACCCTGAGAAACCATGTCCCATAGCAAGGCCTTTCTCCTTCAACTTATTCCTTTAGTTATTTTGGTTCAGAGTGACACAGGAAAACTAATACAGGCCAGGATGCTGTGCCCACCCCTCCATAGGATCCAGGTTCACGGCTTTCTCTGGGAGCATTCCTAAATGGTCCAC
Organism: Microtus ochrogaster; assembly: GCF_000317375.1. NCBI lineage: Eukaryota > Metazoa > Chordata > Mammalia > Rodentia > Cricetidae > Microtus > Microtus ochrogaster. The sequence continues at coordinate 32,147,890 of NC_022015.1, forward strand.
TCCATGTTCTGTGGACCCTGCCAAGGTGTAGATCTTTGCTTTCAGGACTCCTCTGCATCCTCTGCCGTCTCCACCCTGCAAGTTCCTCCTACTGGCTGCCAAGCGATGCTCAATTCCAGTTACATCTCCAAGTGAGCATCTGTACCGGGCACCTTTGTGAGCCTTGGAGACACATTCTTCAGCCTAGAGAACAGTTAAGCAGCAAGTGATAGGCTGTTAGGAGTGGTCCAGGGTGTTGCCCCGTTAGCCCGTGGCATGAGTGATGAAGGGAAGGGAGGTTTTATGATCCAATATTAATTTTTATCAAAACAAAACATGCCTGTTAGTATTTGGTCGCTGTAACAAAACACCTGAGATGGTGAGAGGATGAAAAGTTTGCTCCGGTTCACAGTTTCAGAGGCGTCAGTCCCTGGGGGTGAGCTCTGTGGCTGTGCCAGCTGAGGACATCATGGCTGCTGCATGTGGCACATATACTATATATAATATAAGACACATGCTTACTATTCTTTTTTTTTTTTTTAATTTTTCGAGACAGGGTTTCTCCGCAGCTTTTGGTTCCTGTCCTGGAACTAGCTCTAGTAGACCAGGGTGGCCTCGAACTCACAGAGATCCACCTGCCTCTGCCTCCCGAGGGCTGGGATTAAAGGTGTGCGCCACCACCGCCCAGCTCCATGCTTACTATTCTGTTACCGATAAGCCACGAGAGGAAAGGACTAGGGTCCTAATAGCACCTCCAAAGGCATATACCACTACCCTACTCCGAGCAGTGCCCTTCTAAAGATTCTAGCATCTCATAGAGCACCAAGCTAAGGACCAAGCCTTCATCACACAGCCACCGAGAAGGCATTTAAGGCACAAACTATAGAAGTGTGAGAACTCCAATAGCACACAATGCTAAGGGGAGAGTTGCCAAGTACCCCGCTGGCCCTCTGAGGAAGCAGCTTCTGCTTCTCCCCACTGTATGCTCGACTACAGGGCTGCAGAGCCTGGCCACATGGCAGATGTTCTGTGGCCCTGGAACTCCTGCTCCCTTCTGTAGTCTCCTCCCAGTGCAGCACTGAGGCAGGAGAATGTCAAACAGTAGGAGATCAGACAACTAAATCGCAGGGGGTCACAAATAGAACACGCAAGAGAATGACTTCTAGAAACTCGGACCTGGAGATTGAAAGCATTCCTTGGAACAACTTGAAAGGCCATAAAGCTGAGCACAGGAGCACATGCCTAAAGTCCCAGTGCTGAGGCTGAGGCAGGAGGATCCTGAATATGAGGCCAGCCTGGACTACATATCAAAAAACAAATAAAAACAAAACGAGGTCATCGAACACTGTCAAAAGTTTATGGTGGAAGACAAATTTAAAATGAAATAAACCCCCACTCTTCCTTGTTTCTTTATGAAACCTATTTTCTTAATTAAAAAGTAATTCAAGCCTCTTATAAAGCAATCACATAGCACCAACAGTGAAAAAGTATGTCCTAAGCCACCCTCAAAGCTGGGCGCACACAGAAGTAATTCTTGTTCACCCTGGAGACTTCTCAGGAAAGTTTGAGGGCACAGCACATGCATACTCGTGTGTGTGTGTGTATGTGTATGTGTGTGTGTGTGTGTGTTTCTTTTGGAGCTGGGGTTGGATATAAGATAAGATGTTTAAAGAGACAAAGAAGGACCAGAACAAGTTTGGAATCTCAGGAGCCATTTGGGGATGGTACAAGGTTGCACAGCTGCTCCCATAATGCTCATCCACCAGGGCTGGGATGTTCACCTCCAACCTATTTCTTCACTATTAGTTTGTTTTTTTGCCATTTCTCCGTGAAGTCACAGGAGCTGATCTCAAGTTCACATGGGCAGTCAAAGGGGATCCGCGAAGGAGAAGAGGATCTTATCCTAACGAGATGGATACAATGGCTCAACTCTTCCAATGAGTTCTTAGTAAAGAGCAGAGCACTACTAAATACTATAAAAATACTGCTGACATGAATGATAGATGCTTATTTTCTTAGTCACTATTCTACTGCTGTGAAGAGACACCATGACCAAGGCAACTTTATAAAAGAAAATATTTAACTGAAGACTTGCTTACAGTTTCAGAGGGTTGGTTCATTATCATCATGGTAGAGAGAGTGACAGCAAGCTT
>NC_022015.1:32150734-32161577 GCF_000317375.1 Microtus ochrogaster
CTTAAGCACCTCTTTTAATGTTCATTTTTTTTCTCTAAAGTTAAGATATAGGGACTCCAGGGGGTGTTAAATCCATAGCCAAAGGCTGTTAGACTCTCCCCTGGGGCCTGACTGGTTGGACCTGAAATCAGTCAGATGAGCAGGCCTGCTTTAGAAGCCAAGGAAGACAGCTCTCACGAATGCCCAGATGCTCTGAATGCCTCATGGACACCCAAGGAAGCTGCACCGCAGCCCCAGCTGCTCAGTGCCCAAGCAGCTCTCCAGTTCAAGAAGAAAGCATTCCAGCCAAAACCTCAAAACAGCTTATTCTAGATTTTTGCTTACCACCAGCCTCAATGAACTCTAGAAACCATTTTTTCTTGTGGCCTAACAGAAGGACAGCAACTGGTACAAACGCAGTATTTTATTTGCATAACATAACTGCACCCTTTCTTGACTGGCTGAACAAGCCCTTCAGCTTACCGCTCCCCCCAGCCGGAAGGGATCCTCTTATGCTGCGCCCGGTATTGCAACATGAGATCCCTTGATAGGTTCCTCCAAAGTGTTTCTTTTTGCTTGCCTGGGTTTTGATTGTTGTCATTAGGAGAATGGGGAGAGTCACTAACAAAGGAAAGACAGGAGGTTTGAAGAGTTCCGCTGAGTGGTGCAGGGCAGAGCGTAGAAGTGGCAGTGGCAGTGGCAAAGGTTACAACAGGTTAAAAGACAAGAAACTGTAAGCCTCGGTGCCTGAGAGTGTCAAGCCATTGGTCCAAATAACCCACTGGTCAGTGAAAGAACTGAACGGCTTAACCCTGCCTGTTGATGCTACTCATTTGTTATGGAAGCCACAGATGACATCAGCCACCAAGTGTAGGGTGGCTGGGTCTTAATGCCCAGAGTGATAAGCCTCCAGCTTGGACCCTGGAGCCACAAGGCTCAGGCTTCTAAAGCCTGGAGCAAGGGACTCTCGGGTCTTAGGGTTTGATCTGTACCCCTCTGGGTCTTCTGGGCTTCTCTGTGAGTCTCACTCAAGGGTCTAAGACTGACCAGCAGGTGTCCCTTCAACATCTCACTGTTTACTTCCAGGTACAAGAAAGGACCCCGGCCGGCTAAGTGGCACCACAAAGACCTGCTTTTGTGCCATGGCTGCAGACATGGTGTGGGAGGGTTCCTGTCTCTTCACTGCCTTTGAACTGCGGCCCCAGATACAGTGTGAGCACCCCCCACCCCCGGCTCTTTACTGCCTTTGAACTGCTTCTTGAACTTCATCCCCTACTACTAAATCTTTTTAGCACAAAAATAATTTGCAAATATCAGCAACCAGTTAGCTCTTTAATGGAGCTTTAATTTTTAAATGAATATTTATGAGCTGTTAGGAGCCAAGCTGAGTCAGTGGTGGAGCCCCGGAGCCTGGACGTCCCTGAGCCAAGCTCAGTGCTTAGGCCTGGTTATCCCAGCAGAAGCTGCAGGAGGGAAGCAGGAGAAGGCCTGGGTCCTGTCACAGCTTCCAGGCCCCAGTTCCCAAGCTCCCCCTACTCCTCATGTCCCATTCACTCTGACTCCTGTCCTTCTCCTGGCTCATCCTCCATCCTCTTAGCCATCTCCTGTCATACTGCTCTATCTAGACTTGCTCTATGTCAGGATCCCAGCGGGAGCCAGCAGGGGCCCTAGTCCTTACTTGACTGCCACCAAGAAGGCCACTGCTCATGTCCTCTCTGCCTCAAATACCCAGGGCTGAGATATGGGGAGAGAGGGAGTGGTAAAGGGACCTGAAATGTCCCTGCCAGCTGGCTGTCAGTGCTTCCTGGACACAGTGCCCTAGCTAGGTAGATACTGTCACTCCAGGCTCTGTCCATAGCCCAGAAGCTATGGCCTCGTGAAAGCTAGAGGACCAGAGGATGGTCACAGTGACCTTAGAGTTGTCCGGGGACACCCTCATACAACTGGACCAGGAGTCGATTTTAAGGCACGGGGTGAAGCCTGCCGAGGCCTGGGCCTTTGGGTAGCAAAGCAATGTGGTGGGCTCAGACCTGGGATGAGGGGTGTGGCCTCAGCTACGGGCCTTGGGCACGCATGCTTTGCAGGAGAGCATGAGAGGTTAGCAGTGTCTCTGGAGGGGCCCAAGGTGGAAGCCACTAACAGATGAGCAGCTGTGGTCCCATGGTAGGACTGAACCTTGAGTGTGGCACAGCACCCCACCCCCACCTGGTCTATGAGCACCAAGTCCCTGCCCATACTGCCCCTCTGCTATGACAGGCCCATGGGAAAGGGGGCACTCAAAAGTACTTTTAGGTACCAATCAGCCTTGGAGCCAGCAGCAACAGAAGGCAGGCCAAGGGGGAGAAGAGAACTTGGTTCACCTCTGTAGATACAGAAGGGTCAGGGTAAAGGTGGGCGGGACCGCCACATGTGCCTGCCTGCCCAGGCGGCCTCAAGCGGGGATCGTCTGGAAGAGGAGGGTGGCTAGACTACAGGATGGCAATCGGCCTTCGGCTCCCTGCTGACTCATTCAAAGAGGACAGAGGAAGTTTGTGCAGGGGGAGGAGTGCGCAGAGGAGGCAGAGGAAGGGGAGGAGGAAGATGAGGAGCAAGCAGAGTGGAGGAGAAGAGGTAGGGAGGGGAGGGCGACCGGGGCCTCCACTGCCCCTTCTGAGCAAGGCCATCCAGGTTGCTCCCCAGGGATTCTGGGCAATTAGGGTAGAAAACAGAGCAGAGATGGAGAGAGAGAGAGAGAGAGAGAGAGAGAGAGAGAGAGAGAGAGAGAGAGAGAGAGAGAGAGAGAGGAGGCCACTCAGGAGCATAGCCTGGCCTTGGAAGCTCACTGTGGAAGTCCTCGGGGCTACACCTCTTAAAAGACCCACCTGTGCTTGGAACCAGGGGCTAGTGAGACCTTCTCTAGAATTTCTCTAGTGTTTTGTGCCAGAGCGACAGGCAAGGCTTGGAGTAGCTGCAGGGGTCCTCCATGTGGTATGGGCCTGCTTCCAGGCCTGGAATCCAGCCCCGCTCCTATCCTGAGAGGCTGTGGTCAGAGTGGACCAGAGAGTGGTCCAACATGTGACCCAGACCCCCAAGGGTCAGGGATAGCAAGTGAGACTGCCACAGTGCACAGAGGGACTCTGTCCTACCCACTATTCATGTCACAGTGCAGAGACAAGCTTAGGCCTGAGCTTCTGGGTGCCTTGGGCAGGGACTGGATGTGGCATTAACATGGGCCACTGGGTTCTACCCCTCTGGCAGCTTTCCCTGCAGGAGATAGGAGAGGCAGAGGTTTAGTATAAGCAGCCTTGGTGAGAGCCAGCCCTGCCAGCCTCCCACCTCCTCCCTGCCCTTCCCCACCCCCTCTTATCCCCTCCTCCATCTGAATCAACATTTCCATCTCTTCCCCTGGAAGGCCCAGGCACTGGAGGGTTCGTAGGTTCCTGTTCTTACACAAACCTCAGACAAGAAGCGCATTTCCAGATTCTCTCCAAGGCCAGCCCCAGGCCCCACAGCAACTGTCTCCTCGGCCTCCTACACACCAGAGGCCAGAGGCCAGAACCTGGTGAGACTGCCTCGTTGGCAGCTGGAAAAGCCGGTTTGGGCCTGTGTGAACAGGTAGCCTTAGTCTGCCTTTCAGGAACGCAGCCTGGGGAGGCGGCCATATCTAAGACCACTCTTGCTCCCAATCTGGGGAAGTTGAGGAGGCCCACCTGGCACCCTTCCACCCATTCCCAGGACCCCAGATTGTTTTGGAAGGGTTCCCAAGGCCCTTCAGATTATGGAGGAGGAGCCCTCTGAGAAGCTAAGGGCCTGCTCAGGCAGAGGCAGGAAACAAATTGCCTGTCAAAAACCCTAATTAAAACACAATATAAGCAACACTGGCTCCCTCTCTAAGAGACAGGGTGGTTGAGGGAGGTGGGGATTAGGGAAGCCAGCCCCCAGACACCAGTCTAAAGAGCCCTCGAATACAGCAAGGAAAGCCATACCAGCACTAATTAAACATTACGTTTGTAAGTGGGGATTCTAAACAAATGAAGAATCCCCTGAGAGAAGCAGAATGGGGGCCCCTTTCCCAGATGTGGTCCTTGTGCTCCCTCCAGGCTCCACTCCGGCTGGAAAGGGCTGCCCACTCCAACCAGCAAGGGCTGCCCACTCCAACTGGCAAGGGCTGCTTCCTCTAGGCCTTGCACAAATTCTTCTGTTATTTAGGGTTTTGTCTTGGATTTTTTAAATTATAGATGTTAATAAGATAAAATATACATCATTAAAAATTCTGAAAATGCAAAAAGAAATATCTATTTAGGAGAAAAAAAAATGAAGCCAAGGCCAGAAGATGACAGGCTGGGGGGGTCCTGGAGTGTTTGCTTTGTCTCCTGGGAATCAAGCCTCTATTTGCTCCCCCTAGAGCAGGGGACCCCAGAATGTTGATATGGGGAGTTCTATTACTTTCCTGGGACCCCACCTAGAATGGCTAGGAGGAACCACTGGGACACCAGAATGCAGACCCTGCAGCCTCGGAGGACAGCGGAGTCAGGAGGGTGGCTGAGAGGTAGGGACCGAACTGTAACCTCGAACTGTAACCTTAGGAGAGCAGAAAGCGTGGCTCTGCAGAGACTGTGCCAGAAGTGCCCCAGGCCACCACTGCCTCCCATGTGACCTGCAGGCTACGCAGGACCATTTTAAAAATTCAACTGCACGTCAATGTATAAAAGATTCACACTGTCTTTCTGCGTAAGTACATTATTTATGTTGCCACCCATGAAATATTCACATCTGACTTTGACTTCCAGTCAGTACCTAGGGGTGACAGGCTGTCCGAGGTGGTCATGGGAGGCTGCAGGGCTAGAGCAGCCGGGCTCAGGGAATCCGGGTACAGATTCCTGGGGAGGTGGGGCCAATCTGGAGCTTGGGCCCCACCCCTCAAGGGGCGCTCCTGAGAGAGTAGAGGTGCAGTAGCTCCACATAACAGAATCTGACCCACATTCACCCGGGTACCCAGCTGCTGGCAGGTGACATCGGGGTGTGTGTGTGTGTGCGCGTGTGTGTGTGTGCATGTGTGTGTGTGAGTGTGTGTGTGTGTGTGCTGGAACCTACATATTGTACTGCCTGTCACAGCTTGGCAGTGACACAATGAGCTGCAGCATTTTGGAGAAATCCAGGCACTTCACGGGGCAACAACAGGGAAGGGAATGGCCCTGCAGAACATTGATTCCTCAGGCCCATTTAGCAGTGGCTACCAGAACTACCTGGACCCTGGGGCAGGAGAGGGAGGAAGACTCAGTTCAGAGAAGCCCACAGGGCTGGTCCCCAGAGGCACACAGGCTGGTTTACCTAACACAAGAGTCTCTGCTGCCCAGTGACCTGGCCCTGTGTGTTTAGCAGAGCCTGAGGGGGTTGGCAGAAAGAGGAAGCCTCATCATGCTCCTCTTGTTCACACTGCACCGGGCTCCCTCATAGCACGCTGCACCCCCTTCCACCCAGCTGCCTGTGGTAGCCAGGCACATACAGCCTTTATATTCCTAGGACTCTGCTAAGGAGAGGCAAGCTCCCTGGTCTTGACCTTCATCTTCATGAAGCTCTGGACAGTCTGGCTACTTAGGCTGGGAAGCCATGGAGCAGGCAGAAGGGGATGGAGGTTTAATGGCTCCAATTGACCAGTCTAGGGGTAGCGCCTAAATTGTCCTCTGACTCCCATCAGGCCTGGCCTCCAATGCCCAAGGCTGAGTCCCCTCCCTGGCATTGGCTTTGGCCTTGCTGGCGCCTTTGGTCTGAGGGTCAGAGCCTTTGCCTAGGAATTTTCCTCAACCCCAGTTGAGTAGAAACTCTAGGTTCTGAGGTCAGAGTCCCTAGTGAAGATGCCTTGTGCATACAGTACTGCCTGTGGCCAGTCTACGTGGGACTGAGGTTTGGGGTGTGGAAGGGAGGATAGAGAGAGCTAGATTCTTGGGTCCTGCGGGGTCGCTTTAGGAAACTAGATTTAGAGTAGGCAACAGCAAACCTGCCCTACCTCCTTTCCCCAGGATCATAGTAACGCGATTTCTAGGTACGTTTTAAAAGCGGCAGAGTCCGGAACAACTCTCAGCTGCCCCCTCCAGCCCCACCCCCGGAGCACTTCAGCTTTCAGAACTTCCCAGGGCGGGGCTGCAGGGGGGAGGGGGCCGGTGGGGGCGTGGGACTGGGCGGGGAGGGGCTGAGCGGCCCTGGGTGGTCTTCCCCGTTCCTCCTGCAGGAAGGGCCCAGATGGTGCAGTGATGCCACCTACCGACACTTCACAAAATTGCACAGCTACTGGGATGGGGGGGCAGGTTCAAGAGAAAGGACACAATGTTTTTTCTCAAAGTAACCAGTTAAGGAGAACGGACACTGACGCGGCTTGGTTAAGACCAGGTAAAAGGTTTCCCGGACAACCCCCCCCCCACCACCCCGATGTAAGAATCCAGGCAGCCATGGGTGAAGCTGGAGAGACACCAGGAACAGGGGTCATGGTCAAACAGAGGAAGGAATCAGTGCTGCGTGGCCAGAGCCAGGCAAAGGTATAGGAGGTGCATATGAATTTGCTTTCCTGATAAATTTAAAGATTTTGGAACTTTGGGGGCTGAGCTTAGGAGCCCTTCTAAAGCAGAGACTGCAAGCATCAAAGATTAAGAGAAGACATAGTGTCCCAGGGATATGGGCATGGGGTAGAGACAGTGCCAGAGGTCAGATGGGTATGGGGTCTTGGGTGATGATGGTGGGTAAGTTCTCTAGCCCAGGCTCCCAGGGTGAGCACCAGAATAGTTCAGATAGTACAGCAGGGTGGGGGTTGGGCAGTGGTAGGGACATGGTTACTGAGGCCCCCGTGACTCTCCTTAGCTGCACAGACTTGCTAGGAAAGTTATAGCCCTGGAACATACAGTCATATGGGGTAACAACCCCCCCATAGGAAGTAGAGTCCTGGGGGACAGTCCTGGGGGCATCCTGCAGGACACAGAACTGGAGTGACATCGTCTTAAGGGCACAGTCATGAGGGAGCACACTTCCAGGGCAGATGGGTTATCTCTGAGGCTGCAGGACTTGGCTCTGATGCCAGGGCATCCTGGGTCAATGCAGTCAGCTCGGGAGATGACAGCATCAAAGAAGCTGAGATGTAGCAAAGCTCACACTGTGTCCTTGGCACAGGGTGTGCAGGTCCTGGGAGAGGAACGAGGTGACATCTTCATTTCCATAGCAACGGTAATGCTTGGCAGGGTGACAGCCAGGCTAAGAGGTGGCAGGTGCACATGGAAGAACCATGTGAAGCGCACAGTCTGAGCAGACAAGACATGATGGCTGCTTTCTGGGCCAGGCACAAAGGAAGCTGTCCAGGACCCATGTCCTTCATCCGGCCCACCTTTAAATGGCTCCTAAGTGCTTCCTGATCTTTGCTCCAGGGTGCTGTGGCCCCGAGGGCCCATGCAGAGCTAGGGCCACTGTCATCTTGCCTGTCCATAGCCCTATTCCAGCACTCTTGTCCTGGCCTGCTGAGCTACTCAGCTTTCCTTGGTCTATAGGTGGACTGGTCAGTACTCTCACAGGACCCTGGCCCTCCAATGATGCATCTGTGGACATGTGCGGGGACCACTCGTGTCTCTACATCATCTCTCTTGTTTTCAGCTCAAATAGATAGGCTGGACCATCTGCCTGCACTCAATGCACAGCAACCCATAGTAGGAAGGTGGGGCTCTCCCTGTGACTGAAGGGAAGCTGAGACACAAAGCTATCCAAGGAAAATGATGAGCTCCAGCAAATCCCACCCCTACCCACTGTCACTGTTTTTTTTTTTTTTTTGAGACAGGGTCTCGCTTTGTATGTAGCCCTGGTTGTCCTGGAACACGTCGTGTAGACCAGGATAGCCTCAAATTTACAGAGATCTACCTGCCTCTGCTTCCCATGTGCTGGGGTTAAAGGTGTGTGTCACCACACCCAGCACAAATTTTCCTTTCCTGCCTGCTTCTTTGCTGAAACCTGAGCAATACTGTCTTCTAACCATGGTCTTGATCTACGCTAACAATCAGACATAGCAACCTGGGGTGGGCGGATGGAAGCCCCTTGGCTAAGAGGCACCTATTGTTACCAGATACTGGGCCCTCTAAAGCTACCTTGTCCGTGTCCCCTGGCTGGGCAGAGCAAGCCTGACAATGACACTGTGCTAGGGAGTGGAGGGTGAGGGTTGGTTTACAGATAATGTTATCTGGTCATGAGAGGGGCCTTTGCATTTAGAGTCTATCAGTTCCAATTCTGTTGTTGTGATAAAAACCCTGATAATTTATGGGAGCAAGGGTTCATTTGGTTCACAATTCCAGATTACCGCCCATCACTTCTGGGAATTCACAGCAGCAAAAGCTTGCGAGAGCTGGTGGCTTTACGTTGATCGTCAGAGGACAGAGGCGCATGCATGCCGGAGCTTAGCTCCTAAGCCCTTTTCCTTCATTCCAGGGCTCAGCCCATGAAATGGTGCTGCCCACATTCAGAGTAGACGTTGTCTTAGTTAGGGTTTCTGTTGCTATAAAGAGACACCATGACCGTGGCAACTCTCATAAAGGAAAATCTTTAATTGGGTCCGGCTTACAAGTCAGAGGTTTAGTCCACCATCATCATGGTGGGAAGCATGGCTGTAACACAAGTAGGCGTGGTGCTGGGGAGGCAGCTGAGAGTTCTACAACTTGATCTGCAGGTAGCAGCAGGAGACTGTGTACTACACCCGGTGTAGTTTGTACATAGGAGACCTCAAAGTCTGACCCTATAAAGACACACTTCTTCCAGCAAGGCCACACCTCCTAATAGTGCCACTCCCTCTGGGCCTATGCAGGGCATTTTCCTTCAAACCACAACAGTCTTCCCACCTCAATTAACCCAATTAAAAATTCCCTCAGGACTGGAAAGACAGCTCGCCAGTTAAGAGGATTGTCTGCTCTTCCAGGGGATCCAGGTTCAATTCCCAGCACCCACATGGCAGCTCATGACGGTTTGTAACTCCAGCTCCAGGGGATTTGACACCCCTCACACAGTCATACATACAGGCAAAACACCAATGCACATAAAACAGAATTAAAACAGGCATGCCCACAGGTCAACTTCATCTAGAATGTTCCTTATTGAGACTTTCTTCCTTGTTGACTCTCGACTGTATTAAGTTGACAATAAACACCGACTGCCACACAGGTGAAAGCTGCTTGTGGTACCTGGTGACAGAGAGGATGCTACCCACCTCACACTGAAGGCCTCACCTGTGATCTGCTCTTCCTGCAGGCATCCCCTGGTAGGCCCCAGCTCTGGCATCTCCTCCAGGCTGCGTCCTAGCTCTAACGCTTGCTGATTGACAGAGATGGGGGAGGAGGAACCAGTGCTCTCCAGGCAAACTTCTCCATGATGGCCTTTTAGCACTGCAAGCCCTTGTCACGTTGTCACCCCCCCCCCCCAAGCCTTACCTGTTCTGGGCCTCTACAGAGGACACTCCCAGGGATGAATGACTGATCATAGGGTCTGAGCATGTACACTGGATAAAGATACTGCTGCACCCCATCCCCCGGGGCTGGGGAACCATCCAAACCCAGAAGGAGCCCAATGAGGCCTGTCATGGGAGACAGAGTTTGCAAGGGTGAACTATACAGACACCAGGTGTTAGCTGCAAGTGCAAAGTCTGCAGCTTCTGGGAATGGTGAGAACTAACACGAGGACTTTTCCAGGCAAAGCATCGGGAAAGGGAAGACTCCTTGACACTATGTAGCATGAGCATCCATCCAGCACATGGCAGCCAGTGCATGGGTCAGTCTGTGATTTAGCTAGGCCAGAGGACCCACTGATTGCCAGCTCAGAGGGAGTCCTTACTGGGGAATAAGTAGGGAATGTAGCTCCTACTGAATCCTTGTCCCTGCCTACCAGTGTGATGTGGGCACAGACTCATGATAGGTGGGGTGGAATCAGAGTCATATTATTGACAAAATCCTTCTCAAGAGAAAGGTCAAGAGGCTCCTGAGAAGCTTGTCCCTTCCAGGCAACCCTTCTTAGATACAAGAGCCCAAAGAATGTGTCCCTGAGACAGCAGAGGGGAGAGGAGCTACCTACAGGAGGAGCTTGAGATGGCAAGTCTAAATGGCATCTCTAGACCAAGATAGGCACTCCAGTAAGTCATAGAGAGTGCCCACAACCCACAGGTTTAACCCACCCTCAGGCCTAGCTTAGCCCATCCCCACTGATTCAGCAAGGGGGGGGGGAGTGACATTTAGGGCTGCAGTCATGCTTAGCTCTGCCAGCAGAGGGCACCCCACACTTGTGTGAGCAGTTCCAGAATACCTGGCGCTCTGTGAAGACTGCTCTGGAACCAGCAGTACACAGTGCAACTCCAAAAAGCCCTTCTGGCTGCAAGCCTGCAGGAACTCATGACAGGTACTCCCAAGTTTACAGTCAAATGTAGCCATGACCTGGAGTAACCCCAGAAACTTCTTCCCAGATGTTTCTCTCCCAAGGGCACGTGTTCTGTATCCACATAACTGGGAATGAGCTAAGTGCTGGGTACCCACTCTTTTCAGGCAGTCCTGGAAGTGGCAGGCTGTGTGATTCCATACACCAGGCTGGCTTGACTCCAGGGTGGTGCAGATGGAAAGTTCCATTATCCTTGACCCCCCCCTGTTGTTTTGCCCATGTGACCACAAACAGAAGTGTATGATCTCTGAAATAGGTAGTAACTGATGATCACAGGCGGGCAATGTGCGGCCTGCTCAGTGCTTCTCTGCTCCTTCCTATTTACTATCTATCAGCCTCCATACCTGTCTGTATGTATATCTATCTATCTATCTATCTATCTATCTATCTATCTATCTATCTTCCTTCTATCTATTCATTTTTTTGTTTTTTGTTTTTTGAGACA
>NC_022015.1:32161677-32163029 GCF_000317375.1 Microtus ochrogaster
AATATTCTGTCTGTGTGTATGCCTGAAGGCCAGAAGAGGGCACCAGACCCCATTACAGATGGTTGTGAGCCACCATGTGGTTGCTGGGGATTGAATTCAGGACCTCTAGGAAGAGAGGCAATGTTCTTAACCTCTGAGCCATCTCTCTAGCCCTTTTGTTTGTTTTTTGAGACGGGATCTCCTTACATTGTTCTATCTGTCACAAATGATGACTGTCCTTGAACTCATAGATCCACCTGCCTCTGCTTTCCAAGTTCTAGGATTAAAGGTGTGTGTCACTACATCTGGCTCTCCCTCTTTAAAGACAAGAGCTCACTATGTAGTTTGGGCTGGTCTGAAACCTACCCGGGCCCTAAATATTTTTATTATGTGTGCGTGCACGCATGCACATGCGTTGAAGCCAGAGGACAGCTTACGGAGTTAGCTTCTCCCTCCATTGTGCAGGTCCCAGAGATCTAACTCAGGTTGCCAGGCTTGGCATCTCACCTACACGGTGCATCTTTAGAAGTGAGAGTGAATGTCTTCAGGGTCCTTCCAGGTGGCATTAGAGCTCTCTTGGAGAAGTGAGAGCTACAAAGCTTGGTGTGGTGGCGTATGTCTGCTTGCAATACCCCTGCAGAGGCTTCCTGAGAGTTGCAAGACTAACTTCTGATACAGATGCCCTTCCCCCATGGCTGACTGGACAGTGGATCTAAATAGACTCTGCCTTCCCTGGGGCCAGTGAGGGGCCCCATGAGCTGCACCTGATTATGCCTGTAGCTCTGTTAGGTCTCCCACTTTGAACCTAAGGTTCTAAGAGAAATAATGAGTGCTAGAGCCCTGGCCTCCTAGTACCTGGGAGGTTCTGCCTTGCCCTAAACATACAGGGGTTCTATGTGTCTCCTCTTGATCCATAGACAGGTACTACAGTTGTTTCATGGCAGGTGCAGCAACACCAGGGTCCAGGTCTATACCCCAGGCCAGGCCAGCACTCAACTTCTTCTCTTTGTCTTCTCTCTTCTCCCTGTCCCACTGGCTAATGCTTCTCCTGTTCCTGACCCCATCTTCTGAATAGCTCTCTTGTACCCCGCCTTTCTCCCTGGTGGCAGCCTTCCTCCTCCCTCTCCACTCTCATTCTCCAGGTGCTCCCCTTCCCTCGGCCCCCAGCAATTGTTTTGTTGCTTGTGAGAGTGCTGAAATATACCAGATGGATAGATGGATGAGTGGATGGATGGGTAGGCAGATGGACAGACAGACTGCCTGATGAATGGATGGGTGTGTAGGTGTATATATGTATGAAATGTGTGTATGAGTGGGTGGATATGAATGGATGGCTGGGTAGATGGATGGATGGGTGGATGTGTGAGATGGCT
>NC_022015.1:32163455-32167781 GCF_000317375.1 Microtus ochrogaster
GATGGATGGAACATGTCACAACGATCTGACCTCTGGACTCCTGTGGCAATGCATGTATGCAGAGTAGCACTTTCGACTTGAGGACCTCAAAACCTCTAAATTTTCTTCCTTCTTTTGCAGTAAAAAGCCTGTGTGTGGCCCTGCTTTTTGATCCCTGCCCAGGTACAGCTATCTAGCAGACCAGCCTGGTGCCCTGCATGCCCCTGACTGCTCTGTGAGTGTCTACATCCTTTATCTTCTCTAGGATGGGTGAAATCGGGTTACACAGCTTTCTAGAGGGATGGGGAGGCAGCCTCCAAAACCAGGACAGATGGCAGTGCTTCTCCGGGGAGAGCTGAGAATTAGGTCCATTAGGTTGTTTCTAAATTAGTCAGAGGATGACTGAGCTCCATGGGCCTCGGGAGTCATGTTCCAGTGTCCCAGCACAGGTAGAAGGCTGTGTTGTGGGTAGGTGCCCCCCCACATAGGAAATGATAGTGGGAAGGCTGTGGAACAAAACAGCCAATACAGCAGGGTTAGGCTTCAGCCAGAAAAGGGGCAACACAGGAAGAAATAAGACTGGAGAGATGAGGATAGGGAGAAAGGGGGGGTCTCTATGTAGGTGGGGAAGCCAGGTACCTGTGCATACAGGAAAGTGGCCACCTGTGTAGCCCAGGGAATAGGCTCCCGTACAGGTGGGGAGATGGGCACCTGCATAGACGTATACAGGCAGGGAACCCAGGCACCTGTCTAGACAAGAGGGTGCTGTAGAATTTTTATCCTCCAAGCAAAATAGCCAGCACTTTCATCTCATCTTGCAAGAGACTGTCATAACCCCGCCAGTGGACTGTTGATACTCCCTCATGGAGGGTGTTGGGAGGGTAACTGGGTCCTCACCTGAGACTCCAGATTCTTTCCCCAGCCTGATTGCACATGGCCCTGGCAGAGAAAAGTTTCCTTAAGAGATGTTAGGGCACAGGAGCTGGAGAAGGTTATCTGGAAAGGGATTTTATCTGTGTGCCTATGGGGAAGCCACCGTTTATGCTGGGGACAGATTTTCTAATGCAGTTCTTTAGGGTCACCCACACTCTGGCCTGTAATCCCTCCTCCCAGCTTTGGAAGCAAACCCAGTAAACTCATTGGTTCCCCAGGGTGAACTTTGGTTAGTGGTTGTTAGGGTCTTTGTCAGGATCTCATGAGGAGAAAGCTGATGCTTACATCTATCTCTCAGGGAAGGAACTGTCAAAACAGGGGTAACTCCCACCAAGTAGCTCCTTGTTGCTGGGAGAGGGCTGGTTCTCCAGGCTACAACAGCATTAAACGACATCAATAACTGCTCCTCCTACCAACGGTGAACATTCAGAGTGACTGGCAGGGACTTGAGGGCCTGGGAAATAACCTGCTGACCTCTTGTGATTAGGCATTGAGCACCCTTGGGTGAACACTAGCACTCATGGGCAAAGTCTGGACGTATATTTGACCATTGCCAGGGTGAGCTGAGCAGGAAATGAAGGCACTGTCTAGGGTTCCTCTTGGGGACCATGGCTCAGGAAGCACCCTAATAGAAAGCTAGGTGTGAACACCTTGTTTTCTTCTCCCCCTGGATGTTAGGCCCAGTCCTGGGGAAACATGGTAACCACACGGTGTCCACAGAGAGTGTAGCTGCTTGGTCTACTGTATTCCAGCCCTTCCTACTTTGTCCTCACCAGCAGAGAGGGCAGGGGAAAAACAGTGGCACTGGGTGCATCAAGAGGCCTGGCTGGAGATGGGGGTGCATTCATTCCCTGGTGGCAGGCAGCTGCTGTTTTTCAGGGAGCACTGTGAGCAGAAGGTGAGACTCACATGTACAGCTCCTGCTTTCTGACCCAGAGCAGGGTTGGAGCCCCGCCCTCAGCGGACAGTGGCCAGTTGAGGCTGAGGGTATGGGAACTATGGTCAGTCTCTGACCAGGTGACCCAGGTAGTGCTGGATGCACCAGAAAACTAGGCAGTGAGAACATCTCAGGATGGATTAGACAGTGAACAGCGCCTCATGTCTTCCCCCTACCCCCACAGGAGGGTGTCCTAACTGTAAGAGGGTGTTATGAACTGGGAGGGTGTCGTGTTTCTGGGAGGGTATCCTAGCTCTGAGAGTTATTTCATCCCTGAGAGGATGTCCTGGCTCTGAGAGGGTGTCCTGGCCCTGGGAGGGTATCTCATCCCTAAGAAGGTGTCCTGGCTCTGGAAGGGTTTTAAATACTGACAGTGCTTTTGCCTCGTGCTTTCTGAAGCTTTCCCCTGACAGATGTTATCAAGGATGTTCAGGACACATTCAAGTGTTAAGAAATGGGACAAGTATTGGCCAAGTATTGGACTGTCTCCTTCTCCTGGCAGCAGCCAGAAAGAACTGCAGAGGTTACCAGCCCTGGTCCTCCTTCCCTTAAGCTAAGTGCTGCCTGAGACTCATCTTCCAGTACCCTATCATCTCAGCAAATCAGCGAGCACCAGACACCACGTGACACCAGGTGGGATTTCCTGGTCACCGATTCAGTAGACTTGTACCCCAGTATGTCTTGTCCCCATGTCCCCTTCCTTTTGTGCATCTCTCCCAGTCTTAGCCATAGAGAGGAGCTATTGGCTGTCTCTTCCCCCAGAATCCTTTCCCTGCTTAAGTAACAAGTTTCCGGTCCTATTAGCTGTGCACCACTATGTGTGTGTGTGCGCGCGCGTGAGCGCGCACGTGTGTGTGTGTGTGTGTGTGTGTGTATGCATGCACTTTTGTGTGTGTGTGTGCACGTGCGCTTCTTAAGTGTGGGGGGCATTGAGGAGTGTCACATCCAAGCCTCCAAACAGGGTGCTCATCTTTAAGGCCCCAGGGCTACTGGCCTTTCCACTAGTGGGCGGGCATACTCTGGTGAGCCTGTGCAGAATAGTGCTTTTAGCTCAGTGGTTCTCAATCATCTTAATACTGTGACTCTTTAATACAGTCCGCATGTTGTGGTGACTCCCAACCATAAAATCATTTCCACTGCTGCTTCATAATTTTGCTACTGTTATGAATTGTAATGTAAATATTTTTGGAGTAAGAGGTTAGCCAAAGGGGTCATGACTCACAGGTTGAGAAACACTGTTCTAGAGCCCTCTACAGTCCTGGGGACACCCCAGATCCATAGCCTACCTCCAAGTGCACCAAAGTGGGCCTTTAGTGGAACAGGACCATGGTGTCCCTTCAGGGAAGTTCATGTTGTCCTTATACCCCCAGAGCTCTGCATAATCAGAGAGGTAGCCCCTCTCCTGTGAGAGGCTCAGGAGCAGGCTCGACAGGGCTAAGGTGGACCATGTTTGGAAAGGTGACATTCCTGATACTCCTGCATCCTCCTGGAGGCCATCAGGGAGTCATGCCGGGGCTGCCTGGCCCTGCCCATGTATTTGGAAGAGCTGTTGCCGCCTCAGCCAACTCCTCATGTTCTCTGACTGAACTGGAAGCCAGCATGTTCTTCCAGGCCTGGAAACTCCCAGAAGGAGGAGAGCTGGCCTCACTGTACGGAACAGAGCCATCTTGAGGTTGGCCCAGGAATGGCTCTTGTTTGTCTTCCAGCAAGTGTCCAAAGAAACTCCACGCTGTCTATGCCGACTGAAGGGTGTGGGCACACTCAGTCATTGGCAAGCCGAACCAGGGAACACACAAGTGGATCTAGGTGACCTATTATTAGAACTTTGCATTTGTGAGTGAACCCTGGCCATTAGGTGAACGTCAATGCTGAAGGGGATGAAAAGGGAAACTGAATCAGTTAGCTCCAGGAATGGTTAAACTGGCCCTGGCTCCTCCCTTTCATCCTCAATGTCTCAGAAAACCCACTGCCACATCAGGGGCACTCAGCAGGTTACCCCCACCTCCACAGCAGAATGGATGGGCTGTCTGTCTCTACTTCAGCCCCTGGGCACAGGCCTCTTGGAGACAACACAACTGCTGAGCTCACTGTCTTAGGACAGCACTGCTGGCCCTGGTGGTGGGAAAGGAAGTATTCAGGCCTGGCCTGAATGAGCCCATCTGGTTTTCTTCTCTGGCCAGGAGTCTAAAGGAGCCTGGGCCTGCCCCAGCTTAGAAGCTTCCAAGATGTTCTGCAGGCCAAGGCAGGCCCCTTCCACTCCCCAGGCAGGGCCTGAAGTCACACCATCAGTCAGCCACTTGCTGACCGAGGCTCCGAGCCACACTGACCTCTCAGGACCTCCTGGCTTTTCCTATGAGTTATGACAGGGACCATGAGGATCTTAAGCACAGAAAATCCCCACCCATGCAGCACAGGGGGCCACTGGCCCAGGGCTCTAAGTTGCCTCCTTCCTGGCACCAGCCCCAGGGCCCTCTGTA
>NC_022015.1:32168086-32182805 GCF_000317375.1 Microtus ochrogaster
CTCACTATGTAGCCCCAGCTGTCCTGATATGCACTATATAGACCAGGCTACCCTCAAACTCACAAAGATCTGCCTATCTGTGTCTCCCTAGTGCTGAAATTAAAGGCGTATACTACCATGCCTAATCCTCTGCCTGTGTTTTCAAGTCAGGTCCCTTTATGTAGTTCAGGCTGGCCCAGAATTTGCTATGTAGCTCAAGCTGGCCTGAACCTTGTGATTTTTCTGGCCCTGCCACTCAAGTACTAGGATTATAGCTATAAGCTAGTACTTTGTCAGTCCCAGGGCCTCTCTGTCAGCTCCTGAGGCTATCCAGCCTTCATTCCTATCAGTCTTAAAACCTTGTGGGGGTAATGAGGCTAAGTTGAGAAGAACCCAATGGTGCTGCAGCTGTCAGAAGGGATCTTGAGGCTGGAAGTGGTGGCTTAAGCCTTAAATCCCAGCTCTCAGAACGCAGAGGCAGGTGGATCTCTGTGAGTTTGGTACCAGTCTAGTCTATAATAAGAGACTATTTCAAAACAAACAGACAGACAAACAAAAACAAATGGAGCTGGAAAGGCCCTGCAGGTACCCAGGTGCCACAGCAGTCATCAAATAAAACAGCCTAATGGCGGTACCCTGGCCTTCCCTGCCCTTTGTTCCAAAGCAATGTCCCCAGAACATGCAGTAAGCATCCCTCCCATTCTCACATCACCCTTCACTCTCCATCAGCAATGCTCGTTAGTGGCATCCTGTCCAGGACACTCTCTTGGGAAGCTCATTACCAGTGAAAGCCCTGTGCCTTTGAAGTCTCTGGATGCATGCCAGCACTGTCCACCCCTAGACGTGCGGCCCCTGCATGGCCTCTAAGCTCTGCTCAGTGACAGCAAGACCGCCACATGCTCTACCAGCGGCACGGTTGTAGCCAAGAACAAGCAACCCTGCAGATCCCTCCTGGTCCCCAGTTCTTAGCATCCTTATTTGTGTGCTCAGAGTAGGAGAAAGGCCTAGTGGGAGACCCTGAAGCTCATAAGCCCTAGTTACTGGGTGCTGCTATCCTGAGGAGGAAGAGGAGGTGGGAGATACCATGGGCTGTGCCAGTGATGTCAGATGGGCCTGGCCAACTCAGGGTGCCTCTGCCATTCATGGCCCGAGAAAGGAGCACCAGGTAGAGTTACAAATAAACTAGGGTTGCCCTGCCGAAGCCTCCCAATGTGCAGCTGTGAGGGTCAGCACCTTCTGAGAACTCTTTTCTGTCACCCGGAAAGAAGCCTGTATGAGATCAGGAGCACAGTCCTTATTTTCTCCTCACTGGAGAAGCCTAGGTACATGGACCAGGCAGGGGTGAGGCCTGACTATGCAGGCATTTTTTTAATGTATACAATATTCTGTCTGTGTGTATGCCTGCAGGGCAGAAGAGGGTACCAGACCCCATTACAGATGGTTGTGAGCCACCATGTGGTTGCTGTGAATTGAACTCAGGACCTTTGGAAGAGCAGGCAATGCTCTTAACCTCTGAGCCACCTCTCCAGCCCTGCAGGCATCTTTTAAGAGGTGGGGAGAGGTGACTTAAGACTTGGGGGTCAAAGGATAATGCCTACCAATCCCCTACCCTAGAATGCCCAACCTAAGAAAGGGTAGGTCAGGTAGCCGGTTCTAAGGAGGACCCAATGTGGGTGGTCTGTGTGAATCGCAGTGATAGAAGCAAGATTCAAACCTTCCTCTCCTTTAGCCAACATCGTTCCTGCTCGCTCATCAGGATGCAGAAGCCAGGCCACCTAGTGAGGATACAGACACCATGCTCTTGCTGCACCCCATCTCAGGATCTACCCAGTTTCCCGCTTACCATGCCGTGCCTGGCCCCAAAGTCTCTCTTTACTCCACACAAGGATCTAAGACCCCTGAGACCTCTCACCGGAAGCCTGGAGGGTCTCCTCCTCCCACATGTAATTAGAAATAAAAGCAGTGCTAAGACATAAAATACATGCGTGAAGGCCAAAGTTCTGATCTTTCCCATAGTGTCAACTTGGGTGACTTTTCTGCAATAACTAAAATAGTACCTTCTGGTCTGACAACTTATAAGGGACCCTCCAGCTAACTCCTAGCTATCTGAGGCTACTGTGCCCACCACCAGGGTGGGAACCTGGCCCCCTTCACTAGCTCTCTTAGAAAGGCCACCCAGGGGCTTAGCCCTGGCACTAGAATTAGTCCTATCTAGTTACATCTTTCAATTGTAACTCCTTCCAGGTCAGGTGCAGTTCGTAGATGATAGACGCAGCCCTAGAGAGACTCACTCCGCAGGACCCAAGACCAGTGGTGGGCCAGTCCTATCCCAAATGCACAGCTTAGGCTAGTCACTACCTTGTGCCGGCTGGTGGTCTTTGTCAGGGAGCACTCACTAGTCAGAGGGCTCTTTCCCAACAGGAACGGAATGAGTGCCCAGGGAGAGAACACACTTGACTCCACAGTAGAGTCATTGCCTTTGGCTAAAGGCCTTGCACCCCACCCCGACACTGGCCAGTCCTGCACAGGCTCCACCGTGTGTCCCATGCAGCTGGACAAGCTCCCTGGTTCTCTGAGCACACCCAGACAGGCACGGCCAGGACTTTATGCAACTCTTGGTCTCATCAGATCAGCTCCTCCAGTGTTCTTGGGGCCACTGAAGCCAGAGAACAATTTCTCTGTGAGATCCAGCTGCTGTCGGACTTTGGCATACTGGGCAAAAAGACTCCTTTTCCATTCAACCACTTTTTTTTTTTTTTTTTTTTTTCTTTTTTGAGACAGGGTTTCTCTGTGGTTTTGGAGCCTGTCCTGGAACTAGCTCTTGTAGACCAGGCTGGTCTTGAACTCACAGAGATCCGCCTGCCTCTGCCTCCCAAGTGCTGGGATGAAAGGCGTGCGCCACTACCACCTGGCCATTCAACCACTTTCAAGGCTCCCAAGTCCACTCCCAGACTGTCAGAGGCCTATATCAACCCCTGAGCTTGGATATTCTTCCAAATAGACACGAAGCAGGGCTGCAGTCTGAATGATCTCAGGTGACAACCCAGCCCTCTATCTGCCTCAGAACCAGGGTTGAGCAGAAAGGGGCTGCTGGCCTGCTGCCCCTCTAGCTTGGGTCTTGGAGCCAAGAAAGGAGTAACCCTGGCAGAGGCTCAGCGCTGAGCTGGCTGCTCATCTCACGCTGTGTCCCTCTAAAGTTGATCTCTGCCTGGCCCAGGTCTGCTGGTTTTAGACAAACCGCTGAAAGTGGGGAAAGACCCTGGGGGCCAGCCCCTCCCACAGCCCAGCCCTCCCCGCAGGCCATCATGCCCCAGATACACTTCTGGAAATACACTCACAATTAAATGGAAAGGCCAGGAGTGCTGCCCGCAGAGGAGCGCAATGCAATTACACAACATCTCATTACTGCGCTCCCAGCGGCCCAAAAAGATACTTGCCCGCCAAGGCTGGACAGCAGCGGTCCAGCTTGCCTGTGGCTTCCGTGCCAAAGAGTTTGCTGACTGGAAGCAACGGAAGAACAGGGCCCTACTGACCTCTCCCCAGGAAGGTGGGTGACCAGAAGCTGCCTGCATACCCTCAAGTCTTTAAATGTAGGATACCCTCCTGGACTGGCCACAAATTAATGTATAGGCCGTGGGGACCCTGGGAACAAAGCCCTCTCCCATTTCCTGGGCTCATGGCAAGAACAGCCTATTTGGTAAAGAGGTGCGTACCGGGGGCAGATTTAGGCGGGAGAGGTACCGCGCTAAGAGAACTTAAAAGCAAGGAGTGTGGTTACTGCAGGGGTACCTAGGTTCCAGTGGGGTGGAGAGCCTAACGGGAGGGTTGACGCAAAAGATGAGTACAAACCTGGGGTGTAGGGCGTGGTGTGGGTGAATTAGCCAGCAAAGATATTACTAACCAGGCGGCTGACGCCATTTTGCTCTGCCTGCTTAGGAATTGTGGGTAGGTGAGGAGAGTCTCTTTTAGGAAGCCTGGCCTCTTGTGTGTCCAAGAGGTTGGGGGTGACCCAGAACATTAAAACTCTAAGCTCTGAGGGCCACAGGCCTATTGCTCCAGGCTTCAGCAAGCCACAGGCTCGTTGCTCAAGGCACTCAGGCCGGAGGCTTACTGCTTTGGACTTTAACTACCAGTGGCCCCATCACTTGGTAAGTGCGGCAGTCCTTGGTTTCCAGCAGGAATGGGGCAGGAGCAGCAGACAGCAGCAGGCAGCAGCTGGCAGTACCTTCTAATGTTGCAGCTCTCTGACAAATACCAGGTTCTGGGATTGTGTGTCCTTCAGTGGTAAGTGTTACCGCTTTCGGGCTGAAAGTGTTGGGATCCTCCATAGAAGCCAGTTCTGTACTTCTCAGGCTAGGGTCTTAGGGAATTGTTACAGTTCTTAGGGCCTAGAGTGTTGAGACTGCAGTGAAGCTGCTTCCTTTATCTCTGTCTTGGAAAAGAGCAACTGTGATGACCCACACGAAACCCTCAGGAGAGGGTTCGCTCTCCCTCATGGAAAGGCTGGGAGGGTGAAGAGACTCAGGAGCCTTACAATACTTATAAAGCTTGTGAGGACCATATGACCTCCACTCCGAAGTCCCTTCTATCCTGGCTGCTGCTAAATAAAGGGTAAATAATGGATTGGTGTTGGGAGCTGTGAACCCCCAGATCCTGAATTTCTTGTAAACAACTTGTTTTCCCCTGATCTGAGTGCCTACAGCTGCTCTGAGTACAAGACCCTCAGGAGTTCCTGATGGCAGGGGAGTGGTTTCTGGTGCGTTTGGCTGGGGCGTGGCTATCCCTATATAAGCTGCCCCTGAACACAATAAAGGGGGCATTCTTGGGGCATTCCTGTTTCAAGGATGACCCATATCTCTGTCTGTGTGTCTTTGTGTGTTTCAATCTCCAGTCCCTTGCCGGGTTCACGAACTGTATGGCGGTGGAGCATAGAGCGCAGACAGGCGTCATGCACTACAGATTGGGATTCTTCTGGGGGTGCAGCTGACTAGCTGTCTGCTCATTGCCATGGGATTTCTCAGTGCTATAGCTGATAATAAAGTTATTAATTCACCAAGCGGGACTCGGACACAATCTTTTCTTTGGTACATTGGTGACCCAGAAAACGTCATGTAACAGAGATCCTGGAGCTCACTGTGACCAGGGCCCACAGTTTCTCATCTTCTCACAGCCTTTGTTGTGTCCATCATTCTGCCTGGCTGGCTGCTCTCTGGAATTCTTCAGATGGCCTTTTGTTGCTACAGTCACCATTGCCACTCCTGGAGCAGAGGCGACTGCTACCTTCACCTCTGTTGACGCTGTCCTTTCTTCGTGTTAATGATAGAGATCACAAGCAGGCAAGAGAAGATGATCTGAGAGCAGTTTTGCTTCTTTAGGTGGGTGAGGGGGAGCGGGAGGACTTCATATTGCAACATCAGGGTGCAGCGCAAGAGGGTGTCCCGAAGCTGGCTCACAAAGTGAGTCAAACGGCTTGTTTATATAACCAGAAAAGGGGTGCAGCAGGGTGTCTACTCCAATCACAGCAGACACAAGCAAAGGATAATGATTGCACCAATTATGGCACGGTCCCACGAGCAAACACCAGTTACAGTAGTCCCCCATGTCAATGGGGGCCGCATTTCCACAGACCTGCCATAATCCCTCATTCAAATAAGAAACCACGCCTACACCAATCACACCAGTCTCTTATGCAAATGAAGGGCATCACGCCTCAAGCAAAATGAGAAACTGCTCTGGCACCAGTCACAGCGGTCCATTATGGCAACGAAGAGTTGTGCTTACATTAGCCATAAGCCTCTGCTGGGTCACCAAGTAAGTACTTGCTTTAGGGTTTCCATTTCTGTGATAAAACACAATGACCAAAAGCAACTCAGTTACACTTCTTACATCACAGTCAATCATCAAAGGAAGTCGGAACAAGAACTCAAGACAGGAACCTCGAGGCAGGAACTGAAGCAGAGGCCATGGAGGAACTGTACTTACTGGCTTGCACTTCATGGCTTGCTAGGACCATCTGCCCATGGGTAACACCGCCCTAGTAAGCTGGGCCCCCACGCATCAATGATTAATCTAGAAAATGCTCTGAAGACTTGTCTACAGACCAATTTTATGACTGCATTTTCTCAATTGAGAGTCCCTCTTTCCAAATGAATCTAGCTTCTATCCAGGTGGCATAAAACTGACCAACACAATTGATTTCTAGTTATCTTTTTTTTTTTTTGAGGAAAACCATTTAATTGGGTGGCTTTCATTTTCAGAGTTTTAGTCCATTACCATCATGATGGATATGGCAGCATGCATGCAGACTTGGTGCTGGAGATGACACTGAGAGTCTTAGTTCTTGATCTGAAGGCAACAGAAGTGCGATTTCTAGTCTTTTTCTCCTCCTCCTCCTCCTTCTCCTTCCTCCTCCTCCTCCTCCTCCTCTTCTTCTACAGGGTTTCTCTGTGTAACAGCCCTGACTATCCTGGAACTCTCTTTGTCGACCAGGCTGACCCCAAACTCACAGATATTGCCTGTCTCTACTACCTGTGTGTTGGGACTAAAGACGTGTGCCACCACTCCTGGCTGGCACTGTGTTCTTAATCACCACCAACCTCTTAGCTCCAGCTAACTAGCATCAATTATCCCAGAAAAGGAAAGATTTCACCTTAGTGATTCTAGTCTCTTGTTAATCACAGTTCCAGCTGAGCAGACCCACAAATTATGGACTCAAAATTTTACTCAAACGGCCCTAATAAAGTCTGTATTTCCCTTTGAAACTTCACACACCAGATCTCCACTGTCCACGTTGCTCTCAACATGCTTATCTTCCAAGCTCCCACAGAACAGTTCACTGGCCTCTGAGAACTCTTTTTTTTTTTTTTTTTTACAATCTACTGTTCAAATGTCACCACAACCGTCCCCAAAACACATGGTCAGGTCTGATATATCAATACTCCATTCTTGGTACCAATTGCCTTAGGCTTTCTACTGCTGTGAAGTGACATCATGACCATGGCAACTCTTATAAAGGAAAGCTTTTAATTGGGGCTTGCTTTCAGTCTATAGGTTCAGTCCATCATGGTGGAGGAACATGGTGGCATGCAGGCAGATATGGTGCTGGAGAGGTAGTTGAGAGTTCTATATCCATATCAGCAGGCAATAGGAAGAGAAAGTGAGTCACTGCACCTGACTTGAGCTTCTGAAACCGCAAAGCCTACTCCCAGGGACATACTTCCTCTATTAAGGCCACTTGTAATCCAACAAGGCTACAGATCCTAATCCTTTCAAATAATGCCACTCCCTATGAGGCTATGGGGGCCATTTTCATTCAAACTATCACAAGAAGGAAGGGTTTATTTTTCTTATATTTCCAGATCACAGACTATCATCAAAGGAAGCCAGGGCAGGAACTCAAGGCAGGAACTGATGGAGAGGCCATGGAGGAATGATACTTACTGTGGCTTACTCAGCCTGCTTTTTTATATCATGCAGGACTATATTCCAGGGTGTGGCACTGTCCCCAGTGAGCTGGTCCCACACACACACCAATGTCTAATGAAGAAAATACACAAAAGACTTGCCTTTTGTAAACAAAGACTGCTTGTTCATTTTCCAGTTACCCAGACTTGAATAATCACACTTGAAACTATATTAATTACAACACTATTTGGCCTATTAGCTCAGGCTTCTTATTAACTAACTCTTACATCTTAAATTAACCCATTTCTATTATTTTATATTTTGCCATGAGGCTAGTGGTTTGTTACCTTTTGCTTCTTGGGTGGCTACATGGCATCTGTCTGACTCTGCCTTCTTTCTCCATGCATTCAGTTTAGTTTTCCCTCCTAGTTCTATTCTGCCCTGTCATAGGCCAAAGCAGCTTCTTTATTAACCAATGGTAATAAAACATATTCACAGTATACAGAAGTTAATTTCACATCATCTTCCTTTTTCTGTCTACATAAAAAGAAAGTTTTTTTTTTTTAGAGTTTTATTTATTTATTTATTTTGTTTTTTCGAGACAGGGTTTCTCTGTGGTTTTGAAGCCTGTCCTGGAACTAGCTCTTGTAGACCAGACTGGTCTCGAACTCACAGAGATCTGCCTACCTCTGCCTCCCAAGTGCTGGGATTAAAGGCGTGTGCCACCACCGCCCGGCCGAAAGGTTTTAACTTTAACGTTGTAAAATTACATATAACAAAACAGGCATCAAGGAAGAATTACAGTTATAATATTTCTTTGTGAGTCTAAAGTTTCATATCTATTGTCTTTTATCATAACTAAGAAAAACTATACCTATCTGTCTTCAACTCCATCAAAGACCCCAGAAGGATATAATACTACCTAAGTAAATAGGAAGTGCATTGTAAGCAACTTTCAAAACTCTAGAACTGACAGAGACATTATGCTGCCTGGACAGTCACCCAAAGTTCTTCTGTAACATTGGGGCATCCATCTTCAGTCTACAGGTCCATAGTGTCTGATAGACTTTTCCATGATGCAGGGGATTTAATAGATCGTTTCGCCTATATTGACAGTTTGTCAGTTACTTTCTTCTGTGTCCTGCAGAATGTCTAGCAGTTTCTCTGTGAAGCAGGAACCCTGAGGACCATCCCATCTTTTGGAAAGTTTTGTGTGGGTCCTGCATGTCCAGTTCATACAGCATACCATCAAGTAATCCAAGCAAAAGCAGTTTCTTGCCGAAATGGCTAGCCTTCTCAATTGAAGGCAAATTGCATAGTGAGTTTCTTCAATGCCCATAAATCTCTCTGAAGTAATTGGTGCTACCAGAAGTGGTCATGTCTCACTGTTGAGAAAAGTCTAAATTCTTAAAACATTTTAAATTCCATATTCTGTACACCTTTGAAAGGTTTGAAGACTATCTAAAATATATATCTGTATGATCTAGAAAAACCTAACATGACTGTAAGCTTGACTATTATAAATAACTATTAATCTGTAATTTTTAATTATATATTACATTTTAAAGGAGCTGTATAAACATAATACCTTAAATAAGCAGAAATACATATACACAGTATAACAAAATCAACCTTAAATCTGTATCAATAGACCAAGGTCCATACCAATACATATCCCCCTTTAAATGAAAATAAACATTTATAAGTAATCATTTTAGAAGTTTGGGCATTGTTTTCTACAAACTGCTTCCTGATTTTGTTGGGCAAAGTGTTTTTAGGGTTCATGAAGACCTTTTGGGGACTTGTTCCATCAAATCACTTAGCCTGGAAGGAATCCACAGGTCCTAATCCTCTGTGGAAACAAAAGCAGAACCTCTTTTCCAGAGCAACAAATCCTTAGACCCAAATTTTGAAGTCAAGATACCTTTATGTTGGTTTAACTTAGCAGCCCCCAAAATCAAATATCTCTCTACAGTCAAAAAATTTAAAGAAAACACAATAATATACATAACCCAGACTCTCTGTATATATTCCACCTTTACAAGGCTTATTTTTCTTTACTCTTTTAACCTATGACTTTATATACTCTTCTATATTACTTTTACTGTCTCTTTAAAGACTATGTTTTCTTTTTACTTCTTTTCATAACTGTCTACACTCTTTTTTCTCTCTCTCCCAAGCCTATGTACATTTTTTTTAAAACATACTGTGTCTCATTTAGAGGTCTTTTATGTCTGAATCTGTCCTATTGTGTATCTGAAATCCTTTTATGACAAAGAGCATTTTCAAATGGTAAGCAGTGTGATTGTGGAGGCCCTGGATGCCAGATTTTCCTCTCTTAGCACCTTTTATCAAGGCAGAGGTAGTTCACCACCAATTCTGGGACCATCAGGTGGAAGCTGCGCTCATCACCTCAATTCTGAAAGCAATTGGCCCGTGTCACCACTAAGTAACTCGTAGCATGCTCTGAAAGAGCCAGAGGCATTCATACCACCAGCACAAACCAAGAAGCTGCACAACTTTTGCTGCTAATGCTGAGTCAGGGAGCCTCTGCGCACTGCTGGCAAACAGCTTATCTGAAAAAAAAAATGCAGTTACCAAGAAGCTGCACTTGGCTCCCGTTTCTGTGGGTCTAGAAGCTCCCCCCCCTCTTTCTTGAGGTGTTTTTTTTTTTTTTTTTTTTTTTTTATCTAATGTGAATCCATGCCCCATGTTGGATGCCATTTTGTAAATGGAGACTTCTTGCTTTTCAGGTCAGGGTGCCTGGGAAATGAACGAGTA
This sequence comes from Microtus ochrogaster, assembly GCF_000317375.1. NCBI lineage: Eukaryota > Metazoa > Chordata > Mammalia > Rodentia > Cricetidae > Microtus > Microtus ochrogaster. Next base: position 32,178,251 of record NC_022015.1, read on the forward strand.
GTCTCTGCTTCCATACAGGCAAATTTTATTGAGGTATTTTCCAATTGAGAGAGTCTAGGTTGTGTCAAGTTGACATGAAATTAACCAGCACCGCGCTCCCTGGTTGGTCTGGGTGGAGAAGGCTGAAGAGTCATCTCGAGTTTGCTGAGACTTGTGGTGGTAAAAAGTCCAGTGCAAAGTGCTGGAAACAGTTGTAGCTGGAGCTGAGCCTTCAGGCACTGGCATTGTGCTTTGGCAGCAAGCAGCTGCAATTACTGAGTAGCTTCCTCCATGCGTCTGTGGAGTACTCGGAACATCTGGTGCTCGCATGCAGGCAGTCTAGCTGGCCGCTTGGCCGAGGGTTCTTTGTTCAAGTCAGCAGGGACACCAAGAAAGGAATAGTTAGACCCCACCCTTAACGTCTAAAGCTTATTTAAAGGAAGAATAAATACTAACAAGGTGCTTACAACAAATACCACGTCTTAACAGTAACAGTGATTTAACAGTGTTCAATACTGCCATAGCAATGTTGAACTCTTGATCTGGAACACTCGGGGAGAGATGGCTTTAAGTCTGTCTTGAAGGGACTGGTGCTCACATTTTACCTCACATGCAAGTGTGGCTATGTTCCTTTGTGCAGGCTATCCCCTTGTGTGCCTAAAACAAAATGAGGAAAGGAGGAGGGAGAGGAAAATAGATGAGGGGAAGGGAACGCTGGAGGGCACCTCGTGCTGTAGCTCTTTCCTTGGCTGGAAGGGGCAACAGCTTTGGAAGCTTTGGGTAGAGGAGGCCTCTCTGAGCCTGCCGACCTCATACCAGCCCCTTTGCCTCTGGAATTCTTCCTGCCTCACAAATAGGGTTGGTAGTGTGGCTGGACAGCTGGGGCTATCTCTGAATCATAAATGTCTCAGAAAGTTCTACAGATTTGGCACCATGTTCTAGGTCACTGGCATTCCTGTTTATTGGCCCTTCAGCCAGGAGTTGCCAGCCTAGGTCCTATTACCCATCTGACGCCAGGTCAGCTTTCATGCCAGCCCAGGATCAGCAGGCCCAGAGATCTAGAGGATTCCTTTAGGCTGCCCACGACAGGATAATCTCCGAGCTCTTTGTTTGAAAGATATTTGCTCAGATGAAAACACACTTTAAAGTTTTCCCATAAAATCTTGTTTCCTGACTTAGTTAATGATAAACTGACTTATCGATACTACAAAAAAATATAAAATAGAAAACACAAAACCACTGCAAAAAAAAAAACCCAGAGCTGTCAAGAACTATATCAATATAATAGCTATGACCTTCTGGCCTGCCCTTGACCTGTCTTCCTTGAGTGTATTTGCTGTTCAGGCCCCCTTCTGGCTAGCTCATGCTATGGCGGTGATAGGAATAGACAGACTCCCCCAAACCACCCCAATACTCCTGCCCCAGGAAGGAAGTTGACAAAACCATGCCAGGCAATATCAGCCACCAGCACAGCCTCCCGTTGTGATGGTACAGGCTTTCAGAGAAAGCCAGGCAGGTGTCTAGCCAAGCTGTTTCCTCCCGGGCATTGAGGAGAATACTTGAATGAACTGAGATGGTGCAGATTTGGTAGCCGGCCTCCTGAGGTGACTGCTGAAGCAGAAGGCAAAGCTAGAGCTAGAGCCCCGGGGCTGAAAGGGCTGGTGACTAACTGCTGGGGCACAGAGTGGTGTGTGAGGCCACGATAGTAGAGAGGGGATGCTTCCGAGGCTGAGAGGTCCAGTCCAGGGTGAGCAGCAGAGGGCTGTAGGGTGCGGTGTCCAAGGCTCACCAGGCAGCCAGACTGCAAACATCTATCTGTGTTCTGACTTCCAGCAGGCCCCTGTGCTCTGGAGTGAGTTTGTCATCTAGGGAAATGGTCTATGTTAATGAGCCTTTGGGAAAATCTGGTCACAGTCTAAACAGGAGGATCCAAGAGGCCTCGGGAAAGGGGGCATCGAGCAGGGCCAGTGAACGGCTCAGGAGGGCTTGACACTGGGGAGGGGAGGAACTGTGACCAGCAATAACTGGTTTCACCTTAGTGGCTCTGTGACCAGAGAGTGACATTTCATTTATTTCTGTTGCTTCTTCCTGCTCTTTCTCCATCCCCCTGGGACATTTGTCTTTTTATTGGTTTCAGAGTTTTGTGCCTGTCACAAATACTCCCTTGTCTTTGTCACTTGGCTGTTAACTTACTGAAGGAATTTTTGAATGTCTCTCTGTGTGGAAATTGCAACCACTTAGATTTATCCATCCTTTCCTTTGATGATTCTCCTCTAGGCTTATGCTAAGAGGTTTGTATCAGGCTGAGTATAGCGAGATAATCCCAGCCCTTGGGAGTCTGAATCGAGAAGACTGTGAACCCAAGGGCAACCTGAGTTGCATAATGAGACTGTGCCTAAAAAGCAAGGGTTGGGATGTAGCTCAGCGGCAGAGGGCTATCAGAGTTTGTGTATGTGAACATTTTTCCCTCTTGGCAGCACCTTTTCCTTTGATTTTTCACTAATCCATCTGGGATCGATTTATATGAATATTTGGAGAAGACATAACTTCATTTTCTCTAAGTAATGAACTATCCCATAACTATCTAAACAATTATCCCAGAGTAAGCCTCTGCACATTCCTTGGATAGCAGAGTTATGATGGAAGGCATCTTGCATTATGGATAATAAAGGCTGGGTCTATAGGAGACAGGAGGACAGAGCTGGTCCCCAGGCTGGGGGAGAACAAGGAGTGGGGTTGGGGCCGAGCCTGAGGGAGCCAGGAGAGCTCTGGGCCTATAGGAACTTCTCAGTGTGGATTGTTCGGGGGACCCCTGTGTGGGCTGCAATCTGTCCAGCACAGCCAAAGTGGCCTGGCGGAGACACGCCAGTGTCGGAGGTCTGCTCTCCCTCCTTTCCCAGTTCCCTCCATTCAGTACCAAACTAACTCTGCATGCAGCCCATACAAGGACCTGTTGGCCACCGCAGGCTGGAACTGGGACTTCATCCAACACCTTGCTAAACTATAATTTAAATTGATTTAAAACTTAGGAGTTGTAAAATCTTTCTAATTCTGAAGTAAAAAATAAATTAAGCCAGAATTCTTTACCTTGCTGAGCTAAGCAAGCAACATGAAACACAGACTCAGAAACACCAAGCAGGACAGACAGACAGGGCCAAGGAGAAACAAGTTCAAGGAGGGAGCCAGAGGATTAATGCGTGGCCAGACCAGGCAAAGAAGCACACGGAGGTTCCACACAAAACAAGGCACAGTGGACATGACAGACCACTGCTTCTAGAAATAGTCAGACAAGGTGCAAAAGCAATACCTCCCGAGAGCTATGCAGGCAACAAAGGTTGCGGATAAGCAGACCCCTTCCAGACAAACTGCCTGTCCCAAAGGTTACTGCACCATCACCTCCATTACCACCCAGCCACCCACTTACCCACAGCACACCCTCCTGTACTGACTGAGCACCAGTTTGGCCTAGCAAGGATCCTCTTCTAGAAAGAGAAACCGCTAGAACTTCCAACGCTTGCTCTAGCTGAATAGCTGGTCTGGGAGTCCTAGGCTCCAGCACATCCAAGGCTTTTCTGGCCTTGAACTCACAGAGATCAGCCTGCTTCTGCCACCCGAGTGCTGGGATTAGAGGTGTGAGCCATCACACCCCAAATATTTAATTATTTTATTCTATCATTGTGCGTATTCTTGTGCACATGTATGAGTGTGTGCATACACGTGCTATGGCAGGTTTGTTGTGCATATTCCTGTACACATGTGTGTGTGCACACGCGTGCTATGGCAGGTTTGTTGTGTGTATCCCTGTGCACATGTGTGAGTGTGTGCACATGTGTGCCATAGCAGGCTTGTTGGGGTCAGAGGACAATCCTCTGGAGAAGGTTTTCTCTTCCCCTTTCTGTGGGTTCTACAGCCCCCAGGCTTGCTTGCCAGACGCCTTTTGCAGGCTTCACTATCAGGGAGGTTGGGAGCTGGTGAGAGATCCCAGGGCAGAGCGACATCTCCAACCACCCTGTCTGTCAGGGAGGAAGCACCTTGGGTGCCACAAATCTCTATCTCTGCCAAGAGCATCACAGATAACAAAATAAGAGAGGGAAGCTGGGGAGTACTGTGGCAGAGACAGACCCTGCTCGGTCCTTACTCCCTCTCAGAAGGCCGCGCTTTGAGCAGACAGACAAGCTGTAAATGTTGTCATCTGCCACCACCAGGCTCTGTCTGGACTGTTCTCATGCAATGGACCCTTACCCCACCTTCCTGTGAGAACAAGAGACCCTCACTAGCGAAAGATAATGTCACCTGGTTCTCGCTACTTCCTCTATCACCTGGTTCTCGCTACTTCCTCTATACACAATGTAAGACATGATAATCACCAGACATGGTAGAGGCAATTATGAAGGAATAATTATGACAAATTGTTAAGAGAAAAGAGATAGCTGGGCAGTGTGCACGCCTTTAATCCCAGCACTCGGGAGGCAGAGGCAGGCAGGTCTCTGAGTTCAAGGCCAGTTCAAGGCCAAGTTCTGGTCTACAGAGCTAGTTCCAAGACAGTCAGAGCTGTTACACAGAGATACCCAGTGTC
>NC_022015.1:32182905-32185405 GCF_000317375.1 Microtus ochrogaster
AAAAAAAAAAAAAAAAACCAAAAAAAAACAAACCCCAAAAAACTAGAAAAGTCCTTTTAAAAAGAAAAGAGACAATACAGCTCTGGCTATCAGGCTTTAATACAGCTGGCAGCAACATTTCAATGAACGTGAAGAAAAAGAATGATTCAGTTAGATTCTTAATAAATAAATAAATTAAAAAACAACAACAACAAAAAAAAACCAAAAAGAATGATCCAGTTAAATAGAAAGATGGGAAATCTAAGTGGAGAAACAAATTCTTCAAAATTGTAGATGTTAAATTGTTAAGTTAAATGGGACCCAGTGATGGGGCTCAGAGGGTAGAGGCGCTTGACAAGCAAGCCTGCCGACCCGAGTCCTAGCTCTAGAAAACCATCTCCAAAGAGTTGTTCTCTGATCCCAGCAAGCCTGCCATGGCACTTGTGTTCACATACTCACTCATGTGCTCAGGAATACAAACAATAATAAAATAAAAAATCAAACATGTGGGGTGTGGTGGCTCACACCTTTAATCCCAGCACTCAGGAGGCAGAAGCAGGCCGATCTCTATGAGTTCAAGCCATTCTGGTCTACATAAAGAGTTCCTTGATAGCCAAGGGCCACACAAAGAGAGAGAGAGACCCTGTCTCAAAAGTCAAAACAACAACAACAAAATCTAAATATGATAAAAAATAAGTAAAGTTTGTCTTTTGTCAATTGACTTCTTTTTCTTTAATTTATTTATTATGTATACAATATTCTTTCTGTGTTTATGCCTGCAGGCCAGAAGAGGGCACCAGACCTCATTACAGATGGCTGTAAGCCACCATGTGGTTGGCTGGGAATTGAACTCAGGACCTTTGGAAGAGCAGGCAATGCTCTTAACCTCTGAGCCATCTCTCCAGCCCCAATTGACTTCTTTGTTTGTTTGTTGGAGTCAGGGTCTCACTATGTAGCCATTTCTCTGATGTATTGCCAATTTAACATGGTGATTGGACTGAATTTGCTAAGGATTTGATTTCTTAAATCTGTATTCCTAATTGAGATTGTATTGTCATTTGGAACGAAACTTTTGTCAATTTTTACTATCGAGGTTATATTAGACTCAAATAATTCTTTGCAGAGTTTAATACCAATTATCTTTAGCACTGTTTGCATCTTCAAAATTTTAAATGTCCAACCCATAAAACTGTGTTGGTTGATATGGTCCATGGAAGTGCTTGGCACACTGTTGCGATCACCCCACAGACCTTGTCCACTCCCATTTCAGGTCTCTCCTCAAGATGCTTTCAGGAAAGAGCCCTGTTCCTAGAAGATCGGCTCCTTGTCTTTCTCAGGCTGGTTCTTACTACACAGTCCATCTGGGGCTCAAAGTGCAGTCTTCCTGGATCAGTCTCCTGCATGCCGGGGTCACAGCCATGTGCCAGCACTCATGACACGCTTTCCCTTGAGGTGTGCAACTATTATAGTGCTGTACCTGACTCCGCTTGTATTTAAGGGCTGCTTTTTTGTAGTCAATTATTTTTAGTAACCTATGGGTTAAGCCGTTTCTGTGCTTTATTTATTTCAAGACCCATTATAAATATTTTAAATTTCAAGATGTGCCTGTCCTCTCTCTGATATCTTTTCTCTGGTGTCATTTCTCAGCTGCTGACACTGGGGACAGGAATAGATTTCTCCATCCCCTATCCGTACAGATGTGCCTTCCTCTAATCTCTCCTGTCACACTCTGCGTTCTTACCTGACTTGTAGACAGCTCCCCTGCTTTAAAAATAATTCTTACTTTATGAGGACATCTTATTTATCCTTTTGTGTCCTGAGCCCATTTTTCTTGTTTTTTTGAGCAAAAGTACAAAGCAGGCATTTAAAAAATATTTCTCTGCTAGAAAATCTCTCTAAATGCTTTTCATCATCTTTTTTTGTTGTTATATCCTCTATCTTGCAAGACAGAGAATCTTTTCACTGGTTCCACGTAAGTTTGTTTTGGGCGTATACATGTGTATGGGTTACATACATTTGTATATATACACATGTGCAGATGTGTGAACAAGTGTGAATATATATATGTATAGGATGAGTGTGAGAATACATTGTGTACCTGTGTGTGCTGGTATATGCAAATGTGTCCCCACACATGTTCATGTTGCTTTATGGGAACGTGCTGTGTGCATGCTTGTGTGTCTCCTGATTGTTTTACCCTGGAGGCAGGAGGCCTGACCCACTCAAAAGGGGTAGTGCTTCTTGATTTTTTATAGACTTTGCTTTCACACCTAACCTGAGCAGGCTCAGCCATCTCAACATCTGTCAACCTTTCTCATGGAGATACTGCTAGCCTTTGCCTCTTTTAAAAACTGAGAAAGGGAAGTCTTCCTTCCAGGGGCAGAGGTGAGACAGGCTCTGAGAGGAGCCCCAAGCTTGCTAACATGCAGCATCCTTCACAGATCAAGCACCTGGGTTCAAAGTATCCCATTTCCCATGATAGACTGTGTCCTGGGAATCCAGGTTTCAGAATGGGCATAGA
>NC_022015.1:32187905-32196045 GCF_000317375.1 Microtus ochrogaster
ATCTGGACTGTGGAGGCTGCCAAGGGTCCAAGGCCACATTGAGGGCACACCCTTCTCTAAGGGAAAGGCATCCTGGGAGGAGGTCACCGAAGATCAGCCTGATTATTGCTGCCCAAACCACTGGTGCCTACAGCACTAGAGCACAGCACACACCAAAGCCCTGGCTATATTTAGGCCTAATTTGTGCACTTCCTGGTGTGCCGCCCTCTGCCAAAGTGGCAGCTGGGGCTGGACATGCTTTGCCTCTCGCTTCCTTAGCAAGCAGCTGGTGGGCCCTTCTTGACAGCTCACTTGGTTTCCGGGCCAATGGGGATAAGGCTGTGAGGGGGGTCCCCAGACCACAGTCACAGAGCTGGGGATACAAGTATTCTGCACACTGAAGCTGGGCAGGGAAGGGTAGGACAAGATAAGGGAACCAGAGAGCAGGGCATGGCTCTATCTCCCACAACACCCCTCAGGGCACCAGGAACACAAAGGCAAAGCAGGAGAGGCTTCTGCCCTCCAGGCCAGGTTGTGGGTGCACAGAAACACAGGAGTAGCCGGGCGATGGTGGTGCACGCCTTTAATCCCAGCACTCGGAGGCAGAGGCAGGCAGATCTCTGTGAGTTTGAGACCAGCCTGGTCTACAGAGCTAGTTCCAGGACAGGCTCCAAAGCCACAGAGAAACCCTGTCTCGAAAAAAAAAAAAAAACACCAAAAAAACGAGACACAGGAGTAACCACCCGCTGCCCACCCTGCAGGTGCAGCTTGCCTGCCCTCAAGGCATAGGAGGAATTGAGGAAACCACTTCAGTAGCCATTTTCAGGTTCTTATTCTGGGCATTTCCCTCCAGGATCTTGAGCTCTGACCGGGGCAGGTCAGAGAGGCAGGGGCATACCTCCAAGGTCCCAATGCTTCCCTTGCCCACATTCCTAGGCCTCTCCACTCCATCCCCTGCCATGGTTATGTAGCCCTGCAGGAGCAGGGAAAGACATGGAGAGGTGCCCCCTCCCCCATAGTACCTTCTGCCCTCCAGGCTCTCGGTCATCAAAGCTGCTCCTTAAACCTTATAGTTTGGCAAAAACTTCTTGGGGAGAAGCCAAAGGCAGACAAGGTCTGAAAACCTCAGGAGGTGGATACAGTTGTCCACTTCTCCTGACATACCTCAGCTGTAACCAGTCTTCTTTCACTAAACCCAGTTGCTAGGGTTTGAACAGAGAACGTCCCCTTCATCCTTATGTCTGGAATGTGATGGGAACTCTAGGAAGTGGGGCATCACTGAAGGAGATTGTGTTCCTGAGGGCTATGTATTGACCAGCCTATTCCCACTCCCAGTGTTTTGATGACCTTCCAAGCTCACAGGAGCTAACAAGGACTGAACCCTCCAAATCTGTGAGCCATCATCTGCACATTGTTTATGCCAGCTATTCTGGGCACAGCAATGAGGAAGGCTAACACACCTACTGAATCCCTGTAGAAGGACCTAGCGTCACACAGGCTGATGCCAGGCTCAACTTCATGGGGAGATCTGAGGGAAGCAGTGGGGCCCGAGACGTTCAGAAGCTGACCAGACAGAGCCCACTCAGCAGGAAATACCAGGCTATCTGCCCCCGTGAGTCCCACTGGCTTAGAGCCCTGCAGGCTTGGCCCTGAGCATTCAGACAGGGCAACCCCGAGTGGGCTGTGCTGTGTTATCTGAGCCAAATCCTGCCTTTGCTTCTTTCTCTGTCACAAAATCCCTAGTGAGGCTCCCTGAACCTCAGGTCAACATCCTGGAAAGCTGTATATCAGTGATCCTAGCCTATCCAGGACACAGTTGTATATTGGTGGCCCTCGTCTACACGGTAGACACAGCCCAGGGGCATTAGGATAATGGTGACTAAGTCACAGCTCTGGAGGCCAGAAGGCTCAGCTCAAGGTGTCACAAGACCCTCGATCTTTCTGAAGGCTCCAGGGAAGATTCCCTGGACTCTCAAAGGACACAAATGGCCAAGCCAAGGTGGCAACATTGGTGAACTCATGGGACCCTGGTCAGGATAGCAACCCAACGGCAGACTGAGAAGGCAATGAAGCCCCATCTGCATGACGGAGAGCTTTTGGTGTGGATACTAATGAAGATGAGAACTTGGCCCACCCCCACACGAGGAAGAAAGGCATGACCTCTTTGAGATGGAAAATAAGCTCCCAGGGACAATGTGTTGAGTAGAAACCAGCGTGCCGAGTTCCATAGAGTTGAAACTGGCCTCACAGGGGCACCCGCCTTTTCCTCCTCATCCCACAGACTGGTGGCCCCTGACATCCAGCTGGAAAATAGCCCCTGAGTCTTCAGTCACTGGATCTCTTTCTTGGCCTACATGGGTGGGGTTGTCATTGCCATAAGATGCATAACTTAGGTCACAGGTGGACACAGAATGTCCTTACATGGGGCATCCCCCTGCACCGCCACACATAGTGATAATGTACAAGATGACCTGACTAGGGCTACCAGCTTGAAGACACTGGCTCCCAACAAGAGGGTAAGGCAGAGACAAAAGGACACACACACACACACACACACCATGTTTGCTCCTGAATAGTGCCAGGGTCCCTTCATCTCCAGACCTGTGTCCAGATTGTACACTGTCCCCAGATGGTACACTGTCCCTAGCTATCAGTGTCCAAGGCCAGTCTGCTCAAAGAAACAAAAGGATCTGAACCAGGCCCTTCCTCCCAGATCCACAACAGCACTTCCCAGGAGTCTTGGTTCTCATCATATTCTCTGAATTTACAGGCACACTGCACATGGAAACGAAGAAGTCCTTTTTCTTCATCTAAGCCACAAACAACATTCTACTGGGATTAGTCCGTAACTCCTTTCACAGAAAAGGGCTTAACGTTTTCCACATCTGTTCTGAAAGTTCTACTGTACGCATTTAGAATTCGATAAACAAAGGGAAAATGGCCGTGTGTCCCCAGAGCAGGATTGTTTTGAAATGCTTCGGTTCGCTCACAGTGGTGTAGTGGACACCCGTGAGCCGGCTTCTCTGGATCCCAGGTAAGGAAGGAGCCAGACATCTACGGTAGAGGGAAAGTGTGGTGTGATGGAGGAGAGAGGGACCCTGCGTCCTTCAAACAGTTGTCTGCTAACTAGCACTGAAGACCAGCAGAAGCGGAAAGATGAACACTTTATAGGAAACACAAATAACGCTGACAGAAGCATCTGTGGTCCCTAAAGCCACTCGGCAGAGCATGTAGCCCCAGACCCAAAGCTCATCTGTGGGAACACTCACTTTACACATGGGATAATCACATGGCTGTGCAGAAATCCCGTGGTTACTTTAGGAAACTGGTAGTTATCAACGCGGCCTTAGTAGACATGGCGATGTGTTGTAGGCTCTGCCTTTTGTCCTCAGCCGCAGACTGCAGTCCTGGTCTGGGGCTACCTAAGAGCAATCTGCTGTCATCCTGCCACATTAACCAGGTCATAGCCAAGAGACCAAATGACTGGCACCAATAAGGCCACCATTGTAGTGGTTCCTTTGCCCCCACACCGAGGAGGGATGCTGCTGCTCCCTCAGGTGGAGTCCCAGATCCAAGGGCAGACTAAGTCAGTTGGAAGGTCAGTGGCCCATAGCTGAGCTACATACACTAGCAAAGTGCTATTGTCCCAAAGTCACAACTGAGAGCTAGATTATTACACACCAAACAGACCTCTGTGGTCCTCCATTAGTCCAAATAGAGACACATGCCTCCCCATAGACCTCCAATCAGGAGAGAGAAAGCGGCAGGTGCAGACTGGAAAGCAGAGAGAATCCAGGGCAGAATGCAACCTGGAAACCATTGTGGAGGATGGTACTGGGCTACTGAGCATCTTTTTTTTTTTTTTTTTGAGACAGTGGTTCTCTGTGGTTTTGGAGCCTGTCCTGGAACTAGCTCTTGTAGACCAGGCTGGTCTCGAACTCACAGAGATCTGCCTGCCTCTGCCTCCCGAGTGCTGGGATTAAAGGCGTGCGCCACCACCACCCGGCCGCTACTGAGCATCTTAATGCAGAACACACACCAAGCATTAGGGAGTGCCCGTGGAAAACTCTTGTCAGTTATGTGGTGTTCTGTGACTGTTTCCTAAGACTGGACGTGATCATTGTCATTGTCCTAGCTACTTTCCTATTGCTGTGGTAAGCTGCCCTGACCAAGACAACTTATAGATGAGTTTACTGGGCTTCCAGTGAGTTAGAATCCTTGAGCATCACTGCGGAGAGCATGGTGGCAGGCGGGCACTGGAGCAGTATCCGAGAGCTTACATCGTGATCTAAAAGCAGGAAGCAGAAAGAGGGAGGGCACACTGAAAATGGCCTGAGTCTTTTGAAACCTCCAAAGCCCACCCAATGATACAGCTCTTTCAACAAGACCACACCTCCTAATCCTTCCCAGTTTCAACAGTTGAGGACCAGGCATTCAAACATATGAGCTTATGAGGCGTTCTCATTCAAACCTCCACAGTCATCTTGAATCGTAAGAGCTGTGGTCCCTCACACTGGATCCTTACATGGTTGAACCCATTAACATTTCTTATGGAAGGAGGATCTGGTGGATTTGGGCGACTTATATTGGCATGCCAGTTAGGTTGATGGGGTACTAAGACAGTCAAAGGGGACGAGTGAGAAAAGAAGAAATCTGACAAAACAAGATTTGTGCTGAACCAGAGTTTCTAGGGAAAACGTTGACAGAGGTCCAGATGTTGTGCTTGTGGACCCTGGAAGACTTTAAAGTAGGGTTTTCAACCTTCCTGATGCTGTGACCCGTGAATACAGTTCTTCATGTTGTGGTGAATCCCCCATCCCAACCGTAAAATTATCTTCATTATGATATTAGAACTGTAATTTTGCTACGGTTGTGAGTCCTAATGTAAATATCTGTGTTTCCCGAATGTGTTTGGCAACTCCTGTGCAAAGGTCACTTGACTCCCAAAGGGTTTGTGACCCACAGGTTGAGAACTGCTGCTTTAAAGCCTGATGACAATTCACTGAAGAAGTAGAAGAAATGCCCATGATCCCCAAGGTACTTGCTACCATGAAGGAAAATCTCCTGGGATAAAAGCCGCACTGGCCACTCCCCTAACCAGGTGACCAAGATGACCATGGGTGAGGACCATACGGGGCAATAGGAGGTCCCACACTGAGTTGTGGATTTTTGGTCCTCTACTGTATGAGTTACTTTTCTCTTGCTGTGATGAAATACCGTGATGAAAAGCATCTTATAAAAGACAGGGTTTATTTCACCATATGGTTCCAGAGGGAGAATTCATAAAGGCAGGAAAGGTATCACATCACATGGTGGCCCGAGTAGGAACCATATATCAACTATACACAGAATGCAGCAAGGGAGAACAGGAAGCAGGCTGAGGTTATAAAACCTTAAAGCTCAGCTTGTGACATGTTTCCTTCAGCAAGGCTACATTTCCTAACCTCTCCAAACAGCACTGCCAACTGGGGACCAAGTGTTCAAACACATAGCCTAGAGGGGCATTTCTTTTGTTCATCTAAACCACCACCCCTGTCAGTACCATACCAGAGTATACCGTAATTCATAGCAACTCTAGGAACTCCAGGGCAGTGGGCAGCAGTAGGCAGGCCTATAGAAGAGTGCAGGAAAGAAAAACAAACCCTGTCACAGGGATGGGCAGTCACCTCCTACACCTCCTGAGGGCATTCTGTGTATCTTCCTTCCTTGCCAATATTGCAGTGAGAGTGGATGGGCTGCTGGGACTCTCCCTACAAACTATGGTTAGAATTTCACTGAGAATGTGAACTGTGAAGAAGTCACATTCAGTTGGGTGAAATGGGAGCTTATAGAGTTGCCCAATCTCTGTAGGGTAGTAAATACCAAACAGTGTAGTCAGCCTGGCAGACATGACAAAATTATAGAAACCTGCTGTGGGACAATAATCTTGTACCCTGTCACTTAAATTGTATTGTTTTAATGAAATGCTGATTGGCCAGTAGCCAGGCAGGAAGTAGAGGCAGGGTTATGAGAACAGGAGAATTCTGGGAAGAGGAAAAGTCAGTCTGTAGTCAACACAGAGGAAGCAAGACAAGCATGCCTCACTGATAAAAGGTACCAAGCCACATGGCTAACATAGACAAGAATAATGGGCTAATTTAAGATGTAAGAATTAGTTAATAAGAAGCCTGAGCTAATAGGCTAACCAGTTTATAATTAATGTAGACCCCTGTGTGTTTCTTTGGGACTGAATGGTTGCGGGACCTGGTGGGACAAAAATCTCTGTCAGCAGAAACCTCCTGGGAATTAGAACAGATATTGGTTAATTGCCCAGGCTAAAGCCCTTTCTATAGCTGGATGTGGCTGGTAAAAATAAAAAATGAAATAAAACCACCCACAAAATGAGTCAGGAAGAATGACTCAATTCTTGAGAGATAATTAAGAATATCCCTCCACCCATGACACTGTGTCCAATATTGTTCTTTTGAGGAAACAATACTAGTATTAAGGAGACTGTACTGGCCTGCCCTTGGGGTCCTGACAGGATATGTCCTCAGCTGCAGCCACGAGGAGCCCCTCCTGTGCACGTTCACTATGTTCCCTTTTAAAAGGTGGCCTTGCCCACTCCCCATCTCTCTCTCTTCTTCCTTCTCTTCTGCCACTCTTGTTGGCAGGGATTAGTCTCTGCCCCCCTCTCTACCCTCCTCTCTGCCCCTTCTCTTTCCTCTTCTAATAAGCATGCTACGTGAGCTTTGTTGCATGACGTGACATCTCTTTGTGACTTTTTTTTAAAAATCACAACAAACACCTGCCATATAGTGGGGTCTTTCCCTACTGGGCTGTGCCTTCCCAGTGCTTTCGTTAGTATTCCCTGAGCTGCCGAGACCCAGGATCAATCCCCATTGACCTGGCATAGGCAACAGTTCACCTTAGAGTCTTGCTCCAAGCTTCCCCTCACAGTCCCCCTATTTGTTATAGGATGGTGGCTTAGGACCTTGCTGTGTCATCCTGCACATCTTCTATTCAAAGCCTTCATCACACAAATTACATAATGCTAACTCCTGAGTGTCTTACAGAGTCAGAAAACCCTGGAATGAGGGCAAACACGTATGAAAGAACGAGAATGAAAATGAGGGCAGATGAAGTGCAAGGGTTGAGTCCAACTGTGGAACTTTGGTGCGTTTTTTAATTGGGTAAGACAAGTAAGCTACCACAGAAGGTTAGTAAATAGTAAATGTGAGTATAAAAGAGCCGAGAGTGTGTGTGTGGGGGTTATGTGTGTACGTGTGTGGGGGGGTCTGTTTCGGGGGGTCTGTGTGTGTATGTGTGTGGTCTGTGTGTGTGTATGGGTGGGTCTGTGTGTGTGCATGTGGGGGGTCTCTGTGTGTTTTGGGGGTCTTGGAGTGCCGCTGCATTTCACACCTTGCCTTGCTCAAATTGTCTGCCACTTGTATAATTTGATCAAAAGAGGAGTCCTTGTGGGACTGGGACAGAACATCTTTAGGGGATTTTGAGCAAATTAAGACCCCTGTAGGACAGCCTAACAAGCTATATGGTTCAGTGCCTCCATCATCACGAGAAAGTTGGAAGGTTATGGGGGCTATGGAAGAAACAGCCTAGACAGGTGGTTCTAATAGGGTTTTGGTCTCCGTCATGAAAAGGGGCAGGAGCTCAGCATACAGAGCCAGAACAACAATTGCTAACAATTGTATGTAAAACAGCTGTATACATTCTTACACCTTAGTAACAGTAAAAAGAACTTATTTAATCAAGGTTTGGGTTAAAGTCCTCTGCACAGCAGCACCCAAATCTGCAAAAGTAGTATATCTATTACAGCAGCATGGTTTTCTGCTTGCAATCCCTGCCATTAACGCCACGTGAGCTGTTCTGGGATCAAGCTACTGAGTCTCCTCTGGTACCTATTGCCAAATTAGGCCAGACACTGAAAAGGACACTGTACATCTTGGTAGATTTCTGGTGCAATAGAGGAAGAAATAAAGGTACCACAGAAGAATGGGTGACTTCGCTGTGGTGGCTTAAATATGAATTCCCCACATAGGCTCATACATCCGAATGCTTAGTCATCAGAGTGGCACTATTTCAGAAGGATTAGGAGGTGTGCCCTTGTTGGAAGAAGTATGTCATTATAGGTGAACTTTGAGATTTCAGAAGACCAAACTCA
>NC_022015.1:32196145-32198817 GCF_000317375.1 Microtus ochrogaster
CTCTCTCTCTCTCTCTCTCTCTCTCTCTCTCTCTCTCTCTCCTGCATACAAATCAAGACCTAACTCTCATCTACTTCTCCAGCACCTGCCCACTTACCACCACGGTCCTGCCATGATGATAACGGACTAAGCCTCTGAAGCTATAAAAAGCCCCAGTTAAATGTTTTCTTTCATAAGAATTGCCTTGGTCATGGTGTCTCTTTACAGCAAGAGATTAGTGACTATGATGTTCAGCAACACAAAGGAACACAGACACCATGAGGCCAGGAAAGAGGAGAGGGGAAGAGCGCAGTGGGCTGAGGTAAGAGCAACAGGAATGACAATGGGTCTATGATCATCTTTCCTGACAATTAAGCTGTCTGCAGAAGCCTGGCTTTATGGATTGCCCAATGGAAAATAAGTAAACGCTACTGATTTTATTTTGTTAAATGGATGGAATGTTCTCTCTTACCAGCCGATGATGGGTTAGCCATTGTGAGGATAACAGATGTGGAAGGGGTCCACCAGGGATCAGTTCCTGGTAGTTATCGTGTGACAGCCAATAGTTCGTTAGTCCTCTCAGATGAATGGTGGGCGAATACCGTAATGGAGGAAGTGTATAAATATACCTGTTTTGTGTTATTAACAAATAGACAGCACAGGAATACCTATGCTTGTCAGCGAGGGATTCAAATATGCCCTCACCTGCGTGGACACTGCCACGGGCCTCTTGCAAGCATTTACATACAAGCAAACAACAGGTAAGGCTACCCTCCATGCCCTCACCCAACTCAGTGGTGTGTGTGAGCACACCAAAGGACAGGCAGTCAAAAGGACTCATTTCACAAACACAAATTTGCAGACCTGGGCGGAGGACCTCTACATCAAATGCCATTTCCATCTACCTTCCAGCCTTATTATTTGGAAGAAAGGATGTATTGCCAAAATAGCAGTTCAAGAGTTTGAGTGAAAGAATCCTACCTTCACTGCTGAAAAAAAGACCTCAGAAGTTATTAAGTTTACTAGATGAAATTCCCAGTATTGGAGATGGGCCTCCTTTGTATGAGTGCTTGGAAAGGGGGTCCCACACACAATACAATACAGTTGCCACTGCTGTTGGTTGCATGCCAGAACTGAGCATTTTAAGTCCCTACTGCCCAAAATATCACATATTTTGGTTGTTGGACTCGTAGAAATCAGGCTGACTTAGCTGGAATCTCTCTCCCTCCTGGCTTGTATTGACAATGCCAAGGAGTGCTATGTCCTGTGCTACTGGGAGACAATTGTCATAAGTGATTTTTCTTACTTATAGAGTCTGCATATTGTTATCCACACACCTGTTAAATTGTGCCCATTGGTGTAATAGTGGCATGATTGATGGGAGTTCAACCAACTAATTTCTGTTGGCTCGAAATGCCCACTCCACAGAAAGAAATAAATGCTTGGTGCTAAATCCTGGGGGAGGAGGTTGTGACTATGGAGGTCATAGGCTCTAATATGGAAGCTACTGCTTTTATTCTATTAAATGGATGTGATGTACCCATCAACTCACCTTTAAAAGGTTTCTTTTAAAGATTAATTTATTTCTATGTACATGGATATTTTGCCTGCATGTATATCTTTGTATGCCTGGTTACCTGTGTATGCTTGGTACCTGTGGAGGGCAGAAAAAAGCATTGAATCTCCTGGATCTGGAATCACAGATGGTTGTGAACCATTGTGTGGGTACTGGGAATTGATCCCAGGTACTCCGGAAGAGCAGCCAGTGTTTTTGATTTATGAGTCATCTCTCCAGCCTCTAAATTACTTCCTTAACATTGATATTCACACCCCTAGATGATTACTGTTATTAATTGTAGTCAGGATACCCCTTCCTCCTCCTTTTCCTTCTTCCTCTTCTTCTTGAGGATAGTGTTATGACCTAAAGGTTTTAGATAGGCACCACTTTGGGCTCTGCTGCCTGCTGCACTACACATAAGTTTCTCTTAAGACAGCCTTCAGCTTTCCTTGTTAGATGTTTCGTGGTTCTGGGATTTCCAACATCCTGAGGGTCTATATTGTAACTTAGTTTCACCCTTATAGCTTCAAGTAATGGCCTCTCAGGACCTGTTTTCAAGGACTTTGATCCTACCACACACTGTCTTCCTTTGGATGCCTTCTGAAACCATACAGCAGGTTTCCATGACCCCTTCAATCTTTAACCTTCCATAATTGTAAAAGAATAGCATGTGGAGGATGTTCTGCTGTCAACTTGAGATATGACCCCATGGGGCCACTTCTCTGTGCTGACTCCAAGGAATATTTACCTAGGCATTGGCCTTCAAGACTAGGGAACCCCTTTCACAAGATAAAGATACAAGACAATGCTAAGTGAGGTCTTGCCCTTGGGGTCTTTACGACTGTCCCAGTGGAGCACAGGAGTTTATCTGTAGTGGTGCTGTTCTCTTTATAATCATAGCTGCTTTCTTAGCACCAATCTGAATGCTCTCCTGTCTTGGAATTTTCTCTGCCAACCAAATTAGTGTATTGCCTTTAAATTAAACTTTACTCAAGTTCTCAGATTATAGGTAGAATGAAACCAGGTTATTGGCCCAAATACCACATGAATGGCCCTGTCACTGATCCTTAAGGAGTTCTTGTTCTCATTAAAAACTCATGAACTTCCCCATTGTCTCAGTGTGTGGGTGCACCCC
>NC_022015.1:32200231-32225078 GCF_000317375.1 Microtus ochrogaster
ATACAGTCTAAGATTCCAGCTCTGCCTTGAGAATAGACCTAAAAAATCCCTAGGGGCTCACGTATATCACCAGAAGGGATGACTGTTATCATCCTTGATTCGTGGGCCATTCTTTCCTTCTGGGTGGTAAGAATTTCATTAGTCAGGTGGGCTGGGATAGGAGTGACGTGCTACAGGTAAATGCACAGTGAGAGGAGCGCGTCACTCAGTAGATGCATGGTAGGAGTGGCCAACAGTCATGTGAGCACACTCTAAGGTTTGGTCAATCCTTGATGGAGAGGGAATCCTATGTTTGCTGGACCTTTGAGTTGTTACTGACGTTCAAAGCTTCTTCTTGCTTGTTAGGGCCTGTGACAGCCTGGATGACCTTCAGAAACCCTTTCTAAGTAGAGGCCTGTGGAAGATTCCAGAAAGAACCTCCAACGGGAGTACTTTCTGACGCTCTCAGTCATCTGCTCTTTTGGACTCCAGAGTGTCCAAAGGGGACACCGCACAGGGAGATGGGCCTCTGCACATCCTAGTCCTGCCACAGAAAAAGGCAGATTTCAGGACACTGCATACCCTGCTGCTGTAGCTCATCAGATGGCCTCTTTCTCAGGGTTTCCACGGGAGCCTCCCTTCCTCTGCCCTGTGTTCCGGGGGCCTCCTCCGGGATGATTTTTAATATCTTTGCCAAATTAAATGTGAGCCACCTAATTACAATGGGGACACCCTGCCCTTGGACGAGCAGACTCGAGGTATAGAACTGTTGCATCAGCATCGCATCCTCTCGGAACTTTGAAAGGCCGGGAACTAGAAGCTCTGTCTGCCTCTGCTCAGGACAGACTCATCAGCCCCAGTGACTACTGTGAGCTCTGTAAGGAGAGCTCATTGCTGGTCCAAGTTCCTCATGGACAAGAGAGTATCAAGCCCACCAAGAAGGCCTCCACGGCTGTGACCACTCCTGTCACTTTGTGACCTCTGGAAGGTGAGCCAGGGAAGCAGGCTTGAAGCTTGAGGTTGGCATGTGGCTCATTGGTGGCTAAGGCCATGGCCGGCATGAGAAGAAGCTGAACAAACTATTTCTAGAACTGCCTCTGGGCCGGACCCTCCTTAGAAGGGTATACTGCAGGAGTCTGTATGCTTGAGCCTAAGAAAACCTCTCCAAGCTGGCAAAAACACTAGGAGTCTCAGGGACCAAGAGCCCCTGCCTTTGAAGACTCTGAGCACTCTGGAGTCCAAAAGAAGAAGTGACTGAGAGTGTCAGAAAGTACTCCTGTTAGAGGTTCTTTCTGGAATCGTCCATGAGTGAATATGGTACAGGCTGTTTCTGGATGGAAACTTGGACCCCTCAGATTTGTTCCTGATGCTTCTGTCCTCCAACGGTTGAGGGTTATCAGAGGTCCTTGCCGTGGACTTGGTGTGGCCTCTGTATTGTGAGAGTTCCAAGGATGCCTCTGTCATCAATACCCTATGCCATGTCTGGAGACCACAAGTTTTGTGGAAAGAGGGGAGAGGAGAGATGAACACTCAGAGGCTATGGTTTCCTAGGGGGTGAGAACTACAAAGGGGCTTGTTAGAGGTGAGGCCGACCCAGAATCTCAACAGCATAGAAAGAGGAGGAACACTCCAGATCAGTAGTCTCTAGGCACCCCCATCAGAGCAGCCACCCCCCAGCCTCGAAGGCATCCTGATCCTGGTGGGCTCTAAATCCTTCCCTCAGCTGTTGTTGGTACTTGTCTTGGAAAAGTCTTCCTTCGGTGTTATCTTTTAAAAACAGCTCTGTTGAGATACAGTTCACATACCACGCAGCCCACCCACCCGTGGTGTGGAGTCTGGGGGTTTGAAGAAATTCACGGACACCAACACCGCCACTACAGTCATTTGCAGAACATTTATATCACCCCCAAGAACAGCCCTGGGCAGCAGCGAATCTACTTTCTGTCTCATGTTCCCTGCTCTGGGAGTTTCACAGGGGTGGCATCATTGGCCTGTGTCAGTCCTTCCTCATGTGGAGTTTTCTTTAGACACATAAACACTAATTATGCCTGCTTGATTTGCTTTGCAGTGAGCCCTTGAGTTCTAATAACTACTAGGCACATTTGGGTTAGGAATGTAACTCAATGTTCAAAGCCTTGCATCCCAACTACAGCACACAAACACACACACACACACACACACACACACACACACACACACAAACGCGCGCGCGCACACCTTGAATGAAAGAATCACTGCTCAGAGGTCAGCAGTATAAAGCACCCTAATACCTGGGCTCCCGGGCTTCAGGTGAGGGAGGAATCAACATGGGTAGAGATAAGGACTTCACCCATCTGTGTTGAGTTTCTTGAACTTGCCACACCCTCTAACAGCGGGGATAGCATGCTCTCTTAGAAGAGTCATTGGCACCACAATTCTCCTCCCAAGCCACCAGCATCACCTTTGACCCCCCCATCCCAAGCCCGCTTCTCTGGAGGGACAGTAAACGCTGGACAACTATCCCACAACTGGGGCATGTTGGCAGCCGCCAGTGGTGTGGGGGCACACAGGCAGGAAGAGAGATATGTTTGAAGGAAGTTGAGTTGAGGGAGTGATGTGTAAACACCTGCGTGTATGTGTGTGGAGGCCAGAGGTGAGCCTCACACCTCAATTCTCCACCTTAATTCTTGATGCAGGGTTCCTCACTGCACCTGAGCTCACAACTGGGTGGACTAGTTGGGCCACTGGGCCCCAGGGCTCCACCTGTCTCCGGCCCACACCCAGGGCTGGGGTTACAGAACTGCTGCTTGGCCCAACTTTTATATAAGTGCTGGGGATTCAGATTCAGGTCCTCACCCTTGTGCAGCAAGGTCTTTATTGACTGAGCCATCGTCCAAGCCCAAGATGTTTTAAGCATTGTAAATGTCAAAGATGCAAAGCATTCTTCTGAGCTGCTATGGTAAAACACTCAACCAAAGGAACCTAAGAATGGAATCTGCTCACAGCCAAGGAAGTACACAGAAACCATGGAGGATGCTACTGGCTAGTTGACTTACAGGCTCAAACTTAACCAGTTTCTTATATAGCCTAGGGTCACTTGCCCAAAGAAGGATGTCATGCCCACCATGGGATGAGTTAAGCCCAGGAGGACCCTGACCTAGTTCACCACGAACACAAGCCAGCCCAGGGTGATTAGATTTAACATGGTCTGGATCAAGGTTCCATGTGGCAGACTGGGAGAAGAAATTGGGTCACTGTCAGCATGACTCCTTTTGGACTCTGGGTTCTGAGAGAGTCTTCATGATAAAACCACAGGCTTTCATGTTAACGGCAGTAAGTCCCATCTGCCTTGACACAGCTTCAAAGAACTGGTCCCTCTTTCTCTGTGAGATCAGTGAATGTGTCCCCAGGGGCCTCTGAGTCTGGAAATCAGAAGGTTGAGAACTGAAAGAACCACAAGACCAAGAGCCCAGCAGGAAGGCCAGGAGAGAACTTGACCTCAGGGTAAGTATGTAATATCCTTGCCACTCCTCATGCTGTGCTTCAGGAGCCAGGAAAGGTGTCTGCTGCATGCTGCCTCTGCCTGCTGCCAGTGCCCACGACCCCACCACCCGGGACTCAAGTTTCCCAGCATATTTGTCCGTGGGTCATCTGCCCATGAAGCGTGAGGATCGTAAGACATTCCATACTCTGCTCTGGGTCCTACACACTGGCAGCCATCTCAGGCAGTCCTATCAATCAGCTTCAATCAACCTCCCATCAGCAGGGAGGGGATGGTCAGGGAACCTTCCAGAATGCAGATGGTGGGAGTCCAGCAGTTTCCAAGTAGTTCTGGGTCCATTTAGATGATTCTGGGATCTCACGGAATGGCAAGTTTGGGTGAGGTTATGGCAGGCATGGGAGTGGGGAAATGTTGACAGGGGTTTCAAGTCCCGTAGTCATTAAGTCCCAAAGAAATACGCAGAATACATTAATCATAAACTGATTGGCCTATTAGCTCAGGCTTCTTATTAACTCTTATAACTTATATTAGCCCATAATTCTTGTCTATGTTAGCCACGTGGCTTGGTACCTTTTTTGACGAGGCAGTCACATCTTGCTTGCTCTGTGTCTGGCTTCCTCTGTGTCTGAGTGACAGCTGCAGACTGACTGTTTTCTCTTCCAAGAATTCTCTTGTTCTCGTTGCCCTGCATATACTTCCTGCCTGGTCACCCCACCTATACTTCATTTCTGGCTACTGGCTAATGAGCATTTTATTAAACTACAATCACAGGTACAGACCATTGTCCCAGACCATTGTCCCACAGCAGGGGAAGTCACTCATCCTACTAGAGCCAACCATGCCACTATAATTGGTACACTGAATGGGGGGGGGTCTCACACATCACAGTACACATCACAGTGTCCTCCCCCTCTCCATTCTTCTGCATCTTGAGGCTCAGGCTCAGGAATTGGCACCATTTTCCCTGTCTCAAGCATGGTGTGTGTGTGTGTGTGTGTATGTGTGTGTGTGTGTGTGTGTGTGTGTGTATTGCACATACACACACAAGAGGTTGGCTCAATGCAGTCATAGAATGGGGATCAGTAAGACTTCCAGAGAGGTGAAAGATGAGATGGAGAGAGCTCTCCTACTTTCAGGATGAACCCTGGGAACTTCCCCCCTGGCATGAACCACAAGTCTCTTGCCGTTCCACTGGTTACAAGAGAAACCTGTCAAGCACACTAAGAGTGGCCATGTTGAAAATGAAGCTTGACTCCTAGAAAATTGTCATGGCCAGTATCTCTAGCAGGGCTGCTCTTCCCCAGATTGGCTAAGTGCAGGTGGCTCAGTGTCCTGCCCGGAAGACCAGAAGACATGGGTAAGGATAGGCTACAGCCTCAAAGGAGAGCTGTGTGGCTCAGGCTACATTCAGGCACTCTGTCTTGGACATGCTCAGTTTCTGGGGCTGTGGACTTAAATCCTTGAACATCCATATTAGAGACTGAACCAGCACTACAGAAGCTCCCAGTCAGGGTGTGCCCCAGGCAGGGTGTGTCCTGGGGGCTGGGCTGGCAAGTTTGTGACAACCTTCTCATGGAAGGACAAGATTTAGTGGCAGTATCTCTGACCACCTGATGGGTGGTCCTGAGTTCACCTCGCAGGCTCAAAGATCTGTCTCAGATCCCTGTTGGTATTGCTGAGCCGAGAGCCTGAGCACAGTCACTCACCTAAACCCTACAGCAAGCTCTTAAGAGGTTGAACTTAAAAACAAACAAACAAACAAACAAACAAACAAACATTGCACTTGAGCCAGGCGTGATGCTCTGTACCGTTAATCCCAGCATTTAGGAGACAGAGAAAGGTGAATTTCTGTGTACTTGAGGTCAGCTTGCTGTATATAGCAAGTTCCAGGGTAGCTAGAGCTATATAGTGAGACCCTGTCTCAGAAAAAAATAAAATAAAATAAAAAGGAGGTGTACTTGGCTTAGCTCTGGCTGCCTCTCTGGAAAGCAGAGCATTTCCTTTAAATGAAATGATTGCTGGCCCCAGCTGGACGCGGTCATCTCATCTCTAAAATTCATTTGGATGTGCCTGTTCTTTTCTGCAAAACGCTTCTCAGAATTTCTATAAAGAAGGATTTAAAAATAGCTGCTAGGAGCCACAGTGAGCTATGACCCAATTATTGATCAAGAGAGGGAAGCAGGTGCTCACTGGGCATGCTCCCCTCTGCCCAGGCCTTCCTTATGGCAGGCTCAGAGCCTGTGCACTCCAGAACCTCTCAGGAGAAGGCGTTAACATCTCAGCATGCATCCAGACCAAAAAAAAAAAAAATGTGTTTCTGACTCCTGAATTTTCTGTACCTCAGGCTCTTTCAGCCTGCACTCTTTCTCACCTGGCTCTTACTTCAGGGACCAGGGAGTTTATGGGTCTAAGAACGTCCATGCACCCGCTGGCCCCTCCTCACTGCACAACCACCCCACAAGTGTTTCCAGAATGTTTGAGTTCCAGGACAATTGTTAGGGGCTTGTTCCTGATCCCCGACTTCTGAGCAACCACATGACATCAGCACAGGTTCTAGCTATGGCCCTGGCTCTAAAAGCATCTCAGGCCTCCACAACTCTCCTATTGTTCTGCAGTTTAAGGCTCTGGGCTTAGATCTGCTGGGACTAAGAAATGGCTCTGAGCTCCATACCTCAATCTGGCTCCTGCAAGGGTCACTCAGCAAATAAGGAAGGCCATTGTACTGTGGAGAGATGCTCAGAACAGGATCGGTACGCCCCTGCCCTCAGTGGGCTCAGGAACCAGGGGACAATTACACAGCATGAAGATGCTTTAGAAGCAGGGTTCACTACCAGTCAGGAAAAGACGATGCTGAATGGACTGTAGCAGGACGTCATAATCTGGGGACCAATGGTCAACGGGAATTTCTGGGAAGTGCCATTTGAGAAGTGACCTTAACATGGCCTTCTTCTTCTCCCTCTTTCTTTAAACAGACAGGCCATTTTCTACCACTTTCTCCATTTTTAGGCAGGCAAGGCTTGGCTTCTAGTCCACACCCCCCCAGGAATAGGTTTGTCCAGTGCCTCCCTCTGAGATCAAATACTTCCATATTCAAGCCTCCTTGAAGGAGGTGTGTCACTGTGGGAGGGCTTTAAGGTTTCAAAAACCCACACCATTCATTGCCAGTTAGCTTTCTTCTGTGTCTCAAGATGTAAGCACTCAGCTACTGCTTCAGCACCATGGCTGGCTGGCTGCTGGCATGCTTCCTGCCGTGATGGTCGTGGACTCTCATCCTCTGAAACTGCAAGCCCCCAACAAACTCTTTCTTCTGTAAGTTGCTTTGGTCATAATGTCTTATCACAGCAATAAAAAGTAGCTAAGACACACACCTGCTTCCTCAGTGTGTTGTTCTGGTGTATATTTAATTCTCATACACTCCAAATCTCTTTGAATGTTGGTCTTATATGTTGTAGTAAGGACGCTGCTTGTTTGTCTGGGCCACCCAGAACAGAAATAATCACACAGAAACCATATTAATTAAATCACTGCTTGGCCCATTAGCTCTAGCTTCTTATTGGCTGACTCTTATGTATTAATTTAACCCATTTCTATTAATCTGTGTATCACCACATGGCTGTGGCTTACCAGCTAAAGTTCTCTGGCTCTGGCAGGGCTACATGGCTTCTCTCTGACTCCACCTCAATTTCTCCCAGCATTCAGCATAATTTTCCCCACCTAGCTCTGTTCCCCTACAGCTTGCTATAGGCCCAAAGCGGTTCCTTTATTTATTATTGGTAATCACAGCATACAGAGGGAAGTCCCACATCAATGTGTAATACATGGGGTTGGGTTTTTTTTTTTTTTTCGAGACAAGGTTTCTTTGCAGTTTTGGAGCTTGTCCTATAACTTGCTCTGTAGACCAGGCTAGCCTCAAACTCACAGAGATTCACCTGTCTCTGCCTCCTGAGTGCTGGGATTAAAGATATGTGCCATAACCACCCAATTTAAGGGGTTATTTTATAATCAGTTCCTAAGATCACTTTATCTTTACTTGTTTTTTAACAAGTGAAGGAAAGGTGTAATCTGTAAACACTATTTCTAGACACTTTGGTCTCTGGTTAGAAGGGCAGCTGAACACAGAACCCTGGAAGAGGGCTCTACCCAGTCGACAGCCATCACCAGACAGTCTCTTCTTCCTTCTACTTAGTTATTTTCAGCTTGCTTGCTTGCTTGCTTGCTTTATTTATTTATTTATTTATTTATTTATAATTTGAGACAGGTTCTCTATGTAGCCTTGGCTTGTTTGGAGCTTGTTATATAGACCAGGCTGACCTTGAACTCATGGAGCCCTGCCTGCCTCTGCCTCCCAGTACTGAGATTAAAGGTGTGCCACCACACCTGGTTTATTTCTAGTTTTCCCACAATTACCTTGAAGCAGAAGTCTTGTTATTTTAAAACTTGACAGTACACAGAAGGAAGTCCCTCTAAGCCAGGAAGGTGCGTGTGTCCCACCCATCTGGCTGCCTCTGGGAACAGTGTCTGGGGCCCGTATGTAGAGCTGGGTTTAGGCTGGGAATAAGTCCTTTACAGAGGGAAAGCCCAGAATCTCAGGGTAGGATGGCTGGGAGCCCATAGAGAGGTACCTGGCCATGCTAGGTTGGGACCCTGAGGTCAAATGCCTAAGGTGCCTCCCTATAGTAGGGTCTGGCTGTAGATACAACCTGATGACCCGGTACTTCTGATGGAAAAGCTCACAGTAATGCTAAAAGCATTTCAAGAATTAAACAGAGATTAATAACTACAGGCACATGCTCACAGTGACTTAATCACTGCCTTCCAGGCCAGGCTAGAAAAGCAGGGCCAATTGGCCTGCACTAGGGGCCTTTGTTTTGTTTTTTCGTGATAGGGTTTCTCCGTGTAGCTTTGGTGCCTGTCCTGGAACTAGCTCTTGTAGACCAGGCTGGCCTTGAACTCACAGAGATCCACCTGCTTCTGCCTCCTGAGTGCTTCGATTAAAGGCGTGTGCCACCACGGGAGCCCGACTTTTGTTGTTTTGTCACCAGGGACCTTTGATGAACTGGTTAGACCTACCATTGGCCAGGCCGGCAGGGACTGCAGCGTTAGAGGCACAGCTTGTGTGGATCTCTCAGGAACCTCAAGTACACAAATAGCCCTTACTCTCTGGGGTTTCCTGGAACTTCCTGGAACACTAGTAGGTGCCAGCACACCCTGAGGGCAGAGGAAAGGAGGTCACTAGCAGCTGCCAGGACACCTGAGGGTAGGAGAAAGGAGGTCACTAGAAGGTGCCAGCAGACAGGAGGGCAGAGGAAGGGGGGCTCAGTAGCCTCAGCCTCCCTGTGTTCCCGATTACTTTGGGTTACCTCATACTAGAGTTCTGCAGTAGGGAGGGTCATGTATAAAATGCTGATCCTTAAGAACACCCCAAGAAGCAGGGCAGTGATGGCGCATGCCTTTAATCCCAGCACTTGGACTCGGGAGGCAGAGGCAGGCAGATCTCTGTGAGTTAGGGGCCAGCGTGGTCTACAAGAGCTAGTTACAGGACAGGAACCAAAGCTTCTGAGAAAACTGGTCTCAAAAAACAAAAACAAGGGCTGGAGAGATGGCTCAGTGGTTAAGAGCATTGCCTGCTCTTCCAAAGATCCTGAGTTCAATTCCCGGCAACCACATGGTGTCTCACAACCATCTGTAATGAGGTCTGGTGCCCTCTTCTGGCCTGTAGACATACACACAGACAGAATATTGTATACATAATAAATAAATAAATGTTAAAAAAACAAAAACCCAAAAAAAAACCCACCCCAAAACAATAACAACAAAAAACACACACCCCCAAGATAAATCTCTGAGGTGGCAGGAGGAAAGGCAGGGACTCAGGATGCCAGCCGCTTGTCCTTTTTCCACACTCCTTTGAGACCCCAGTCAAAAGCAATGGTAATAGAACTCAAAGCGCCCATCAACAGTTCCATGAGTCCCCAGGGATCCTGGCAAAATGTTGCCATGGGATAGGAGCTCACTGACAGGGCCACTTCTAGAAGTCAAGATCAAGAGAACAACAGTGCAGAAGGCTGGCTGGCTGCTTCTACAGTAGAGCATTGTCCCTGTCTCACCAAGGAGGGAGCCACACATGAAACTTGGCATTCTGCACTGGAGACAGGTGCTTTCATGGCTCATTTCCATTCTCATGGATTCCTGGATGCAGACAGCAGTGTGCTTGTCCCTCTTGGAGACTGCTATTGCTAGGCACCTTCAGCAGAGCCTAGGCTGGGCTGCCATGCCTGTAATCTTTGTGGCTAGACAATGCCATTCTGCACGGAAATTCCTTCGGGTCTCACTGTGCCACCCTTGCGCATCTTCTGACGAGTCTTGTAAGAAGGGACCTGGCATAACAGAGGGAAAATGGTTCTTACAAGCAGAAACTTACCACCTCACTTACCAGCTCCAGGTCCCTTCTGTAGTCCTAGCAGTACATCCTGGGCTTTGCTTCTTTCATGGTAAGTGGCCCTTGGGCAACTGACCACAGCTTTCATTCCACAGAGGCCTGACTGCCTAGGAACACAAACAGGACCCCAAGAAAGCCAGGAAGGAAAATCCCTGGAGGAGGGTGAGCTTGCAGGCTCCTGCTGATCAGAGGTTTCTGGCTTTCTTGCCTTGTCACCCAGGAAGGACCTCATCCCAGATCTTCATTCAAGGTTGGAAGGACATCTCAGGGGCCTCCTCCATACCCAGGTGGGCCTTTCCGGGAACAAACATCTCTGTCAGCAGTGTGGGTGTCTGCGGAGGCCCATGGCTAGGGTGAGGGATACACTGTCCAGAACAGCATGCCTTTTCCTTTAGAAGGGAGTGTGTTTTGGCCAGACCTGAGTCTGTGCTCCCTTCCAGACAGGCTGGGAGCAGCCAGCCCACCAGTTCACTCAGCTGTAACCTCAGTGGCCAGGATTCTAGGCTTCATCCAATTCTGTCTGCTAACATCAGAGCTCTCCTTACACAAAATGGGCTCCTTGATCTGATTCCAGGGTCATCATGAAATCAACCCTATTCAGAGCCCACTTGAGGCCCTGGAAATTAATTTAGCTATTTCTTGAGCAAGCTCAACCTTCCCACACTGATGGCTCAGCTTTCAAAATGCACTGGCTGCTCCCTGGAGCAAGGAAGGAATGCCAAGGTGTTGTCTGTGGCATGCTGGAGGACGTGGGACCCAGACAGGATGGCAATGAGACCACCAACTCTCTGCTTGATAGGTGCAATGCTAGGTCCAGCAAGGTAGACTCTGCTTCATCCAGAGGAGGGGTGCAGTGGACCCCAGAAGTAGCCTCCCTAGCCAGGGTCCCCTATTGGGGAATGTGTGCTTACAGAGGGGTCCCAGAGTTTGAACACAGGAAGGTCATAGTTCTCAGCTTTTGCCCCTTTCCTTCTCCCATGAGCATTACCACATTGAGAAATAAGTATCCACCGTGGACCAAATGTGTTTATGATAGACATGCGAAGTTGTTTTTCATTTGTTTATTTGCTTGGTTGGTTTTTTTTCTCTTTGACTCTTTTGATATTTTGCTCTTTTGGGGGGCCTGCCACCCAGTTTCCAAATAAATACACATGGAGACTTAATTCTTACTTATCAATGCCTGGCCTTAGCTTGGCTTGTTTCTAGCCAGCTTTTCTTAAATTATTCCACCTATCTTTCGCCTCTGGGCTTTGTCTGTCTGTTTCTCTATACCTTTCTTCTTACTCTATGGCTGGCTGTGTAACTGGTGGCTGGCCCCTTGCATTCTCTCCTCCTTTTCCCATTCCTTGATCTCTCCTCCCAGATTTCTCTTTCTACTTATTCTCTCTGCTTGACAGCCCCACCCATCCTTTCTCCTGCCTCACTATTGGCCATTCAGCTCTTTATTAGACCGATCAGGTGTTTTAAACAGGCCCAGTAACACAGTTTCACAGAGTCAAACTAATGCAACATAAAAAATTGCAACACATCTTTGCATCATTAAATAAATGTTCCACAACATAAAAAGTGTACCACATCTTAAAATAATATTCTACAGCAGACATGGGATCAGGAGTAAGAGTGGACTGTCCTTTCTGGTCCCACCTTCACTCAGTTTGTTTCAAACGTGGTCTCAGAGGAGTTGGGGGAGATTTTTCCACTTTTCTCTCAGGAAGTGTTTGTTTAAAACTGGAATATTCTGTTCCTTGCAGACTTGGTATAACACATCCATGCAACCTGTGTGAGACAAATAACACCTCCTACAGGCTCTTATCTGGAAGGGACCTTGTTACAAAAGACAGATGAGTCAGAGTAAAGCACATGGGCACTTATTGACGGGTGTGTTCCACAAGCACATAGACACACTAGGGAACGAACAGCTCTCAGAATGGGCCTTGCATTGCAGCTTGTGTAGCTCTTTCAGTAAAGAACCGTGAGTCTGGGAGAGGTGACAAGGCAAGAAACACACAGAGTTTCTAGAGTTGGTGTTGATTGCGTAGCAGCGAATGAAAACGGATGCTCTCCCAGTCACGCTAGAGCTAGTTGGCGTGGACTCCTCCAGGCCTCCCTGACGGCTTCAGGGAACTCTGTATTAACTTTCACCTCCCAGGGATGGGGGGGGGCAATAGTGGGTCCCTTTGATCTGTTAACCTGAGTCCTGCTTTCTGGTGAGCAGAGGGAGGTAAAGCCCTTGCACCTGATGCTTCTTGACCTTTGCACTTGGTGGTGTTCGACAGTTGCCAGCTGGGTTTTCTTATGAGGAGATAGTGGCTATAGAACTCTGAGATCATCTCTCTCCTCTTGAATCAATATTTAAGGCATAATTTTCTGGGAAGTGATTTGCTTTATATGCTTGAACAACTCATTCATTTTGAAGGAGACTTCAAATGGATTGGTTCGTGGTATTTGTAAGCCTTTAAAACTGCTGTCTATATGTCAGTCAATCTCCCCCATTTTTGTCCTAACAGCTTCTGGCTTCCCTCTCAGTGCTGTGGACAACACTTTCCAGTCAACTGCTCTGGGTCCTCTGGATTGGGCTTTATTTGATGGTTAATTTTTGCTCATGCCTTTATCTTCTTTTCTCCCTTGAACATTGCCTGTAGCCTCCTCTTCTTCCCCTCACTGAGGTTGGATATTTAGTTCATTCTTTCCTTCTCTTAAGGCTACAAGTTCCAGCTACCACTACTTTAGTCTGTGCAATTATAATAGAATACCTACAGACTGGTAATTTATAAAGGAAAAAACAATATTCCTCAGTCTTGAGCCAGGAAAGTTCAGAAAATGGATTGCTGATATCTGGCAAGGGCCTCTGGGTGTATACTGACGTGGTGGAGGGGCAAGACACACACAGAGAGGAGGACCCATCCTCCTGTTAGGACCCTACTCCAGAGAAAACAGACCTGGCCCCTCATTAATTACTCTTGAAAGTAGGGCCCTCATTCTTGGTCATTGGGGTTAATTATTATTACTGCTTTTGAAAGATTTATTTATTTTTCTTGTGTATGAGTGTTTTGCCTGCATGTATATATGTGCACCACCTGCATGCCTGTTGTGCAAGAAAGTTAGGAGAGCATGTTGGATCCCTTGGAACTGGAGTTACGAGCCACAGATGGTTGTGAGCCACCATGTATGTGCTGAAAATCAAAGCCAGGTCCTCTGCAAGAACAAACGCTCTTAACCACTGAACCATGGCTCCAGTTCCTTGACCACTGTTCAGCTCACCTCTCAACATTTAAGATTGTAAAGGCAATTGAATTTCAGCTCGTTTGTTGCTTCCTGATTTGTTTGCTTGTTTGCTTATTGGTTGGGACAGGTTCTCTTGACGTGTCTCAGGATGGTTTCAAACCAATGGTAATCCTCCTGCTTCACCCTCTTGAGTGCAAGGATTTCAAGTAAAAGCCATAACAGCCAATTTACCGGTTTTAAGGATTTCAAATGTTTATTTTGCATCATTCCTTAATTTGTGTGCCATTTAGAACTGTCTGTTTTATTTTTCCAAGTAGATGATCATTTGTAAAGGTTATTTTCATTACAATTATCTGTAAAATCTTGTTTTTACTTCCAACTAATTGCATTATGGCTGAAAACAGTTTGTAAGCTACTGAGTCATTGAAATAGACTGACTGTGTTGAGATAAACAGTCGTTTTAAGATTACACTTATTTATTTACTGTGTGTGTTTGTGGGCATGCGCATGCTTGCCAACAATGCACATGTGGTCAGAGGACAGCGTGAGGGAGTCGCTTCTCTCCTTCTACCACGTGCATACCAGGGATCAAATTGGAGTTGCCAGGCTAGGTGCCTTGGCCAGCTGAGCTGTCTCACCAGCTCCTGTTTTTGTGTTTGAGAACAGGAAGGTGCTTCACAGAGCCACAGACACTAAAACTTAGGAGGAACATCCGTTCTCTCTCGTTGGAACCACACATTCCTACCTAAAGGCTTCCCCACTCACAACAACTTGGATACATACCAACTCTGTGCCCCTTACAAGCCCAGTAGGGAGGCCCAGGTGCACCTGCAAGGCTTACCCAAGCTCTCAGTTTTTCCCACGTGTCAAATGGGGCACCTCCTTCTGTGCATGGGGTGTCTGTTCTTTAGAAGAGGTGCTTGGCCTCACACCTGCACTTGATAAGCGTCGTTGCTTAAGAGGCAATACCGTGAAGCCTTTGCAAGTGGCCCTTTCTGAGAGCCTCCCAGACGTACTAGGTGGGCATGGCTTTCCTTTCTCAGGTTAATGGTGGCTGGGTACATACGCTGGTTCTTATTTGCTAGTGGAGTGAGCTGTTGTAGGCTGCAGGACTGCTTCATGTTTAGGTACAGGGTAACTTCCTTCCGAGCACAAGGAGGGCATCCACCCTTTCTTTCTGGCCTTTGGCCTCCACTTGACTAGTAATAAGGGTTGGGTTCTGATTATCTGACTTGGTGTCTAGTTTACGGCTTTGTCTTCAGCCAGGGTCAGCATCAGCAGATGATCAGAGGAGGAAGGGAAAGGGCATATTAAGTTCTAGGGTCAGACAGGTCTGGACTCCAAGGAAGGGGCAAATATTATCATCCTCAATTTCTGGGAGAGGGACGGGGCCACCAGTAGGCCCATTCCAGAGCTCTGTTGGGAGACTGTAAAGCTAGAGACGTGCTCAGGACGGCTCTAAGGGGTTTGGTAACATTCAATGCTATTCTCTGAAGATGGGCTGATGGGAGGGGTATGGCAAAGAGCCCTGGCCTTGAGTGGGGCAAAGCAGCAGATCTCTTAGTGCCTACCTTCCCATCTCAACCTGAACTGCCTGTCTTGTCTCAGCCCAGAGGCTCCTACCCCATAGGCCAAAGTTCTAGTTTCACCACCCAGTGAGTCACCCACTTCCCTCTGTATGTCCATGAGCAAATGCACCCACACACATCTGTCTACACATTGGTGACACTTCAGAGTGAACCTCCAGAGAGCAAAGCACCTCCCACGTGGTATGCCACTTTTTCTTGGGAATCTATTTCTCTTCACTCCAGATAAAAGAGCAACAGAAGCCCAATTATAAGACACCACCACAGTCCATTTGGTGAACTAATGAG
The DNA here is from genome assembly GCF_000317375.1 of Microtus ochrogaster. Taxonomy (NCBI): domain Eukaryota; kingdom Metazoa; phylum Chordata; class Mammalia; order Rodentia; family Cricetidae; genus Microtus; species Microtus ochrogaster. The sequence goes on from NC_022015.1 coordinate 32,215,230, forward strand.
TTAACTGGGGGTTGTTTTCAGTATAAAGGGTTACTTACAGAAACGGAAACAACTTGCTTACAGATATATGATCCAAAAGTCTTCTTTCCCCAGAAATTGTTAACTGTTTATGTATCTTTGGGGATGGCCTGGGGAGTCATCTCCTCTTTTTACAAGGGCCTATTACTGAATTCACTCTTGTGAGTGTCTTGTGTGAGCGGACTCAGTTGTTCTGATTCAAGATGAAAGTGATCATAGTCAACCTGGAAAAAACAGCTACGTAATACTCTCTTCCTTCTACCAGCTCTTAAATTCTTCCTGTCTCCTCTTTCACAGCGTTCCCTGAGCCTGTGAAAGAAGGGGATGATACAAGCCTATGACTATTTCTTCCTATGTAGAACTGAGCATTAGGCTTCCACGACATGGTAATAATCATTTATCCTCAGTTGTTTCAATGACTGGAAGTCTTCTTAATAACCACTTCCCACTGCAAAACTTCCCTGACCAAGGCTAACAGCAACAATAATCTATGGGTATAAACCCCAATGTGTAGAAGACAAATAGATAGGTATATCATATCATTTAACAAAACAACAGTAGTAGTTTCTTCATTAATCCATAGGACATCCCCAGCTATAGGTTTTGGTCCTCATTTTGCTGTGGGACAATGGTTTTACCTTGTAAAGATTTGTTTCTTGTACTTGTCTAATAAACGCTGATTAGCCAGTAGCTAGGCAAGAAGTATAGGCAAGGTGACCAGGCAGGAAGTAGAGACAGGGCAACGAGAATTTTGGGAAGAAGAAAGTTTCAGTCTGGAGTCGTGACCCAGTCACAGAGGAAGCAAGATGCGACTGCCTTGCTGAAAATGGTACTGAGCCACGTGGCTAACACAAACAAGAATTATGGGCTAATATAAGTTTATAAGAGTTAATAAGAAAACTGAGCTACTAGGCCAACCAGTTTATAATTAATGTAGACCTCTGAGTGTTTCTTTGGGACAGAGACCTCTGTCAACAGAATGGCGCTCGGTCAACATCATTTACAGGACCAAAATATGAGTTTTCTTCTGTGGGAGTTAGTCTCACATCCAATTGGAAAGCATTTGGTTACATCCATAGTAGTCATGCCACTATTGCACCAGCAGACACATCTTGTCTAGCCTAGTATCCCGAGAGCATAACTGGAGGTTGAGGGGAAGGTGGGGAGTCCATAACCAAGGACCACCACAACAGCCTGCATTAGCACCCTCCAGCACTGTGCACAGCTGCAAGTAGAGAGGCTACTTCAAGATCAGCTACAGCCTAATTTCTATGCATCCTACAACCAAAGCATGTAGCATCCTCACGTATACGGATTTACCATCCAGTTCTGACATATAACCAACGTCAGTGGCAATAGCCTATATTATATGAAGAGTCTCAGGAACCTCCATGACCAAGTCATACGAGGTAGCCACCTCCATTGCTGGGAGTTTCCATTCAGTAACCTTGTGGCTTCTGAGAGGATCTTTTCCCACTAATACTAAGTGCCTTCACTAAAACTCTGGAGTAGCTATTTCAGTAACTCATCCTTCCTTTCAACTAACCCAGACCTTATGAAGCTGTAGGATAGATTAAGAGCCACTGGAGTTGATTGTACCAAGTCCAGTTCCCCATGTCAGTGTTTGTGAAGTATGTGCCCCCATCACTGTCAATTCCCCAAGAACACACATATATATAACACTGACTTGGTTGAGGCCTTACGTGTTGCTTGCTTGCATGGAAACGTTTACAAGAAGCATGTGCCAGTGTCCACACAGACGGGGACTTACCTGCATCCATTATTGACAGGCAGAAGTGTCATGTAGTCTACAGGCAATCCCAGCAGGACAGGTAGATTTATGGACTTGTCATAGCATCTATCTGTCATGACAGACCTCGCGTGTTTGGATAGCACTCAAAAAAAATCACAATTATTTCACAGGAATGTGACAGCCATAGCTAGTTCCTGCCATCATGGGTCCCCTATGGCTGACCCAGCACTTGCCGGATCTTCTTTTTCATAAAACAGTCCATAAAATCGAGCCTCTGATTAGAGTTCAGCAGTCAGTACAGATTATCACGGGTCAAACCTTACGACTTGCTGCCACCATACTGTTCTAATTCATCCCACCAGCTACTCCTCTCCTTGATCCAGCTGCATAGGAGCTGCTCATTTGGTTTGCTGCAGTCACTTACTTCTACCTGGTCACCAGGAAGTGCAGGGGAGAGCCCTTTCTAGTATTTGCTTTGCTTTAGTCTGTTGTAGAATTTTATTGATTACCTTATCGGGTGTTCACAGGTCTTACTCAATCATGAAGCTTTCCCAAGTTACATAGCTGTGCCTGGGTTTTGTACCGTGTATGGATTCATTGTCTTCATTCCTTCAAGAGTGTTTGGACATCTTCCAGACGGCTTTTCCAATCTGTAAGGTACCCAGACATTGGCATTATATCATCTAGTCAATGAAGAGGGTTTGTTTGTTGTCTTTAAGTAGAAGGCGGGCAAGGTAACAAAACAAAGTCTTGGGCTATCATCCCATCACAAATAACGGGACTGTGACAGGAACCTTGGAGGATTCTAAAATGAACCGTCAAGTAAACGGAAATTGGTTCCTGAACTCAGCGGCTAACAGAATTGGTTTCAGAACTCAGCAGCTAACAGAACACTAAAGAAAGCACTACCTAAGGTCCAATGCAGAAGGGAAAGATCCCACTACATATCAGTTGTTTCATTTTTTTTTTTAAGAAGCAATATTGTGGAGGGAGACACTACTTTATTTAGCTTCCAAGAATCCAGCCATTCTCTATGACTCATTTGTGTTTCCGTTACCACCACACCCATCTGTAGAAAGGGCTTTGGCCTGGGAAAAATAATTTCCACCTTTCCTAATTCCTAGAAGGTTTCTGTCATTTTGTCATATCTGCCAGACTGACTAAACTATTCGGTATTTACTACCCCACAGGGACTAGGCAACTCTTAAGCCCCCATTTCACCCAAGTGAGCATGGCTTCTTCACAGTTCACACCCCAGTTGGAACTCTAGCCATGGTTTGCAGGGTGAGTCCCAGCAAACATCCACCCCAGTGTAATTTCTGGCAGAGGGGAAATGTACACAGTATACTCTTGGGTTGCCCAAGAGTTGCCCTCTTCACCAGGAGGTGGTGGCACACACCTTTAATCCCAGTACTTGGGAGACAGAGGCAGGCGGATCTCAGTGAGTTTAAGGCCAGCCTGACCTACAGAGCTAGTTCCAGGGCAGCTAGGGTAGTTACACAGAGAAACCCTGTCTCGGAGGGGAAAAAGAGAGTTGCCCACCCTTGTGACACATGAAAAAGACAAAACTTGTCCCAGGTGGGCAATTGTCTCCCCATGCTATCCATACATGGTTCTGTTGTGTTCCTGTTTGGGTGGCAAAGGCTGTGTGACTCTTCCTGGGTGACATATTTCTGTTCTACCCAGAAAGAAAGAGAACTCATGGACAGAAGAACTGATTCCACCCAAATCGAGTTTGTGAACCAATGAGAGTTTATTGGAGTCACTTGGGAATGTGGTGACAAATGAACTGTCCCCTTCCCCCCAAAATTAACTCCCTGAATGTCTTTGAGAATGCTGGCCTTACGGGCCTAGTGAGCCCTCCCATTCTCCCCAAGGGAAAACCAATGTGCTCGGTCTTGTGAAGGTCTTATGCAAGTGACCACAGCTCCTTTCTGTCCAAAATGGCAATGATCATTTCCATGCAGGAGGAAAGAGCCACAGTGGAGCTATAGGAAGGTGAGGTTAGAGCTGCTATGATGTGGGTCCAGTGATGCCTGGACCCAGGGCTGGGGCCTAAAGTCCCAGCCGGGCTTTCACTGCTTTGTGCTTTCAGCTAGTCAATGGAGCTTCGGTTTCCCCTGTGGAATGGAAACACAGTGAGGTACCAACATTCAACCCCTGTGAAACTCTGCTGTGAGCTCTGGGTGCCATCAAACGGTCAGTCTTGGCCACATAGGGGGTTCACTTGAGGAGGTCAGTGGGTTTTGTTCTTATTATGTTTGTTTGTTTGTTTGTTTTGTTTTGTGAGACAGGATTTCTCTGTGTAACATTTCTGGCTGTCCTGGAACTCACTTTGTAGATCAGGCTGGCTTTGAACTCATGGAGATCCACCTGTCTCTGCCTCCCAAGTGCTAGGATTAAAAGCGTAGGCCACTACTGACTGCCCTGTTGAGTCAATGTTCTAATATCCAATCTGACTCTTCATAGCGGGACCAGGAGTCAATATTACTTCAGAGTTATCCAAGGGAAGAACATTCAAGACCCACTGTCTCAAACAACACTGGCACATCTACCCAGGCCAGGCACAACACCCTGGGATCCAGCTCCATCTCTGAGCAGAGGCAGCGTTGCAAGTATGACAGCTTGAGCTTGCCTCAGTAGGACACAGATGCATTTCTAGGGCTTCATGCAGTCATGTGACAGTGCCCACGGCTTAGACCACATTACCATTGGGTTCTCAGCTGCCTGCCTCCCAGCCCAAAGACTGGGAACTAGTCACAGCAGGTACAGGAACTCACACCCACAGCATAGCCAGCTCTACCCACATCCAGCCCAGCTGATGGCCAAGAGGAGGTTGACCCTGAAGTCCAGTCATCAGCCCTGGCCAAGGCTTTGGTCTTCATCAGCTCAGTTCCGGGTCTGCTTTAGTCTATGGAAGCTAGGGGGACTTCTTCCTAACATGTGGGAAGACTGGCAATATCCCAGGTCAACAAGCATGTACAGCCAGGCCCTATGACTGTCCCCCAAAGGGGAGGTAGACATCTGAACAGACTGTGTCATGGTCTGAATGGAGTGACAGGAAAAGTCATTGTCACAGGTGTGCATCCCATAAGATAAACACATTCTCAAAAGTGGGAAAAGCTTGTTTGTTTCTTTGAGACATAAGATGAAGCACACACAGACATCTTGTAAGGAGCAGACCCTTTGCCAGCTATAATGCTCCTAGTGAAATGTAGGTGCATTGGCCAGACAAAAGAAAGTTTGGTGACTACTTCCTATAGGGGCCAAGAGACTAGGTTAAGCAGTTGTGGCTCCTCCCAGGAGGAACATAGCTGGACGTTGGGGTGAGTGAGTCCCTGGGTGGGCATGCGCAGGTATTTCTGGATATTCAGGGCAAGTAGAATCATCTACCAGTAAATGGCTCCGTCTACATGGAGCTAATTCTTCCAGGATCCACTAAGTCTCATATCTCTACCTGTTCCACCTTTAAGCACAGCCAAGCCAAGCACAAGCAGTGTAGGTCAGAATCTCTCACCCCTTCTCTGCAGTCCCTGCCCTCAAACCAGCCACTCTCCAGCTCCAGATTCCAGCTCTGGGAGACCCACACTCTTTTTTTTTAAATTTTTAAAATTTACCCACAATTTATTATGTATACAGTATTCTGTCTGCATGTGTGCCTGTATGCCAGAACAGGGCATCAGCTCTCATTCTAGATGGCTGCGAGCCACCATATGATTGCTGGGAGTTGAACTCAGCACCTCTGGAAGAGCAACCTATGCTCTCAAATTCTGAGCCACCTCTCCGGATCCACCTTCTAAAGAAGCCAAAGTAAGCAAGTGAGCTCAAGAGAGAAGAAGCTCGTGTTGTCGAGTGAACTGCTTCAGAGGCAACAAAACTGGGTTACTCCAGGAAGTTCCAAGGTTCTGGGTCAATCAAAGAAGGCCACACTAAGGGACACTGGATGACAAGAAGGCAGTCACACAGTCTAGGGTATGATAGTGGTGAAGGTCCTGAGGCTGGATCAAGCATCAGATTCTGGGCACATAAGAAGTGGCCCAGGTGTCATTGCAGGAGGAGAGAGGGAGGCAAGAGGCCTGGGTGGATGGGAGGATCTGAAAGACAGCTGAGCCTGCACCAGAGTCTTCAGCAGATGAGTGAGAGCCCACGACCTCCAGAGCTGCCAGTGACAAGCGTCGGCCCTGCTGTGTCCATAGGTCCTGACAGCTGGAACTTGCTGCCTTTTGATTGCTCATCACTCACTCCCTGGAAGAGCTGGGAAAGGTTGGGGGTGGAGCTTCCATTCAGGATAAAGCCACAGCCAGGAATGAAGAGCACTGTTTTAGGAAGGGGTCCCAGCTGTTGTTTTCTTCTTCTTTTTAAAAATTTTATTTTATGTGTGTGAGTGTTTTGCTCACATATATGCCTGTAGTAGGATTCTTTAGAGCAACAGAAGTTATAAAATGAATCTCTATAAATATAGAAGGGGGTTTACTAGAATGACTTACAGCTTGCTGTCCAATTAGTCCACCAACGACTGGCTATGGAGGGGCGGTCCAGGAATCCCGTAATTGCTTAGTCCATGAGGTTAGATGGCTGTCTGAATTGTCTTCAGTACACACTGGAGTCCCAAAGAAGTAGGCTCTAATGCTAGTGAAGGAATGCACTTGCTAGGGAGAGCGAAAGCAAACAGGCAAAGAACAAAAGCTTAATTCTTCCCTGTCCTTATATAGGCATCCAGCAGAAGGTGTGGTCCAGGTTAGAGGTGAGTTTTCCCAGACCAAATGATCTGGATTAAAGGTGTGTCTTCCCAACTCAAGATCCCACTAAAGGCGTATCTCTTCCGAGCTCAAATGATGTGTAGCAAAGGCACATCTTCTGCCAGAGCAGAAGGTCTGGATTAAAGGCATGCCTTCCTACCTCAACGATCCAGACCAGCAGTGGATCTTCCTACTGCACGCTAAGCAAATTCCCCTCACAAGTCTGTCCTCTCGTTCTCGGGTTTTACTAAATTCCAGATGTCGTCAGGTTGACAACCAAGAATGGCCATCACAGTGTCTGTGCACCAAGTGCACCCCTTGTGCCTGAGAAGGCATCAGATCCCCTGGAATTGGGGTTATGGACGGTTGTGAGCCACCATCTGCGTGCTGGGAATTGAACCTGGGTCCTCTGAAAGAAGAACAAGTGCTCTTCTTGCTAAGCCTGGGAGCAGAGGTGGCCAAGAAGAGAACTTCTGGCCTAGAAGAGGGAGCCTAGATGTGCTAAGAACCCAATGTTAGAGACTTCTTAGCAGGCAAATGGGGCATGGAAAACGTTTCTGTTGTTCCTAGGATGAATGAGACTAAGGCTGGGGTTTCCCACGAAGGGACCGTCCATTCTCAGGGAGGCCTCCTCCTTGGCAGGGCACTACCACACCCTACCCTCTGCTCTCATGAGGCCAGGTGCCCTAACACCTGCTCCTGGACCTTGCACCCGGCCATTCAGGCACACCCTCTCCTGTGGACTGCGACTGTAGCAATTCTGCCTCACTGTCCCTGCCCCCATCCCTGCTTCCTGCCCAGCTTTTCTTTCTCCCAGAGCTCCACCTTAGGTCCTCCCTAAGGACCTAAGTGACCTAAGTGACAGTGGGTGCCCTTCCCTCTGACTTGAACAGTTCAGTGCCAGCTATTTGGTTTCTCCTGCCACCCATTTCAGGCAACCCTAGTGCCAGCTCAGAGCCAGGATATCATTGTTCTACTGCTGGTCTCCAGCCTGGCTTGGAGGAATGGTTTGCAGCTACAGTGGTAACAGACTGGTGACATCTTCATTTCTGCACCTGAAGCTAGGCCAGTCCCATGATGTCCAGACCATGACCCCGCCCCCAAGCCCAACAGTGGCTCAGTATCTTAGTATCTGCTTGTCCTGAGAAAACTTCAGGTCTGGCCACAAAACCCAGAAAGCTATCATACTGTAGGACCCTGTACTTGCTAGTTTTATGCCAACTGGACACAAGCCAGATTCAACAGAAAGGAGGGAAGCTCAGTTGAGAAGATCCCTCCATAAGATTAGGCTATAGGGCATTGTCTTAATTAGTGATGGATGGGGGAGGGCCCCGCCCATTGTGGGTGGTTCCTGTCCCTGGACTGGTGGTCTGGGGTTCTATAAGAGAGCATGCTGAGCAAGCCATGGGGAGAAAGCCAGTAAGCAGCACTCCTCCATGGCCTCTGTACCAGGTTCCAGTCCTGTTTGAGTTCCTGCCTTAACTTCCTTCAGTGATGGGCTACAATGTAGAAATGTAAACCAAATAAACCCTTTCCTCTCCAACTTGCTTTTGGTCACTGTGGTGGTTTGAAAGAAAGGGGTCCCTAAAGGGAGTGGCATTATTAGGAGGTATGGCCTTGCTGGAGTAGATGTGGTCTTGTTGGAGGAAGTGTGTTACTGTAGAGGTGGGCTTTGGCATCTCATATATGGTCAAGCCATGCCCAGTGTCTCAGTCCACTTCCTATTATCTGCAAGATGTAGAACTCAGCTCCTTCTCCATCATCAGGTCCGTCTGCATGCCTCCATGAGCTGCCATGATGATAATGGACCAAACCTCTGAAACTGTAAGTCACCTCAATTAATGTTTTCCTGTACAAGAGTTGCCATGGTAATGGTGTCTCCTCAGCAATAGAAAACCTTGCTAAAACAGTCATGGCGTTTCATCACAGCAATAGAAACCCTAACGAAGACAGACCCCTTTATGACCCTTCTCCCAGTGACCACTCAGACCGTGGAAGCAGAGAGGAAGAGGAAGGGTAGGAGGAAGCTGCTGGTTCCATTGCCCTGTTTGCTCTACATTCTGTAAAAGAAATCACTTGTGAGTCTAAGAAATTCTCGAGAGCAACCAGGGGCTCCCAGCATAGAGAAGCTAAAGGAACCTGCCTGTAGCTGATCAGTTTCCCTCAGGAGTTCACGCAGGTCTTGCAGGAAGCAGGGAGTGTCAGCTAGACTTAGTCTTCAAAAGAAAAAGATGATGGTGCTCACTGTGCCCCATCTAGGCCCAGTGCCATCAGACCTTCACGAGCTTTCCCACAACCCAAGTCATCAGATTAGCCCCTGTTTCAGCCCTTTCCACTTTCAGACTCAGCTGGTCCCACCTCCAGAACTATTGATGACAGTCCCAGCAAGTTTTCACTATAGTCCTTGACATACTGGGAACAAAGACAAAGACACTGCAAACCAACAAAACCAAAACAGAACGAAACACCTTTCACCCAAACCCAAAACAAGCACACCAATAAACTATAGGCCATGGCATCTCATATACACAGAAAATGTTTAGCTAAGTATCAGTAAATTGGCCTTAGGCTTACAGAAGAATGATGTCACCTCACAAGCAAGTTGAATTTATTCTAGGAACACAAAGCTGGGTTATTGTTTAAAACTCAAGATGGGGGCTGGAGAGATGGATCAGTCAGTAAAGAGCTTGCAGTGCAAGGATGAGGCCTGAGTTTGATTTCCTAGAATCCACGTTTAAAAGGATGTGTGTGGTGGCATATGCTTGTAACCTTTGTACTGGAGCAGTGGAGATGGGCAGATGCTTGGGTCTCATTGGCCAACCAGCCTAGCCAAATCAGTGAATTCCAGGCCAATGAGAGATTCTACCTTAAAAAAAGAGAAGATGTTAACACCTGAGGAACTACAGATGAAGTTGTCTTTTGGCTTTCACACAGGCACGCATGCACCCCTCCCCACATCTCCCCCATACACATGTACCTGCAGACACATTTGTACCTGCACACACATGAACATATGCACACACACATACACGTGCACCTGTATACCACACCCGACCAATGTGATCTACCATGTCAACAAACTGGAAATATTGGGTGGTCTTCTGGACAAAATGCAACATCCATGCATAAAACCCTCTGCAAAAGAAACCTCCTTCACATGGGATGGACTCACTCATAAGTGGTTTCTAGCCATAAATAAAAGGACATTGAGCCTATAATTCGTGATCCTAGAGAAGATAAATAAGAAGGTGAACCCAAAGAAAAACATATAGTCATCCTCCTGGATATTAACCTTCATCAGGCGATGAAAGGAGACAGAGTCCCACATTGGAGCACCAG
>NC_022015.1:32226023-32227500 GCF_000317375.1 Microtus ochrogaster
GGAGGCAGAAGCTGATCTACAGAGTGAATTCCAGGACAGGACAACCCAGGCTACACAGAGAAACTATCTCTCAAAAAACAGAAAACACACACAAAATAAGGGAAAGATTAGACCAAACAGACTTGCTGGTGAAGGAGACAATCGTCTGGAAAGTCACAATCTGCAGGAAATCCCAAGGTAGGCTGGGGTGAGGCTCAGCGGTAGAGGGTATACTTAGCAAGCTTGAGGGATACAGTTCTAGCCCTAGAGGTGCAAATCCAAAGATCAAATGAATGATTTCTCAAAAACTTCATACATTTGTACAGTGTATTCTGATCTATCCATCCACCATTATCTCCCTCCAACTCCCCCTAATACCTCCCATCCTGTCTCTGTCCCAACTTCATTTCCCAGTCAAAATTCTAACATGAATAGGGGAGGGTTCCCCTGCCCAAAGTCTCACCCCTGACAGAAGAACTAAGGACAGTGAATGGTTGCTAAGGGAGACAGAGTCATTCTCCTTTAGAGATGAGGCTGCTAATTTGACCATGCTTTAGTGGATGGCCCCACATCTACAAACATTTGGGTCACACTAGCTGGACTCAGGGTTATCAATAACACTAAAAAAGTGTGTTTTATAAGGCTACAGGATACATGAAAGTTAATTGCATCTGTGCACTTGTCCCTCTCGGCCTTCAAGCTGTTCATAGTAGTGTAGACTCAACCAACTGCAGATGGAATTTAGCTTCAAATTTGTGTCTGCACCAAACATGTACAGATCTCACTACAAACTCCACAGGTAGGACCTGCGGGATGCCTCAGGGAATGAAAGAACCTTGCTGTGTAAGCTGGATGTCCTGAGTCTGACCTGTGGAATTCACAGCAGAAGGAGAGAACAGGCTTGCCTGGTCTCCAAATGCATGCTGTGGTACACATGCCTGCTCTTACACACACACACACACATACACACACACACACACACACACACACACACACACACACCGTGAAATAAGACTTTCTGACCTTCAGGAGCACATACATACATGATGCACATACATACATGAGAGCAAAACACTTAATACACATAAAAATTATAAAACAAAACCAAAAGAACTGTAGGTGGGTGATGGTGGCACATGCCTTTGATCCCAGGATTTGGGAAGCAGAGGCAAGTAGATCTTTGAGTTCAAGGCCAGCGTGGTCTACAAAGTGAGTTCTAGGACAGCCAGGGCTACACACAGAAAGACTCTGTCTCAAACAAAACAAAACAAAATCTTTAAAATAAAGAGCAATAGTTAGATGTATGTCCAATTTTGACTATCTTACCACTTTTGCTTTTAAAGTGATCAGTTCTTTCCTTGTGATGTTTGGTACTGTGCTTTTTAGCTACTGCATTTGAATCCTTCACAAATTCCAGTTGCTTCAACAACTGTTCTTCATACATCCTAGAATACTAGCAAGTAGCATTTTAATTTTCATTAAGTCTGAAACATCTATG
>NC_022015.1:32227645-32243782 GCF_000317375.1 Microtus ochrogaster
AGAGAGAGAGAGAGAGAGAGAGAGAGAGAGAGAGAGAGAGAGAGAGAGAGAGAGAGAGATGGAGTTACAGGCAATGTGCGATGTAAGTGCTGGGAACCAAACTCCCTCGGAAGAGCAGAAAGTTCTCTTAACCACTAAGCCATCTCTCCAGCTGCCCACTGTGGCTTCTGAGGATTTATTTTCAATTTTTGGTGGTTGGGAAATATCTGTGTGAGCCATGGGATCAGCCCAGAATAGCACTGAGGACAGGATTCAGCTGCCACTGGCCTCCCTGTCCCTGATGTGAGTGGCACTATCCCAGGTTGTCCCTGGGAGGGGCTGCATGTGTTGGTAGGCCTGGTAGCAGCTAAGTATTTAAAGGTGACTGGCATACTGTTATTTATGCCTAGCATATTTCATTGCAGACAAAAAGGGTCTCAACAAATCACATATCTTTGGAGGGCATTGTAGAGGCCTCATAAAGCCTAGAATCTGGACATTTTAAAATAAACTTTTATGACATGTTTACAAAATAAAGTCTTACTTATTTTCTTTATTCTTGATATGACATGTAGCATTTGGTAAAACAACTTGGTTAACCTTGTTACTTGAAAAGTTTTATCTCTTCATCTATCAAAAGCTGCCAGAACTAATTTATTTCCCACAGTGAGTTGTTGATTTTTGTCTCAATTGCAGAATTGCTGTGTTTATTTCTCTCACAATCTACTCCCTAAGTTTCTTCCCATGTCACCTTGCCTGACCCCCATCTGTGTTCCCTGTGCAGAATTTAGTATAGATTTCTAGATTGTTTTCAGGGACACCTGTGAAGAATTGTTCTTCTAACAGCCTTCAGAGAGGAGGCATTTTCTGTCTCTTATGAAGGATGCTTTATGAGTCGTGTGGTGATGAGGGTTGTGGGACATGTGACCTGTGTGATGTGTGTACACATGTATACCTCTATGGTAGTGTATTTGTATATGTGCATGGACCTGTGTCTGCACTTACGTGTGCTATAGGTGCATGGATATGGGAAGTTTGAATACATGTGTGCTGTGTGTGTGCTTTGTGTACATATGTGTGCACCTATGTGCAACTGCATACCCACGTATGGTGTGCATATATGCAGTATGTGTATGTGTGTGTATACCTGTGAGAAGTGGGGAATTACTCTCAGCCCCAACTGTTCAGGTCTGAGTACGACACATCAGATGGCTTCCGCCTCTGGAGTCAATTTGGAACCCACTTAGAGGTGGGGGTTGTCTCAGAACCGGGGCTCGATGCTGCCCTCAGGAAGCCTCTTCCTGGGCACCTGGCTATGTCTGGCACAGCTGCTCTGCCCTCTGAACGTCTTTGTTGTAGTCATCACTCATGTGAGACCAGGTCAGCCTGTGTGCCCATCTCCTGGTGGCTGCTTGCTCCTGGACTCCAGTGCCCTCCTGGGAGCGCCTAGATCCTGTGGCACATTGTGCTGCTTCTCACCTGCTGCATCTGATGAAATGTGAATGTCGAGTAGCTCATCCCAGGTACCTCCAAAACAGCCTCCAGCCCCAGCCTGCCAGGAGCAGAGGGGACTCCGTCACGTTTGCCATAGATACCTGTCAATCTCCTTGTTGACCCAAATTCCTGTCAGATTTTAACAAAAGACAGCAAACCCTGGTTTTGACAGGTGTGGCCTGATTTGTATTATTTTGTCTTCGGGGGCACCTGAGTGGGAAGTTTCGTGGGGAAGCAAGCCTGCAGCAGGGGCGGCTAGCCAGGTGTTTCAAATGGAAATTGTTCGCTAAGTGATTTTTGAAGTTAATGAAAAACCGTGTACCACCTTCATTCTCTGAAGTGGCTTTTTATAAATCTTCCTATTTTCCTTGCTTCATTAAAGCCAGACTTAGGGGACAGCAAACAAGTGCAGGATTAACAGGGTGGTACTGGCTTGGGGAACAATTTTCTCCCCTCAATCTAAAAGCACCCTGACACCGAAGCACAGAACCAAAGGGCTGGTGCCGAATGACTCCAGCGTGGATCCCAGCAAGCTGGTGGTTTGTAACCAACCTCCTCTTCCAATGCTTAAGCACAGTGAAGACCTAGTCAGAGACATTTCATAGGAAAGGCAGGAAGGCAGGAAGTGGCTGGGGGTGCCAGTGTCCCCTGCAGAGCTGGGCAGGTCAACGGTCTCCACCTTCACCAGTGTCAGTCTCCAGCTCTGCCAGGGAGGCAGAGAGCCAGGGCTTCTAAGAACGTGTGAGGACTGGGACTTGGAAGGCTTCAGGCAGGCCTGCCTGTCACTGTTCCAACTCCCGGACAGTTGCATCTCTGCCCATTGCAAAGCCTTCCCATTCTGTAGAAGGGTTCCCAGTGCCCACTCCTGTTGGGGTGGCATTCCTACTCAACCCTGAGACTGACCCTAAGGGGTTGAGTATAAACACAGAAACTGTGTTTGTGGACACATATGTATATATGTGTAGTAGATAGCACATCTACAGATATATGTCAAATATAAGCACACACATGAACCCCCAGCTTTCCTCTGATTCTGCTGCCTGCTCTTCCCCATCCCGGAGACCCTTTCCAGGATTGGACAGATTGAGGTTTTTATGCAGCCAAGGTTCAGGGATCTTGGCTGGGGCAGGAACAAGCACCGTTCCACACTCACCCTGTGACCCGCTTCGGAAGCTGTTTTTCTGGGCAGCTGTAACTAACTGAGCTGTTGGGGTGAGGCCAACTCAGTGACATGCTGCCTGGTACCTTTGGGTGCTCAGCAATAGGGCAAGATGCAGAAACCAGAAGTCCAGGGCTGCAGCAGGCAGTGTGGGGGGGTAGGAAGTGGGGGAAGGATGGGTGCTATTCTCTAAGTGAAGTGGGCTTCAGGGTGCCCCAGCTACCTAGTGGGGACGTGCCCACCCCCTTGAGCCTCAGGCAAGATGGCTCCCTGGGAGGTGAAGGTCAGGCCACATTCCTTGCTGAAGCTGGAATTCTGACATCAGATTTTCCATGCTCGCCTGTGGGGGAGGAGCAGGCTTGGAGCCAGAAGTGCAGGAGTGGCAGATGGGGGAGGGCAGGGCAGCTGAGCTGTCTCAGGCGTCATAGGCCCAATGTCCAAGGAAGGGAAGGCTTTATGGCCCACCCGCCACCTCCAGGGTCCTCGCTGCCCAGCTCTTTTCTCTGAAGCATCCCTGGCAACAGCAACTTTCCCATCCCAGCCGGACCTTGCTGAGTCACAAGGGGGCTGGATTAGAGACGCTAAAAATAGCTGGCGGCTAGCTGGGCCAGCGCTAGAAGTTATAATTAGGAGTGGATAGAGCCATCCTCCTGGGCAGCTCTCACTCTTCAGAGCTGCTGGAGAACCAGGGGTTCGGCCAGGGGCCGTGGGGCTCCGGTATCCTGCCTTGGTTGCTCAGGATGGTAGCTCAAGTCCAATTTACACCCTGGTTCCTTGGCCTGCCCTTCATCCAGAAGCCCCGTGGTAACCGTGACGATGGGGCTGCTCTTGACTCTAATCTCTGGTCAGGAAAAACCTTCAGACCTTTGGCTCTGATCCCAGGAATTCACCAATATCTGTGGGGTCTTTTGCTGGACACAAGGAACCACTCAGTTCTAGGGTTCTTCCATTTGGCAGGAGGAAGCAGTGCAAAGCAGAATACAGGATCCTTGTTTGAAAATGATTAAGAAGTTGAAGGCAAGCTTGGAACCTGAGGGCAGTGTTCATTCCCAGATCACAGGCCAGGAAGCCAACCTATATCTTTCTCCTGAGGTCATTTGGCCTTCAGGGTTCAAGGGTCATCTGATATAGTCAGGGAACACCTGGATCTATAACTCATTTCCAAGGGACAACAGCCACGGGCAAAACCGTTACATCTCAATTATTGCACACATTAACTTCAGAGAAAGGACTCCCCCACAACCCCACCCCAGGCTCTTACCCTAGTGTAAGGCCCCCAGAAGCCTTACACTGGACAGGGTCTTGAACCGTCAGCCAATCCTTAAGTTAGTTAGGCCCTGGGTAGTATACTGTCCCCAGGCTGACCCACCAGGGGCCACTTTCCTATCTCAAACAGTGGCACTTTTGTAATCAAGGACTGGGGAACCAGACGGCCAGCCTCAGCTGAACCTCCACAGCCCCCAGCACCCTACAATTCAGACCTCTGCAGGCAAGCCTTGCACCCAGAACAGGCACAGTGTAGGGAGAGCCTCTCATCCTGAAAACAGCTTTTTGGCTATCAAAAAGATATTGTCCTCTGTAGACAATAAAAAGCGCTAAAAAAAAAAGTAGGAAATGTACTCTACCAGAGCCCCCTAAAGCGTGCGGAGGCCCTGTCTGTATGTATAGGAGAGATATGGCAGGAAATGTCGGCGTCTCTAATCCAACAGGAACATTTCCTGTGCCATTCTGTTTGAATAAACCTATACTTGGGCCAATGAGCTTGGCTCATATTTGTCAGTAGACATTTTTGTGGGTCTGCATTTTTGTTGCTGTTTCCTTTTTCTCAGTGTTGGGGCTTAGATCCAGGGCCTTGCCTTGGGTAGGCAAACACTCTTCCACTGAGTTCCATCGGCAGCCTGCCTCCATCTCTAGCCACTTTCTAATTTTTGTCAGATAAACTTCCTAAGAAGACACGGGTCAGAGATCAGTCTCTGTTAATTTGATTTGACTTTTTTTCTCCCCAAGACAGGGTTTTATGTGTAGCCTTGGCTGTCCTGGAACTTGATCTGTAGATCAGGCTGATCTTGAACTCAGGAATCCACTTCTCTGTCTCTGGAGCACTGGAATCAGCTGTGCTCCACTTTCCCCGGCCCCCTGTTAAGACTCTGAAACCGTTGGGGACCTGAAGTCTGGTATTTTGCTTATCTTCAGTGGTAGGTGGTAGACAGAGGGACCACTGACTTTGACCAACTCCCCTCTTCCTGCCTCCAGCTCTATTTAAACCTCTGATTGTAAAACAAAAGTGAAAAGTGTTTTGTTGTTGTTTTGTTTGTCCTTTCCCCAGGGTTGTGGGATACACCTGGGAGATCAGTGCAGGCCATTGACACAGTGCAATGGCAAGCTGCCTGGAGGGTAGGAGGTCCTTCTCAGTCTGGATAACCATCTCGCCTCTTGCCTCTGCACTCTGTGGTTCAGACGTAGCCTCCAGAACTATCCACTAGAGAAGATCTTTATGAAGGGCGTTATCACCAAGCATCCCTGCCTGCTTAGAGTAGAGGTCAGGCAGGCAGGACCTGGGAAGTAGTCCTCCCCTACAGGCTAGTTTCAGATCTTCTGCTAAAAATCTGTCACAGGACAGTGAGAAGAAATCCTGGAGCACAGAGCTGCAACCATGAAGACAGTCTGGGAGATGTCTGCAGATTGAAGAACCCCAAGACCATGAAATCACAGGTGGTCACTGTCACGGCAGAACATATATTCCTGAGCCACGGTCACTCAGACTCTTATTCCCTTTGGCACGAACCCTGTAGTTTACATCAACACTGCCAGGCTTGGCCTCAGCACCCTGGTTCCTCAGGAAGTCCCAAGGGAAGCAGGAACTCCTCCCAGCTTGAGATACGTCCCCAGAATTCCACTGGGTGGGTAAGTGAACCGGGGGATTGCAGTGCCTTAGCAAATACTAACAAGGATATCCCCTAAGAAGGCCGTCCAGGAAATTTCTGCTGACGATAAACACCATCCAGAGAGACTCCAGCTTGAGGGGTGCAGAAGATAAGGTCATCTGTGATCACCCCTGGGAAGTGCAGTCCTATACACACGGCCACTAAGACAATGCTGAGAGTCTGGTAGCTGAGGTTGGGAGTCTCTGGGGAATCTTTGTGTTTAAGGGGGCACCTGAAAAGTTTCTGCACCCTGATAAGCCCCTCCCCCGACACAATAATCCAAATCAGATAAAATCAAACTGAATTAGAAAAAGCCCAGGTTTAATAGATACCAATGCCCCAGGATGGCTTTCCAGCCCCCTAGAAAGGAGATGGGAAAGAAAGACCTGATCCAGGCATTTGTTCTCTGGCAGGAGAAGGGGACAGTTTGAATACCTGTGGAAGTGGTCTTGAGAATCTCTGGGGAGGGGTCATCGTTTGGCGGGCTTTCTCGGGAGTGGACTCTGGAGTGAGGCAACTCCCAGGGGAGGGGGTTTGGGCTGGAACTTCCACCGAACATTCCAGACTCTTAGGATATGGATGCCAGGGGCTGGGGTGTGGCTTCCATCCAAACATTCCAGACTCTTTGGGTATACGGAAGCCAGGGACTGGAGTGAAGCCTTCACCCAAACATCCCAGACTCCTCGGGTACAGGGGCATCGGTTTAAGTCTAGCTACTTCCTGTGTGCATGGGACAATTTGGGGAGGGAGAGTTGGGAGTTGGTGGGCTCATGCTCAGTGGGAATTGTGGCTGGAGAGGCATCTGCTTAACTGCCATCTTGGAGACCTCAGGCATCTGTTCCTTGAGGGAGATGAGAAGGCAGGTATCTAGGAGAAAAAATTGCTTATTATCAGCCCTATGAATGGGGTAGCCATGGGAAGGGGGATTAACTGCCAGAAAGAATGGGACAGAGAAGTGCCCTGGTTGTACAGGAGAGGCACAGGTGAATAAGTGAGACGTGAGAGCAGATATGCCCTTTAAAACCAGATTTTAGTTGTTGGATAGGTGTCCATTTGAGCCAGGAGAGGTGGTACCAATGGTGAAGTCCCAGGAGCTGGTGCAGGTGCTGGCGTGATCTGGAGAGCCCTCTATGAGTTGGTCTTGGCCCAAACAGCAGCAGTGACCTGTAAAATATGCTTGAAAATGAGTGGGGTCAAAATAGGCTCTGGAGACTGTTAGTTTTCATCAGACCAGATTCCCTGATACAACAGCAGAACTTCTCCAAGGAACCTGCAGGTATCTGTAAAACAGCTGGAACAGATTTACGTCTTGGTGTTATAGCAAAAAGCTATGGCTTTTAGGTTATAAGGCATGGACATTTTAGAAGACGAAGAAATTGAAAACTCTGAACCACTGAGCATCTGAAACCTGTGAGTCCTGGACTACTAAGCCTGTGAAAGAGGCACACCTGTCTGTATTTTTTTTCAATACAAGTCTTTTATTGTCCCAAAAGACACCCCAAATCATATTAAAATTCAGGATCTTGTTTCTGGAACTGGTAACTTAGGTCTACTCATCAGCCTGCTGCACTGTTCCCATTTCAGACACATAGATACCATCCAAAAACTTCCTGATATCCTTGTTCTTAACTGTTGTGGCCTGCTGTATCAGAGCCGCCGAGTTTGAAACAAGTTTAATATCATTTCCTTCAAGGACTAATTCATCCTTCTGGGCTTGAGAGACAGAACAAGCAATGCCTGTCCTCATCCGAACCCTGCGGATGTATTTTTCACCCAAGAAACTTCGGATTTCAACCAAAGACCCATTCTCTTGAATAACGACGTTGATGGGGAAGTGAGCATACACGGACCTCGTCTTGTAGCGGAAGCCCAGCGTAACACCCTTGATCATGTTTTGAACGTGGCTGCAGATGGTTCTGATGGTGGCCAGTTCCTTTCTGTTGCCCCACCATTTGTCAACCCGGAGCCTCTTCTTCTTCTTCCCAAGAAGGCTCAGCTCTACGTTGATGTGATTGAAGTTCCTCCGGAGGGTTCCTCTGGGGCCCTTCACAATGACTGTGCGCCCCTTCAGAGTGATGTCCACATTTTCTGGAATGTCGACCGTCTGATTGCTGAGAATGGTCTTCATTCTCGCAGTAGATGGGGCAAAGAGCTGTCTGTATTTTTTTTAATCAGGAAACTTAACAAATGAAGTAATGAGTTAGCAGTACCTTAAGTCATCAGATGCCATCGGACATATCAGAGGGAGAAGTAAATAAGCGGAAGTGAGATAACGTTTTCCGTTCCCAGGCAATCCCAAGTCTCTCCGTGGTCTTTGGCGAACACCATTCTTAGAAGCAGTACTTACTTTTAGCTAAGGCCAGGAGACCTGACAGATTTTCCTGTGGGGGTAGGGTTCAGTCCACTTGTCTTGGCAGGATGAGATGATCGATCCCCACAATGTAGTGCTGTCCATTTCGGGCAGGGTCCAGGGAGCTGATGAGGTAAAAGACAGCTTTTTGTTGTGCGGGTGGCTTTGCCATACCCAAAGGCAAGCCTCCAGAAAGAAGGTCTTCTGCAACCATGCATCTTCTTGGAGGAGCTACAGGATGCTGCAGAGCTGGCATGTCTCTCTGTGATAAGAAGCTCTTTTGTTAAATGCCATACTCTCAGATCTGTAAAGGCACTTGAGAATCAGGGTATCATTACCTATCGGTGTATCTAAATAAGTTAAATTTGGACATACAGTTTACCCAGTCAGTTACAGCTTACCAATGTCACTAGAAGCAAGAAGATTAGAAGGAATATTTTAGTAAGTCAAAGTATATATGGAGACAGAATATATCCTTAGTAGGGCCAGAGTATGTGGTACCCTTACTAAAGATGGTGCTGAGGTTTTTGTTTTGACCTCAACCAAAATTCGCAGCTATTCAATTGCTTGTATTTTCCCAGAGCTGTTGTAATCTGGAATTACAAGTTTTACAAGAATTTTAAAACAAGCACGCACACGCACACACACGCACACACACACACACACACACACACACACAGAGAGAGAGAGAGAGAGAGAGAGAGAGAGAGAGAGAGAGAGAGAGACATAAACAAGCATACTGTGGCTATATTATTTCCACATATATATTAACAGACAGATGAACAATTTTTTTTTCCAGGAAACTGCATCAGCTGACCAACTTAAAAATCCTGGAGTAGGCTGCAGAGATCAGGTTAGCACACAGGTGGTTCCACTGAGGGCCAGATGAGCAGATGCCGTCAAGGAGAACAGAAACTAAGGACAGAACACCTATGCAGCTCAGAGTGGGAGGGCAGGAGGAATGAATCAGTTGCAGTGAGAATCTCAGAGTGACCAGAGGACAAGGCAGGTTCTTATCCCGGTAACAGGTCGGCTGCAGCCTGAATACTGCAGGAGGCCCTGGGCCTCTAAGGCAACGACTTAGAAAGGACAGCTTACCCTGATGAAGCCAATCTTAGCCTCGCAGAGAGTAGGTGTGAGGGAGGGTGTTTTCTCACCACGTGGACCTGGGCCTGTGAGAAAAACAGCCCCTTGGTGGAACCTCCAGATTAAAAGTCTTTGCACCCCAATAAGCCCCTCCACTGACAAATACTCCAAATCAGACCAAATCAAACTGAATTATAGATACCGATGCTTCTGGATGGCTTTCCAGCCCCCCAGAGAGGAGACGGGAAAGGAAGACCAGAAAACCACGTATTTGTTCCCTGGTGGGCAGTTTAAATACCCTCTGGGAGTGGTTTTGAGCATCCCTGGGGAGGGGGTCATCATTTGGAGGCTTTCTCAGGGAGTGGAATCTGGAGAGAGGCAACTCCCAGGGGAAGGGGTTTGGGGTGGAACTTCCACTGAACATTCTAGACTCTTTGGATATAGATGCCAGGGGCTGGAGTGTGGCTTTCATCCAAACAGCACCTTTTCTGTGCTATGTTTCAAATACCACAGCCAGGGCCTGGCCCCCAGCCTGGCTTTCAGAGGACACAGGGTCATACAGTTTCTCAGCTGATACCCATTAGAACATTCTAGATGTCCTTCTTGGATTCTGTCACATATGAAAAAGAAGAAGCCAAATCTGCTCTTGTCCATGTCCTCGTGAACAGTGATTGTGGGTCAAAGGGAACAGCAAGCTGTCCCCCCTGCTATCTCTACAATGTCTTCGTGTTACTGTCCCCCCTGCTATCTGCCTTGGGGATGTTGGGCTCTACAACATCTTCGTGTTATTGTCACACCATACAGCTGTACAGACACAGGCACTGACTGTGACCCTGTCCTGTTAAGTGGAGTCACCTGGTAGAGAAGAACCCCTGCTGGGTGCCAGCCTAGAGGGAGAACCTCTGCCGTCTATATGGTGGTGACTGACAGTCTAACCCCCATGACAGGGTGAGCTTGCAAGCACACCTTTTGCCAGAATCTCAGCTGCTCACAAATCCTTCATCCCTGAGATCAAGTCCACCGAGGACCCAGCTGCTACTATGAACTTTATTGCTGAAAACGGTGAGTTTGTTTACTGAGGAAACAAACTTTTTTTGTTTACTGGGGAAACTGAGGCAGTCATGGGACACAAAGCCACTGAGCAGTGACTGTTAAGTGTTTCTCACCGAGGCAAGTTGGATTTAACTGGGACCCAGGACACCTGTAACAGAACCTGACACATTCAGGCCTCTAGGGTACTATGGCTGGAGGCAGGGGGCTGGCTGAGAAAGCTATGGAGAAGCAAGAGCCAGCAAAACAGACAGACCAGAAACCCTGGAGGTCTGGGGAAGCTATGCAGCAGCTCACGTTGATTACGCAGGACAAACTTTGGAAATGAGTGGCTACAGGGAAAGGAAGAAATGCTGTGGACCCAACCTAGAGTATGTTGCCCCTTCATTTCCCTACCCCCAGAGCATGTGCTTGCAGAAGACATCCAGTGGATTCACATCTGTGAGGATCCCTGGAAACTATGAGGTAAGACACCTCAGAAGAAAACACCTTCTCTGGCCACAAGAAGCTAGTTCTATGATGTAATGTCCACTGGGTTCCCACCAAGTTTTACTGTGAACACAGTTCTTCTGTGCCTAGTCTATGTGTCCAGCTGCATTGCATACAAATAAAGAAGCAGGGGTACAGAGAACCTCCTGTTGTAAGGAGGCCACTTGTTGGTTCCTGGCTGCACAGCAGCTCAGCCCTGAAACAATCACACAGAGACTATATTATTTAAATCACTGCTTGGCTCATTAGCTCTAGCTTCTTATTGGCTAACTCCTATATCTTAATTTAACCCATCTCCATTAATCTGTGCATCACCACGAGGTGGTGGACTACCAGCAAAGTTTCAGCAGTCTGTCTCTGGCGGCAGCTCCATGGCTTCCTTTTCACTTGGGCTCCTTTCTCCCAGCATTCAGTTTAGTTTTCCCCACCTAGCTAAGTTCTGCCCTGCTATAGGTCCAAAGAAGTTTCTTTATTCGCCAATCGTATTCACAGCATACAGAGGGGAATCCCACATCAGACTCCCAGGCTGAGAAGAACATTTCTGAGACCATTTAAGTGGACACTATGCCCTGGTGGCTGGTGACCTTCCCAGGTTGTGGGGGCGCAAGCTCAAGAGCAAGCTGAACTTGGGGCAGCTGCTGGCTTGAGGGGTGGGTTGGGTAGGTCCCCTGTGTGCCTGGGTCCTATAAAGCCTCCCTTGCCAGAGCCTAGGTGAGCTTGCTGCGTAGTCCCACTCCCAACTTTGGTGCTAGATCTCTAGAAACAGGCAGCCAGGCAACAGCTCCACCCAGGCCTGGGATCCAGCCAGTACTAACCGAAAGGGGCTTGCATGCACAGCATGGGACTTCTTGGCCTAGGGCTTAGAGCAGTCTCTGATTTCCCGCTCACCCTTCAGGTCAGCGTCCAGTATGTGTATGTGTGTGTGTGTGTGTGTGTGTGTGTGTGTATGTGTGTGTGTGTGTGTGTGTGTGTGTGTGTGTGTGTGTCAGGAGGAGACCTGGTGGCTGGTGGCTTGAGCAGGGGGCCCTGGTGTGGGAGACAGTCTGCCTGAAGCAGGGCAGTTTCATAATCTTAAAGTCTGCCTCTTCGATCTAGTCACTGGGCTCCAAGTAGGCCCCAGATAGGAGGCAAGGAAATGCTGGGAAGGCACCCATGAGTCTCCTGGCGAGACTCTGTCCTAGGCTAGAGGTAGTGAAGGAAAACCGGCAGGAAGGAGTCACGCAGGAGCAGCTGGGCCAGCTCTGAGCCCCAGCATGCAGCAGAGCCAGGGAGAGCAAGCCCCTGCCAGACACGCCCACCATGGCCTTTGCTGCCTCCCTGCCCAATGAATTACGGAAACTTGGCACTGGTGTTGGCCAGGATCCTTGTTCTAAAGCTGGGCCTTGCCCTGTGCCAGGTGGAGTTGGTTGAGGCCTGGAGACCCAGCTCTGGCCAAGCGCTGATCCAGCTGTGGGGCCTGCTGGCAAGCTCTTTGTCCCATCGCTCCAGGAAATGGAAATGTGCCTGCAGCTTTTCATTTTACAGCTGCTTTTACTTTATAAGTCTCTGCTTAAAATAGCTCTGAGTGGGGCCTCTGGTTTACCTTTCCCGAGGTTAAAAGCAGTCAGCTCTGTGGCTCTGCACTGTCAGAAGCCTGAGGGAGAAGGCGGGGAGGGGGAAAGGTTGGCCGGAAAGTGTTTCTTCTTTTTATATAACTCTTGCCTGTGAAGCTTATATTTTGAAAGTTAAGTAAATACTGTATTCGTTCTTGAAACTTATTTTCTTCTATGCAGACTAGAAGGGTTGTACATGAGTTAACTGTGACAAAAAGATGCCCTGACATCCCCTCACAAAATGCTACAGGGGCTGGATTCAGAAATTGGATGAGGGCCTTCCATTCAGGTCTGTGTCTTATATTAATCTCAAGGGAGAGTGTGACTGGGGTACATCATCTTACAGATGGGGAAACTGAGGCTGGCAGATTCAGTGCTTGAGCCGAAGTCACATGACTATTGCGGGTAAATATTGAGGAACAATTCCTGAAGGTCCTACCCAAGCCAGCCTGGCCGAGATAGTCCATTGTGAAGATGGTAGAAGCCCTTGTTTATTTACAGGCTATTGTCAACCATTCAGGTAGCCCCAGAGGAGACCAGACTGGCAGAGTCTCCCACATACCAGTTGGGATTACGTCTCCTAAAGTCATAAAGCCCTGAAGTCTCATCCTTGGGATGAGTCTCCTGAGCTGGTCACATCCTGGGAGCTCTGGCTTCCTGTTCACAGAATTCAGTGGACAAGACAGAACCTAGGGGTAGGATGAGCTCATTAGTGCCATGGTGCTCCCCCCCCCAAGCCTCCCTGCCCCGCCCTGAGCTGCGCCCTGAACTAGGCAGTCGTAGGAGAGGAAGCCTCAGCCCCACAGGTGCAAGGCAGGGGTAGGCTGGTTTCCACCATTGGGTACTACCCCACAACAAGTGGCTGGTGGGTGCCAAGGCACTTCAGCAGACACCTGGAAAGTTGGCCCTCAGAGCCTGAATCAGATCATGCTCTGGCCAGGCCTCCATGGCCACGAGAGCTGCAGGACTTCAACTACAGAAATTTACCCTCCACACAGGGCTCACAAGACTTGCATCTGATAGACTTGGATGGCCTGCTGCAGTGCCTAGGCTCATAGAGGGGCCTCTTAAGTTCTTAGCCAAGATTTCCCTTGAGAGGAGGAAGTGAGGCAGGCCCTTAGCTATCTGCTCAGTTGTACAACACTGCTGAGGGATGGCAGAGTCTGTGACAGGAGTCAGGCCTAGACAGGTGGCTCAGAAGCTCCACACTGGAGACAGGACATAGAGGAGCTTGGTGTAGTTGGGGTGGGAATCAGAGCGCTGCTCAGATGACAGGAATAGCCGGCCATAAGGGAAAGTTCTAGACCGAGAGGCTGTGGAGAAATGTGTGCATGCCCCTTTTAGTTAGCACTGGCTGGATCCCAGACCTGGGTGGAGCTGCTGCTTGGCTGCCTGATCTCAGAGATCTAGCCACCGAGGCTGGAGGAGGGACTGTGTCATAAGCTCCCCTGGCAAGGGAGGGTCGCTAGGACCCAGCCACACGTGCTACCTGCATAGCCCACCACTCAGGCCTGCAGCTGCCCCAAGTTCATCCTGCTCCTGAGTTCTCTTTCCCTGTCCTGCAGTTCCCAGGTCATAACCCTGGCCACACCAAGGATCTTCTAAGTCATGCCCAGAGCCATGTCTCCCTGAGCTGTGCTAGGTGCTACAGACCCTACAGTGCCTGCTTGCTGTATTTGTACTATTTCTTTGTCTCATTCTGTTTCTCCCCATCTCCACCACGATCTCTCCACCCATCATCACCCCTCTTTTGTCCCCGGGACTGTAACTATACCTTTATATAGCTCAGACGACTGCAGCAGCTGGGCAGCCTGGGCCCCACAGAGCCTGGATCTACTAGAAAGGAGATAGAAGTCTTAGGCACCATTTCTCATAACCCAGCCTGTGTAGCTTGCTGCTGGTCACACAGAGCAGGCTTACAGTTCCTGGTGATACGATCTTGTGGTCACATAGCCCATAGGGCTGTTATCAAGGTCCCCCGAGGAACAGGATAGGAGCATAGTTGGTGAATTCCAGGGAACGGCAGAATGGTGCAAACCTGTAACACAGCGCTGAGAACCCAGGACCTGGGAGAAGTCTGCTCTTGGTCAGGGATACTCATGTGCTGAAGCCCAACCAGGGTTAGGGAGGGGCTGCCTGGGGATGGGTCTTCTGGAGAAATCCTGTGTCCCAAGCGCAAACCACTGCTCTCAGCACAAGGCCTGAACCTCACAGCCCCATGTTAATATTTTGGCCACACCTGGCTCTGTTTGGCTTCCTCATAGAAGGGTCTGTAGAGAAATGTGTGGGAGCCAGTTCTCGGAGCTTCCGTTAGCTGTCACATGAAGGGCTAACATGATTCTTTCTCGAGAGAAAGGCTTTCAAGGCTGGGCAAATGCTTAACAAGAGAATCCCTCACTTCAGATGGCCGCCCTGAGTGGAGGGAAGTGCCCATTCGATCACCACCCCAAAACAGACAGAGGAGCCCAGGTGACTCAGGCCTGATTCACTGCTTATCTTGTGTAGGTATGAAACAGTGAGCTGCAGGTGGGAGGGTGTCTCCTCCCTGCCCTCTCTTGGCAGGCTGCTCCTCAAGTTAGGGAGGGGTGGGGCTGTACCCACAATGTTGGGCTCCCATCTCTGTTCCATCTGCCCTGCCCTGCATCCTCTACTGACGGCCCTGGTGGCTGAACAAAGGTTCACTTTTACTAACTTCTAGAAGGATTCAGCACAGAGGAGAGCGGTGGAGAAAGGAGCTGTGTACGTCTTCCCTGTCCTCCCTGGGCTGGGCTGTCCTGATCACAAACCCTTGGGTAGGTATCCACCCTCCACATGCAGTTATCTAGGGCTCTGGTGAGGGTGGCCTCCTTTTCGATCTCTGCAGAAATTGACTCATACACCCAGTCTTTACTGCGCCTAAGTTGAGCAACTGCCTCCACTCGGGTGGCAGTCCCTTTAGTAAATACCCTGTCCTACCAGCTGGCTAACAATACTCACTGTTACCCATGGCTTGTCTGTGACTCATATTCTGTTCTTATGAAGGTTCTTTTCTGGTCTTATGAATATTTCACTTCAGACTTAATCAGCAGCGGTATCTTTTGCTTCCATCTTCAGTTGACAACTGCTGTCCCCTGCAGTCAGACCCACTGTCTGTCCTTCACAAAAGAAGCCTCAAGGTCCTATCACCACCCCGATGTAGGGTCTATCCCTAGACTTCAGCTCGCATGAGTGCGAGTGCGGGCACTGAGAGCTCCTTCTACTGAGAGTGCTGCCCTGTGGGCTGGTGCTATGTGGATTTGGAGAAGATGCATGCCAGTGCCTGGACCGACAGCAAATCTCAGTTGGTGCTGATTTTCAGGTGATGCTATCTACTCTGAGGTTTCTGGGCTGGGCCCAACTGGACAAATCCAGGAGAGCATGTGGGGCAAGCCAGCTCTGGAGAGGAGACACGCAAATTTCCACCACTCTATGCCTTCTGTGTATTACTTATCTTTCTTTTTTTTCCCTTTTTTATTTTTCATGACAGGCTTTCTCTGTGTAGTCCTGGCTGTCCTGGAACTCGCTCTGTAGACCAGGCTGGCCTTGAACTCCCAGAGATCCATCTGCCTCTGCCTCCCGAGTGCTGGGATTAGTTCTTTTTCAAGTTGCTGTGGCAAAATCCCTGCCAAAATAAATTTAAAGAAGGAAGGGTTTGTTTGGGCTTGCAGTCTGAGGGCATAGTCCGCCATGGTGGGAAAGGCATGGCTTCAGGAGCTTAAGGTGATGGGTCACACTGCTCCTGCAGTCAGGAAGCAGAGGGCGATGAACGCCAGCACTCAGCTTGCTCTCTCCAGACCCCAGACCAGAAGTTTGTGCCGCCTATAGTCAGGGCTGGATTTCCCATCTTAATTAGCTTAACCCAGAAACTCCTTCAAAGACACTCTCAGATGTTTGTTTCCGTGGTGATTCTACATCCTGTCAAGGTGAAATCAGTTTTAAGCATTACACTCCAGTCTTCTCTCTGATGGTTGTGTTTTCTGGGCCACTCCAGATCTT
>NC_022015.1:32243992-32247580 GCF_000317375.1 Microtus ochrogaster
CAGGCTATCCTTCCCATAGCGAGGTAGTTCCCTGAACCAGGTACAGTCTGGAGTACACCTAGCTTACCTAAGGTAAAGCCAGCAAAGGGAGGGAGAGGATGCCCAGGAAAGAGAACCCATCAGATAAGCATCCCGAGTCTGGAAGGGTTTAAGGAGCTTGAGTGTGCTGAGAAAGGAGGGACTAGATCTCCCAGAGATGATGCCTGCCCCCAATATGTGTATTTGCAATGCCCAAGGAAACCCTTCTTCCTGCCCAGGAGAATTTGGGCTCCAAACCTTTGAAGACCTGGAAACTTGAAACATTCTTTGTGCTCCATAGCTCAGATAAGGAACCGTCCCTGGAGAGGTCTGCTGGAGGAACCTAGCAAGCACCATGGGTCTTTTTTGAAGCCCTGTGTGTATTCAGAAGCACAGCAAGCTCTGTATTCCTGCAGGCTCAGGATCTGAGCTCCGATCAGGCTCTAGGCTGCCCGCATTCAGTGATGCCTCTTCTGATCTGCCCACCTTTGCCCTGAACCATTTGCATGTGGCTCCTTTCTGCCTTCCTAGCTGAGGTGCTGCCAGCCCAAGGTATTCAAAAGAAAAGGGACTTGAGATCCCTGTTATAAGAGGCTTGTTATAAGGCCAGGTGCGGAGGCTTGAATGTCTGGGGCAGATGGAGAATCTCACAACCTGGGAGACCTCAGAGCAGCTCCCCTTTTGTGAAGGGCAAATGTCCAGTAACAGGTCAGCAGAATGGCTCTTTATTTTCTCCTGAAAATTCATGGTCTCAGGTCTATGTTGTTTTCTGGGCTTTGGTTTGAAAAGGGGTCTTTTCGAAGGAGCCTTGGGTTTCCCATGACTCTTCTAGTTAGGACAGCTACTCTGGTTCCCGCTACTTGATTCTATACTCATTTGAGTGTTGAAAGGTGAAGGCGGCAGCTGCCTGTGGGCAGGAGGAAACAGGATGATGGAGGGGAAGCACAGGAAGAGGGACAGGGCAGCCAGGACGTTGAGACAGGAAGTCTGTTGCGCTTTTCTCTGCGAGACCAGTACCACTGAGCAAACCAGGTGTGGCATTTATTTATTTATTTATTTATTTTTGTCGTTTGGTTTTCTGAGACAGGGCTTTTCTGTGTAGCCCTAGCTGTTCTGGAACTTGCTTTGTAGAACTGACTGGCCTTGAAATCAGATATTTGCCTGCCTCTGCCTCCCAAACACTGCAATTAAAAATGTGTGCCACCATGTCCCTTAAGATTTTTATTTTTTTAAGAAATATTTCATCTTAAAAATTATGATCATGTGAATTTCAAAGCAAATAGTTTTTCTTGACTCATATTTCAAAAAATAAACAATTTTAATTAAATTTATTTGTGGTTTGAAAAAAATCTCTCATGTATTTTCCATTCTCAGGCCTATGGTAATTTAGCTTTAGATAGCATTACAGTTTGCATTTCAAACTTGTGCTAGATTGTCCACCTGAAACATTCAAGAGGATGTCTAATAAATCATAAAGGAGGGAAAATCAGAAGTGACCATTTTCAAATGTTAAATATTCTTCTGCTTATAAACTTTAGCCAGTTTGAACATATGGGAGAAGATAATCCCAGGGTCAGTGAAAAACACAAAATGCTCAGGAATAACTAAGAGATACATGATATTAAAAAGAATAGATATGGACAAAGATGACACCAGTAGACTTGCTGACATGGACAGAGGAAAGCTCATGAGGCCCCACCCTACACTGTGAACGATAGGCAGCGAAGGAAAGCTGACCATAGGAGAAAGAGTTTTCCCTAGGGGAGAGCATACCAGTTGGTTATCCAATACCAAAGGGTCAGCTCTGAAAACATTTACATATAAGTAACGTTATACAGACAGAGAAGGTTGTATTTAGGTATTTAGAAATTATCTATCTATTTACACATGTATGTGTGTGTCAGAATGTAAAAAGAGAGGCCATAAATTTGAAAGAGAGCAAAGAAAATAGTGAGGAACTGGAGGGAAGAAAGGAAAGGAGAAATAATCTAATTGTATTATAATCTCAAAAAACAAAAGAGAGAGAGGGAAAAAAGAATGGATGTGGTGGCTCACGCCTTTCATCCCAGGCAGAGGCGGGCTGATCTCTGGGCGTCTGAGGACAGCCTGGTCTCCATGAGAGCTCCAGGAGAGCCAGGGCTACATAGAGAGAGAGTGTGTGGCAAATAAAATAAGACAAACAAGCCATGTGGTGCTCCATTAATGTGCACAACTTTTATGTTTTATATATCAATTAAAAGAAAATACAGGCACAAAAACTGCCCTGAAAGAGATATAGAACTCTTACATAACGGAGAGCGTGTTTTACATTAGATCTCATTTTATAATTTAAAGACGAAAAGACAAGTTTTATACAAAGGAAAGAAATGCTTTGTATCATAGACTACTTCTGGGGTTTTGTTGTTGTTCTTTTTAAGATTAACTTATTTTATTTTATGTGTATGAATGTTTTGCCTGCCTGTATGTCTGCTGATCACATGTGTGCGTGGTGCCCTCAGAAGAAGAAGAGGGCTCTGGATCCTCTGGGACTGGAGTTACAGATGGTTCTGAGTCATCATGTGGGTACTGAGAATTGAACCCATGTCCTTGGCAAGAACAGCCAGTGCTCTTTACTGAGCCGTTTCTCCAGCCCCCGTTGTTTCTGAGCCCTTCTCTGTATAGACCATGCTGGCTTCAACCTTTCCAAATTCCTTCTACTTTTGCTTTCTGGGGGCTGTGAGGACAGGTACCCACTAGAATACTCATGATTTCTGCTTAACTAACAAGATTGAAAAAACACAAACACAAATAATAATTAAATATGTTATTTTAAAAGACTTAGCTATTAGACTTGAATTAATGGTGAATTAAAATAGTCACTGTAAGTCAGGGAGGAAGTGTCTGTCATAATTGTAACTTTTACAAGGTGTTCCCATTTTAGGGACAAACCTGTTTTCATAAGTTAAGGTAGCGCTGTCTGGAAGTCAATAAGTGTAGTGTTGAAAAGGAGATTTGGAAATGTTCCCATTGTGAATTCCTGGGACCACACTGGGGTTGTGCTCAACCGTGAGCAGGCACAAATTCAAAGGATTCAGAAATGGAAGTGACCAACTACTTTTTTTGGGGTTTTTCTTTTTCTTTTCTTTGCTTTTGTTTGTTTATTTGCTTGTTTGTTTTTTCAAGACAGGGTTTCTCTGTGCAGCCCTTGCTGTCCTGGAACTTGCTTTGTTGACCAAGCTGTCTTCAAACTCAGAGCTCCACCTGCCTCTGCCTCCTGAGTGCTGGGATTATATGGTATGGTGACAGTAGCCTGGGCACAGAGCCAGTATTTCTGGCCATATCTGTTACACGTGGGTGTTGTGGAGGTTCTCCCCACCACCCTGAGTCCTGACACAGCCCTTCTGCGTTGACACAGAACTCTGGGTGTGTGTGACTGAGGAGGCCGCACTTCCCCTTTCTCCCTCTTGCAGCTCAAATTCTTAGAAGAGGACCCAGGGAGGCATCAGAGCGACCAGTCTTTCCTTCACACTGCTTTGTTACCAGAACTATTTTCCGAGAAAGAGTAACCCATTGCAAAGCCATGTGGGAACC
>NC_022015.1:32248425-32250106 GCF_000317375.1 Microtus ochrogaster
AGAAGAAGAAGAAGAAGAAGAAGAAGAAGAAGAAGAAGAAGAAGAAGAAGCATTATAGAGCATTTCCCGCACAAAGGCAAATACTCTCTGTATATTTTTTTTCTGACTTCTATTTGGTTACTTTTTGGGTGGGGAATGTTAGTTGTTTAGGGACCTGTGTGTTCTTTTGGCCACAAAGGCTTATCCTCTCACTGAAGATCCATGCTTCCACAGAGGTCCTGTTTCTGCCGGGTCTGCTACAGTGAGCCTTGATGACCCTGAGTGTGTGTGTCTGTGTGTCTGTCTGTCTGACTCACAGTGTGGAATGATGTAGATAATTTGGCCCTGCCCATAAAGACAAAGCAGAGGAAGTGATTTCCTTACCCAGAAGAGCAACGACTGAACTCACACCATCCTACAGAGAGCACCCTGAGATGGTCAGGAAGAATCAAAATTACTGTATATCTCCTCAGCCACTATCTTGAGGCACTGAGAGAAAGTTCTAGATCTGGGCATCTGGGGAGGCCCAAGTTGCAAGGTGTGCCTGAACAGGTTGCCTTCGTCCTTTTGGGAGCGCTAAATCAGCATCAGTGATTTTTATGGAGCCGGTTAAATGCAAAGGAGTAGTGCTGGGAATGAAGGTAGTTGGTAGAACACTTGGGTAAGGGTGGGGACAGACATCAATCCAGCAGAAGGGGGCCCCTGAGGGCAGAAGGGAAACTTTGCAGAACTGAGTGTCTGGTTATTGGTGTGATTGCCTGTGCTGCAAGCTCTCGGGTGGCTAATGATTTGTGAAAGGCCTGTAAATGTGTACTGAGTTTACAACTCTCCTCCACCCAGGGGCTTCCTTCCAGGGAAGAGTCTGTCTCCTGCATCAATGCTGAGAGCCAGGCTCTTTGAGTGTTTTTCTAAAGAATACATGTGATTAGGGTCTGCTGCGATGGAAGGGTCACAGCACCTTTTCTGAAGTTCTCAGGACCAGATACCATTGAGAATTCAGATTTACCCCCAAGGGCATACATTGGCCATTATGTAGTACAAAGGGCATCTGCATACCTGGGTGTTTCCTTGCCTCAGAAAGGACAGTCTGTCTCTACCTTAGTACATACAGACTCTGTTTTTCCTTTACTTCCACTTAGACCAGCAAATGAATTTACAACTTCCTATGTATAAAGGATTATGGTTTATGTTAATGCTTATAAAGATTGTCAGTATACATACACATCATCGTGAATTCACTTCCTAAAAGTTTCATAATGTCAGCTTGGTGTGCCCCCTTTGGCACAGTACGCAGGACAGTCCAGCTTTAGTCTGCTCCACACAGGGAGCCAACTGATCCCAGTGGCATTTGCTGAAGGACTTTCTTTCCCCATGGCATTGCCACCTTTGGCTTCCCATCCTTATTCCCTCGAAAGGATTTTGATTGCATTTTTATGACAAGTCCCGAAACCAGGCAGTGTGGGTATCCAAACCAGGCAGTGTGGGTATCCAAACCAGGCAGTGTGAGTACCCAAACCAGGCAGTGTGAGTATCCAAACCAGGCAGTGTGGGTACCCAAACCAGACAGTGTGAGTACCCAAACCAGGCAGTGTGAGTATCCAAACCAGGCAGTGTGAGTACACAAACCAGGCAGTGTGGGTACCCAAACCAGACAGTGTGAGTACCCAAACCAGGCAGTGTGAGTACACAAACCAGGCAGTGT
>NC_022015.1:32250522-32275388 GCF_000317375.1 Microtus ochrogaster
CCAAACCAGGCAGTGTGAGTACCCAAACCAGGCAGGGTGAGTATCCAAACTTTGTTCTTTCTCAAGATTCTCCTGGCTGGTCTATGCCTGTGTCTGTGTGTTTCAGTGTCCACTTCTATAACGGAGAGAAAAGGGGGGAGGGAGAGGAGGAAAGGGATATGTGAAGGAGGAAGAAGAGGAAATGAAAGGAATGGAAGTTGGGACAACACTGAACCTGTAGATCAATAGGGAACAATTCATGTTTTGTCACCATTGATTCTTCCATCTATGAGCACGATACATTCCTTTGCTTAGTGTTAGATCAAAGAGGCTGCTTTGTAGAGGGAAATTAGTCACCTCTTACGTCCTATTTATTACCTTTCTTAAGCTGGTAAATTCCTAGTGTATGTATTACATGTGTATGGTGGCCGCTGAGGCCAGGTTTCTGATATCTTGGAATTGGAGTTACAGAAAATTGTGAAATACCATGTGGATGCTGAGAATCCTCAAGGGCAGCTTAGATTCTCTCTGAAAGAGCAGTGAGCATCCTTAGTTAATAAGCCATTTCTCCAGGTCCTAAAAGGATCCTAAAACCCAAAAACGTTTCACACTTATTACAACTTTTTATTTTCTGTTTTCTTTTTTTTTAAATTCCTTCCCACCCCCTTTTGATTCAGGGATATATAGTCCAAGTATGACCTGGGATTCTTGACCCCCCAAGTACTGGCATTATAGACCTGAGCCACCACACCTAGCTTATCACACCATTTTTCTAACTCTGTGGTAGTGGAGACAAGCTCACATCAAAACGGGTAACCAGTTAAGTGAATTACCATGTGGGTATTAGGTGGCCTTTATTTATACAGCCATCAGAAACATCTAGAAAGACTTTTTAGCTTATCAGAAAGCACTTACAATACAATATTGGGCTTAAGTAAGGAACCAAAAACTGTGTGTAAGACATGATCAGAGTGCATCCTGTAGGACTAAGCAAAACCAAAAAACACCGCCAAAATAATATGTTACAAGTGGGTGCTCAATTTGTCACACTCTGTGCAGTGTTGTAGTTTTCTAATGTTCTTTGATCAATGTTTGACTGTTTCGTGTATGTCCAGATGTGTGTGTGCATGTTCATATGTGTATATGTGTGTGTGGGGGCACATATATGTATAGGCACATGTGTGTCGCAAAGATTAGCCTTAGGCGCCAATCTTTAGGAGTTGTTCACCTTTTAAAAATGTATTTATTTTATACGTATATATGTAGAATGGCATTTTATCTGCACCTATGTCTTTGCATCGCATGTGTTCCTGGTGTCCACAGAGTCTAGAAGATGGTGTTGGAGGTCTTGAGACTAGAGTGACAGAGGGTTGTGAGTCACCATGTGAGTGCTGGGAATCAAACCAGGGTCCTTTGGAAGAGAAGCACTGGCTTAGCCATACCTTAGTTTTTGGTTTGTTTTTTTGTTCTTTTGAGACAGGGTTTCTTATTAGAAATTGGGACTGGTCAATTAGGCTGGGCTGCATGGTCATTGAGCCCCAGGAATCCATCTGTCTCAATCTCCCCAGCAATAGAATTACACACATGCACCCCCATGCTTGGTTTTATGTGGGAGCTGGGGATCAAACATGATCAAACTCATGCTTTCAGGGCAAGTGTATTCCAAATTGAGTCATCTCCCCAGCCCCCACCATATGATGCTTAGATGGAAAAGTTCAGAAAGCCACAATACATTCTCCATCTGACGTACAGTACGCATGTTCCTTGCCTACACTCACTGGGAATCTCAGCTCTCTGAAGATCAGAACTGTAGTCTTCACCATTTCAAAAATGCATAGCAACATGTGACTTTTTCCAGGGAAACTGTTTGTATTCACATGAGGCAGAGAAGTCAGAGAGACCTAAGAAACAAATAATTCCATCCAAGTCCAGCTTGGTGAATCAGTGAGTTTATTGGTGTAACCTACAGAAACATTGAATGACTGACTTGGGGAGTTGCATTGCTGCAAAGACCACCCCATCATGTGTGATGATCCACAAAAGCAATATGATTGTGTGAACAATTTGCTACAATGGCGTTGACTGCTAACATAATCTCAGGGGGAGGCCTCAAAAATTTTGTAAATGTTATGAACCCATAAGTCTTTTAAACTTCTTGTGAGTTTCAAAAGCCTCATGAGCCTGATAAGTCCCCACCCAGCCCTGAGAGAATGTTACCATCAGGAGGAAAAAGCTATACAACAATACCTAATAAATATTTGCCAAATGAGTAGTGTGGAGATAGCATTCAGGTTAAGGCTGCACGGTGCTGCTCAGAGTCACTGATCTGGAGTCCTGCCTGAGCCCTGCCCTGGCCCTGTGCTCCTTAGTCTGGAAGTCTCATTTTTATTATTTTAATTAATATTAAACATAATTTAATTATGTGTATGGGTATGTGGATATATGCACATGAATGCAAATGCCACAGAAATCATATTCCCCTGGAACTGGGCTTATAGACAGACAGTTGAAAGTCTGGGTGCTGGGAATCAATCTCAGGTCCTCAGGAAGATAGTATGGTCTCTTAACCGCAGCATGCATTATGACCCACTTTCATGCAACTGGAGCCCCTGTTACCAGGCACATCAGCGAGGAGAAGATCTATGAGACTTAGGGACAACCTTCTTTCCTGCAGGACTTTCAGGTGACAACACGTGTTCCATCAGCAAATTCCAGACCCAACTGGACATGCAGATCCACACCAGAATTTTGAAGCAGGTGGATCACCGTGTGTTCAAGGCCAGCTTTGGCCACAAAATGAGTCCTTATCTCAAAGCAAGCAAGCAAGCAAGCAAGCAAGCAAGCAAGCAAGCAAGCAAACAAACAAACATGTCCAGTTAGAAAATTAAAAGTGGGTGAAGGTGCCTTTGCCAAGTCTGACAATCTGAGCTTGATGCTCAGGATCCAAATGCTGGAAGGAAAGAACTGACTCTCACAGGTCATGCAGGTTGTACACACACACTCACTAGATACATATTTACATATATAAATAAAAACATATGCTAGCTTAAGGGACTCTGAAACTCCCTTCCCCTACTAAAAGAGACCAGTACCTTGAATCCTTCTCACTGTGAATCCGGTTAGGCTCTCTGTCTATAGAAAATTATCCAGTAAGTCACTTAGCCTCAGTATTTTGATATAAGTGGTGTTGGAGGTTATTCAATCACACTGTGAAACCTGAGTTTGTATTTGTTTTAATTAAAAAAAAAATAACCTTGCTGGGTGGTGGTGGCGCACGCCTTTAATCCCAGCACTCTGAAGGCAGAGGCAGGCGGATCTCTGTGAGTTCGAGACCAGCGTGGTCTACAAAGAGCTAGTTCCAGGACAGGCTCCAAAGCCACAGAGAAACCCTGTCTCGGGAAAAAAAAATAACCTTGGGTCAGGAGGCTGAGTTAGCAACTAGTTGTCAGAAAGCAATCATAGAGCACCTGAGGGCATCTGGGAGAGATAGAGAGACACACAGGAAGTAGCAGGGAGATGTTTGGAGCTGTGTGGATTTTTTTGTTTTTATTTTTGTTTTGGCCAAGTGGAAGGATGCTCTCTCTTTGGGAGACACCAGAAAGGAGAGGAGGTTAGCTAGTTGCAACCCAGCCTCTCTGAGCTAGCAGGTTTTCACCCCAGCCTTTGAATCTCTAGGCTTATTTGTAAATAAAGCGATAGAGGTTTAGGTAAAGCTACCTTTAGCAACAGCGGCAGAGCCAGTGCCTACAGAAACAGAATTTTGCCAGACTGCCACCTGAGTAGCCAGGTTAGAGCCAGAGTAGCAGGCTGGTAACTGTGGAGTGGCAGTTGCTGGCTGAAATAGCAGTAGATAAGGTGCAGTCACTGTGCTGAAGTTACAACCACACAGTGGTGGGGATATTGAAGCCTGGCTATCGAAAGAGTGAAATGTACTTAATCATGTGAGGTGCCATAACTACATATGCTAAGGGTGCCTTCTGAATGGGACTGAGAATACTCACAAGGAATGTGGGTTGTAAACCTTCAACTTTTGGCTGGCTCTGAATCTGTAAATAGATTGGTGTTTTCTTAGTCTCAGTAACAATGTGGCTAGTGTACTATTCTTTCTAGGAAGATTACAACATCTTCCAACAGTGTAGCAAATGATTTGGGCCTAATTTCCTTCCTGGGGGCCCTAAACCCTCTGGCCAAAGAGGGGTAGATGTCAGCACAGCAGGCGGGGATTCACCCAGTCTCTGCCACCACTTTCATCTTCTGCCCTTCACTGTCCAGGTGGGCTCAGTCTCTCCTGAATGGCAGAGCAGGGCTTTGCAGCCCTTCTCATTTTGTCTTGATCCTGGTTACATGGAGACCCTGGACTGCATCCAAGAGATGAGGGAAGCCCAGGGAAAGGAGCCTCTTTCCTGCTTTTAGAGATGTGGCTTTGAACTTGGGTGATGTGAGCACCAGGTCTTTCTGAAGATTGGATGGTTCTGGGTGCAGCTTTGTGCTGGGCCTGACATCTCACTGATTCATACAATAAATATTTGTTGAGAACTTTTTATATAGCCAGCTCCATAACACTGTGATGATAGTGTAAAGGGAGGTCACCTGGAGGAAGGGGCCAGTGTGGGACCTGAGAGAAGAGGAGACCAGCCTGGCTAGTGAGCTATGTGGTTGCCATGGTTCTGGGGCCAGAGGCCGGGTGTCACTAAGGGGATGTTTGAGATATGAACTGGAGAAGGAAAGGGGCATATAGGTTTGTGACAACCCTCCGCGAGTCACATTTGGTTGTGAAGAAAGACCAAAGGCAGGGTGTGGAACCCAAGAGGTCAGCCAGGAGGAAGAATGCCCCCAGAAAGTACACAACCAGGACCCCAGGACCTGGGTGGGGCCCAGAGAGGACCTAGTGAAGTGGATGAGTGGGGAGGATGGGAGGAGTGCGATTCTTAGTGTAGGTGCTGGCAGGCGTGTCATGGACGTTAGAACAAGCATCCAGGAGTAAATAGAGGCTTCAGCCATGTTGGGAAGCTGGCTGAGATGTAATCTGGAAACTGGCCACTGCATCAGGAGGCCAGTAGGATCCTTGATAGTATGAAGTCACGAGGAGCAGACCTGAGTTCTGCAAGATATGGCTCCTTGGCATGCTAGGCAGAAACTCCAGGACACCTTTAGGGCAGTGCTGCAGTAAGGGCAGTAAGGGGCAAAGCAAGGTACTAGATAAAGGAGGCTTTTGCAGAAGCAGAGTCACAGGCCTGCTGTGAGCTGATGACACAACCCAGGAGGGGTGTCCTGGGTGTGAGATTGGTGCCTCATCTCCCGGAAGGGCAGAGGAGTCCGAGTAGCTACCAGATACGAACAGTTTGCTGCTGTAGCAGCATGATCAGACTGCAAATTGTTTCCACAGAGAAGAGCAAGAACTGCTAGTGGCTGGTGGTGCAGGGGAGGGGACAGGGGGGCTGGTGGTGCAGGGGAGGGGACAGGATGGCTGGTGGTCCAGATGGAGGGGCTAGGGTGGCTGGTGGTGCAGAGGGAGGGGACAAGGTGGTTGATGGTACAGAGGGAGGGGACAGCCTGGCTGGTGGTCCAGAGAAGGGGACAGGGTGGCTGGTGGTCCAGAAAAGGGGACAGGGTGGCTTGCGGTCCAGAGAAGAGGACAGGATTTTTGTTGACAGTCTTTACTGATGAGGACTAAGTGTGGGAAGCCAGAGGTCTGGGGCTCAATGGATGTGCCCCTGAGTATGAGGAGGGTGCCTTGGATGGAGGAGTATATGTTCTATAGTTGTTTTTCTAGCTAACTCTTCTCTACTTTGAGGGTAGACTCAGAGCAAGTGTGTAGGACACATAATCAGTCTTGGGGATCAGCCCCAAAGTGTAAGGAGCAGGGAGAGCAGAGAGAGGCGAGGGAGGGGGTGCATGAGAATGATGGCACCCCAAGAAGCAGAGGAAGCTGGAAGCTGAGGAATGTGCATGTGTGTCTGTGTGGGTAGCTTGTGGGCATGCTAAAGGATGCGCTTTGAAGGTGTGTGTGTGCGTGTGTGTGTGTGTGTGTGCGTGTGCGTGTGTGCATGTGTGTGCGTGTGTGTGTGTATGTGTGTGGAGGGGCAGGAGCTTGGACTTGGAGGCAGTGTGGTTATTGATGCTATGAGGAATGAGGCTATGGTAGGGTAGGGGTGTTGAAGTGGGATTAGGACGACTCACCAGGGTACCAGAGGAGTCCAGAAAGGTCTCAGGATAAGAAGTACAAGAGAGGGCTAAGACTGTGGGTGAGCCATGCTTGGAAGGATAAAGAAAGGACAGACTCTGATGTTACGAAAGGAGGTTAGGACAATATCCATCTTGGCCAGGGAGTGATGGGATATGAGGGAGAAGATGGCCTGAGGGGAGGCAAGGAAGCAATGCCACCACTTTCGGAACAGGTTACAGGGAACAGCCTGTCCTATATTTGGGTTCTATTAAGAGTCTGTTTGCCAGGTGTAGTGATACAGTCTTCTTTAGCTCTTGGGAGGTGGAGACAAGATGATTAGGAGTTCAGGGTCAGGCCAGCTGTGTGAGACCTTGTGCCCTCGCCCCTCCATAAAGACAATCAAACCAAAGCAAACCAACCAAACAAAAAAACATGTTTGCCACATGTTTGCTTTGTTAAAAAAAATAAAAATAAAGACTGTATTATCCAGCTTGCCTGGGATGGCAAAGTGATACAGACTGAGTGGATCTGACATCAGAAGTTTGTGTTCTACAGCTCCAGAGGCTGGAATTTCAAGTTCCAGCTTAGGGTGCTCCTGGTGTTAGGCAATGGTTCTATTGCTGTGTTCACATGACTTTTGTGTGCAGCTGTGGCTATAGAGGACTGGGGCTCTCTGATCCTACTTCTTAGAAGGACACTGATCCTGTTATATCAGAATGCCGCCCTTCAGGCCCCAAGTAACTTTAGAGGTTTCAGGATGGGTCTTATTTCTCAATAGCATATTTGTGAAATTAGGGCGTAAGTCCATTGATCCTGGGAGGGGCGCACAATTAAGTTCACAGCAGACATCTCCTACTGAATGGTGTGGACATCGGCTGATGGATGGATGTTGGTGGAATGAAAGGGGTTGTGAGGTAGACTATGCAGGGAGAGGGGGAAAGAGGCAAACCGCACTGCAGCTTGAGTCTGACGCTCCTGCAGACTGTACTGTAGGTGTAGCAGTCCTTTAAGAGACTGTGCAAAGTGTAGACAGAACAACCCGGAACACAAGGACGAGGACAGCCCCTGACTATTCTCTGAATCTATAGCAGCTCTTCTATGTCATTGGCCATGCACATTTGTCTGGTCCCATCATACGTCTGGCATCAGGACATCCCCAAGCCCATGAGGACAGAGCAGAGAATAAACTTTATTCAGGGGAAATGTCACTTCATTCTTGGAATTTCTTTCCCCACTTTAACTCTTCAATAAGCTCTTCTAAAGCTTGCCCATAAGACACGATATTCAAATCATGGTCACAGGTTTTTCTTGAGAAGCCTGTCCAGTTCACTCCTTGAGTATATACCTTCCTTCTTTAATAGTTGGTCTTAATTCTCTCCTTTGCCTCATCTCTGAAACCTTTCTTGGATGGTGCCAAGAGCTGGAAAACACTAGGTTGAGATCATGTGGATACTGGGCACTGTGCTGCAATTGCCAGATACTCATTTCAAAGCCTTGCTGTGGGAAGCTCAGGAACATTGCTAAATGCTAGTTATGCACTAGATGGTGTTTATATCTACTGGGTTAAGTAAATGTGCTGCAGAATTAATTTTGTTTGTTACCTGTTACTTTGAAAAGTACATCTATAGCCGGCAAGATGGCTCAGTGGGTAAGAGCGCTTGCCATCAAACCCCATGACCAATGATTAAAGAGAGAACCGAT
Source organism: Microtus ochrogaster (assembly GCF_000317375.1). Taxonomy (NCBI): domain Eukaryota; kingdom Metazoa; phylum Chordata; class Mammalia; order Rodentia; family Cricetidae; genus Microtus; species Microtus ochrogaster. The sequence continues at coordinate 32,258,369 of NC_022015.1, forward strand.
AACTGGAACGTATTCTCTGATCTCGGTAGCATGTGTGCCTGAACTACTATACACCATACAGACAAATTAAATAAAAATGTAAAGAATGAACCCACTGGGAGAACTCTTATTGCAAAAGGGTTCTGGTGTATCTGTAGCACTGTTTCTTTTAAGGAGATGCATTCCCTAAGGCTAAGATGCAGTAGCCCCACGGGTCAGGGCTTTCTGGTGGTCTAGACTAGTTAGGACAACCCTGCTCACTATTTCGCTAGCAGCTCCGTCCCACTTCCAGGATCAACTAACTGGCTCTGCCTCAGAGAAATGTCTTGATTCCATCTACATCTAGGACTAACTCTGCTCTTCCAACCAGCACTCCTCCCATCCATCCCAGCTCTCCTATGGTGGTTAAAATTCCCAACTCAACTGGGTATGGAATGTGGATCGCAGCTGGCAAGCACCTACTTTGAACAAACTTTTTATTTTTCTTTCTTTCTTCTTTCTTTCCTTCCTTCTTTCCTCCCTTCCTCCCTCCCTTCTTCCTTCCCTTTTGTTCTTTTTTTTTTTGGCAGTCTCAAGCTATAGCCCAGGCTGGCCTCAAACTCAATAAACCTGCCACAGCCTCTGAGTGCTGCGATTATAGGAGCACACCAATACACTTGTTTCTTAAAAGGATTTTTAATTTTTCTGTTTCTGGATGCCAACAACTTTCGGTCTTGTAAGCAAAGTCTTTCCTACTTAAGGAACTGGGCGGACGTGTTAGGAAATTGCAAAATCCCATACACTTGGTCTGCAGTCCCACTCTTTGCAGACCCAGAGCCCGGGCTGGAGGAGGCTCCTCCCCAATTCTCTGTGATCTCGGTCTCTTCCACGACCCACCACCGTCTGATTCCCCGTACTCGCAAGGGCCAGGACCTCGGCTGAAGTCGCGTTCCCCTTCTGGGCCAGGACCGAAGGTCCCAGAGCTCCAGGTTCCCAACAAGAGTGAGCAGGCTGCAGGTACCTGAGCTCGCGGCTCCTTTAAGAGGTGCCTTGGTAGCAGGGTCGTGACGTCATGGGAGAGGAGGGTGGAATGTGCGCGTAACCGCGGCAGGGCGGGGCAAAGCCAGGGGAGGACCTAGGGTTCTGACTGACAGAAAAACTCCATAGGCCTCTCCTCGCCTCTTTCTGGTGTTGGCTCCTCCCCTCCCTAGGCCCAGCTCTTGTAAGCAGACCCCGCCCCTGCTCAGGCCCCGCCCCTCAGTCTGGTTCGGTCGCGAGGCCCCGCCCTTCCAGCGGACCCTGAGCGGGGGAGAGGAGGCCCCGAGGCGGTAGGCTGCCCGCAGGCCCCTCCCCACCCTTAGGCCCCGCCTCCGGCGCGACCACCAGCCCCGCCTCCTAGGGTCCCACCCTCCGTGGGGCGGGACTTGCCCCAGCCGGAGTCGGCGGCGGCGGCTGCGGGAACTTTCCCGGCGGGTCTAATGGCTGCGCGCGGGCCGCTGTGAGGCGCGGCGGCGAGCGGGCGCGGGGCCGCGGAGCAGCGAAGAGCCAGCGACCGCGAGGCTGGAGCCCCGGCCAGGCCCGGTCCGACCCGCGGAGCCCGCGATGCGCCCCGGTGCTGTCCCCCGGCGCAGCTGACGCCCCGCGGCCCCGCGAGACCCCAGCCCGCCCGGCCCCGCAGGAAGCGGCCGCCGCCACCCAGTCCAGCGCCCGCTCCGCCCGGGCACCATGGCGGGGAAGGCGGCCGCCCCCGGCACCGCGGTCCTGCTGGTCACGGCCAACGTGGGCTCGCTCTTCGACGACGTAAGTGCCGCGCCGTCGGCTAGGGAGGGGCGGCTGTGGGCCAGGAGTCTCCCAGCCCCGGACCCTGACATCCCCATTTCCAGCTGGAGACCCTAAATTCCTGCCTCTACAGCGCCTTCTACAGCCACGGACCCCGGGCCAGTTGTCTTTTGGACGTGTGACTCTGATGCTCCTTACCCACAGCGGGGAGACACGGACCAGGAATCCCCCAGGCCCCTGACCCTGACCCCATAGTAGGACCCTAGGCCAGGAAACTTGCAGCAACCCATCCCGGACCTTGACACCGCTTTTTTGGTCCCCGAGGCCAAACTCGAAGACCCGACTTTTGAACCTCCGTCTTAACCCAGACTACCGGAACCTAGCCTAAGTCTGGATCTTTGAGTCCTGATGCTGGTACCTTGCTGTGATCCAAACAGAGCAAATCCCTATCCCGCTTCTGCTCCCTAACTCCAGAGCCACACAGTACTGATCTGGAATTTTGACCCAGAATCCTGGTACTTGGATGCCCTGGCCTCTAAACCTCACCACATGCTGACCGCAGGTCTCCTGATTGAATCTCGACCCCCCAGTTTCTGACTCAGATTTTTCAAAGTCTGCATTCTGACTCCAGAAACCCAGCTTTCAGATTTTGGTCCCTTGTCCTCCCAACCCAGACCACACTGACCCTGAATTCCTACATCTACCCTTGGCCTCGGAGCATGAATCCTGGCCTCTAATTCTGCTCCCTGGCCCTATCCCTGAGCTTTTCTCACAAAGTCACAAATAGACCTCACCCCCAAATCTTGAGCTCCATTGTCTGAGTCCTGCCTGGTCCCTAGATTCCATTCCTTGGCCCTGTTTTTCGGTGGTGGTGGGGTCCTGAGGTGTGAAGCACCCTTATTTTAGCATGTAACAGGTAATCACACTAGTTCTCAAATGAAGCAGCTCTATTCAAGCCCTGGAGGACTTTATAATCCTTGTTTACTAAATGAAAAGGTGTTGAAAAGCTCTTCAAGGCCAAAAATGATGCCAAAGCCCTTTATCTCCTAGGGCTGCTCCTCCAGTCCTCAGTCCCACCCTGAAACCCAGGGTTCTCTTCTCTGGGAGCCAGAGGGGAGCTGAGGCCCGGGACACCGGGAGCTCCCAGGAGCAGGCTGGGGCTGACCTAGTTCAGCATTGCAGCCACGGTGCCACCCCGCTGTTGGTACTTAAACTGCCAACCCAAATAAAGCAGAATGTGGCTCCAAGTGGCATGCTTGTTTAAGAAGAAAGGGTAATGTCACAGATGGAACTATGAAGCCACGTATTCCCCTTTCTCCCTCTCTTCTCCTTGCCTAGGTGAACAGTTGGGCCAATGCCGGGGCTTGGATACAGGCCTGATGTAGATTTCAGGGGAGGGTCCTGTTTCCTTCCTGGCAGCAAGCATGGGAGAAGAGTTTCATTGAGCTGAGTTCTCAGACAGTGGAGGCTTGATTTTTATTAGTAAAAAGCAGGCGTTATTGCTGTATTTTGTGATTTAACTTATAAACATGCGAGTGTTCTAGTCCCCTGCTGGAGAGACACTGTCTATCCTCTCAAGGTGTGGACAGCTTGCTGTAGTTTCACGTGTGATCGTTTTCTACAAGGGCCTGTATGGGTGTGTGCCCGTATATTTAGCATTCTATTCTAGGCCTTCCAGTAACATGTCACTGTAGCGTGGTTTTGTTCAGATGATTCAGATCCGTTAGCTGTGGCTTCAAAGCCTCAGAAATGTCAGGAAAATTAGGCATGGCAGGACACTTTCATCTCCAAGGGAAAAGAATTTTGCAGTGAAAACATTCTTTCTAGTAATTTTTGATTCTGAGTTCTAGAGTTTTTGTTGTGTTTCAATCATACACATATGCACTTCTTTCTGATGACATTAAAGAGGGTGTCTTACTTCACCTTCTTTTTGGAACAGGAACTTATCAGGTAGTCCTGGCTGGCCTGGAACTCACTGTGTACACCAGGTAGATAGAGATCCACTTGCGTCTGCTGGGATTGAAGATGGCACACCACCATGCCCAGCTTACCTCACTTCTGTTTAGCAACATGTTGTCTGAATTTTTATGTTTTTTTTACGGCTGTCTGGGGTTTTGCACTGCATCTGTATGTAGAAGAAGTATTTGTCTTGGTGAATTGTACCTAAGTTAATTCTGAACCAGTCCCCAGGGCCAGTCATACCCTCAATGGAATGACCACGAAGGGCATACTTGTATTCTGGGGCCTGCTTCCTTGGTGGGGGTTTGGGGGCTGTGGGAAAGAAGCTGGGGAGAGAAAGTGGCGAATTCTCAAGTGAGGTAGATTTTAATTTGTTGGTTATACTAGACTCAGAAAACGTGCTTGTGATTGACTGTGCGTGCTCCTTGGTGAGCCCCTGATGACAGACGACCTCTCCATCCGTGTTCGGGACTGTAAAGGAGTTTTCAGTGGGAAACAAGCTCGGTTCTGCCCAGCCCAGCACAGCGCCTTAGCTGCTGCCTAAGGGAGTCGGTTCCCAGGAGGAAAGTGTCCGATTTGAAACAGTCACGCGGGCTCTGAAGGCATTTTTTCCTTTTATGCACAAGCAGTAGGTAGTTTGTTTTTGCATTTGTAGTTTTGACAGTCTTCTCTCTGATGCCCCCCTCCTCTTCCTAATCCAGAGGCGACCTCTCTTAAAACAACATGTAATTTTTTTTTTTTTTTACATTGGGCTTGAACCCCAGACTTCCCTCCTTAGCTATAGGCCCCAGCCCATGTATGTAAATTTTAATCACAGCTTTGTCGTCAGCACCCTGGGATCTCCAGAACATCTTGTTCAGCCTGCTCTTGTCTCACCAGCAATCCTGGCTGGCATCCTTGCCTGGCAGGGTGGCCCACTGCAGTTACTGAGCTGTGGTGCTGAGGGCCTTCAGGTTGCTTCTAGCCCTTTGACCTTATAGTGTTATCCAAATGCATCACTGTAGGCAGACTTTTGTCTTGTGTTTTTAAAAAACTGTGGAAGCTCGTGTGTGTGTGTGTGTGTGTGTGTTGTACTATCAGTAGTCATTGTGTTAGATGTCAAAACTGAAAATGTTAAGCACAGAACACTCAGCCGACACTCCGTTTGCTGGCAGAGGAATTGGTCACTTTAACCCGGTGCCAGGGCAGGGAAGCTCCATGGTCCCTTTAGTGGGAGTGAGAGAGTTGAAGTCATTGCACGGTGTCAGGAAAAAAAGCAATCTCAGTCACTCTTTGAGAGTCTTTGGTCCATTTTCTGTGGACTTCTGTCCCAGCTGGTGACCCTTCAGAAGTAGTTTTCCAGGTAGCTGGGGGAACCTGCAACTTTCTGTCTTACTAGTAGTGACTGCCACATTGCCTCTCACTGGCTCCTAGTTTGACTTGGTGTCCCTGGGAGAGGAGTGGGTGACCTGGGCCATGCCTGTTACTGCTCTGCTGATCTGGTCGGTGTTTTAACCAGTGTGCTTTTAGCTCTAGGCTTCTCACTCATTGACTGGCAGCGGATGGAGAAGGTAAATGCTGGAGAGCTTGCTTCAGAGTTCTTCTCACCCTTACATGGTTAGGCTGTGCTGGCCCTTGGTCCTGCTATGTTTTCAGAGTCAGATGTCATTTGGAGCTGGTTTCCTGCTTTGCTTAGTATACTCCCAAATGGCCCTTTCCAGGCAGTCATGGTCTTGGAGAACTGGCAGTGAATTGGTGGGGACCGAGGGTCCCTAGTCAGCAGGTATTCTTGGGCCATGGGATGGGGAGAGGCAGGTCAGAACTGCTGCGGGTGGATAGACTCAGGCAGACAGCCTGGCCCACTTTCCTCTCCCTCCTGCCTCTTCTGATTTATCTCCACTGCCAGTGTGGAAGGGGCTGTAGTTCTGACTTCCTGAGGTCGGTTCTGTCCTCCTAACAGCCTTCACAAGGGCAGTCTTCACTTTACTCTTTCCAGATTCTGCTCCACACTTCACTCTGGGACTCTTGGCGCCAGGACTAGCATTATTTCCTTGCACTCAATGCAGGAAAATTCAAGTCACCTCAAAGGGAAGCTCCCTGCATTGGCTGTCACCCTCTGTTGCTTCTGCCCACCAATTGTACGTTTGCCACCTCTGTGGATCTGTCTATTCTGGAGGTTCCTGGTTCCTGGAAGTGGACCTGTGGAGCATGTGGCTTTTGCGTCTGGCTTTTTTCTTTTTTTAACTTAGCCAGGAGTCATCAGAATCTTTCCTGTCATAGCATACATCAGTGTGCTTCATTCCTATCTGTGGATGGACAGTTGTCCTTGTGTGCTTGTGTTTGTCCAGTGATCAGTTAGTGAGCATTGGACTGTTTTTGCATCTTGTTTGTGAAAACTGTTGTGAACTCTGGTGTATGTGTTCTTGTGCATGGGCGTTTTCTCGCTCTCAGGGCCTTGCAGAGGACTTGCTGAGTCCTGAAGAAACTGTGTCCTGCCTCTGGAGGTGCTACCACGCTGTCCCATTTCTTCTCTCTCTCTCTCCCTAATGTATGTGTGTATATATGTATATATATATATATCCTACATATACACACACTCACATATATTACATTACTATTCCAGGTGTGTGTTTTGCCTGAATGTATGTCTGTACAGCAAGTGTGTACTTGGTGCCCACAGAGGTCGGAAGAGGGCCTTGGATTTCCTGGGAGTGGAGTTACAAATGGTTCTGAGCTATGTGGGTGCTAGGAATCAAACTAGGGTCCTATTTAAGAGCAACATGTGCTCTTAACTGCTGATCCAACTCTCCAGCCCCCTGACCACAATCATTTCACATTCCCCCTTGTGGTTCTTGATTTCTCCACATCCTTCCCAGCACCTAACCTATTGCTCTTTTTCTTTATGTGCATTGGTGTTTTGCCATGGGTGTCAGGTCCCCTGGAACCGGAGTTATAGACAGTTGTAAGCTGCCATGTGGGTGCTGGGAATTGAACCTGAGCCTCTGAAAGAGCAGTCAGTGCTCTTAACCGCTGAACCATCTCTCAGCATCTGCTTTTTTCCTCCTAAGACTTGACTTCTTGGAAATTCTGTAGTTGCTTCTCCTTTCCCACTTCTCAGGATGGTATACTCAGATAAGCCACACCTTCTCTGGCCATGCTCACTTCCTGGTCCTCACCTAGATTCCATTTCTCTTTGTGATGCCCAACACTGCAGGAGAGAGGCTGAAGCTGAGACCGAGGCTAAGATGGGCTATGCAGCACAGGGGGCCCAGCTAGGCCCACTGCAGCCAGCCTCCACAGAAGACCAGCATTCTCTTTTTAAAAAGTTATTTTTAGCCAGGCAATGGTAGTCCAAACCTTTAATCTCAGCACTGGGGAAGCAGAGGCAGGTGAATCTCTAAGTTTGAAGACAGACTGGTCTTCTACAGAACGGTCAGATTTACACAGAGAAACCCTGTCCAAAAAACAAAACAAAGCAACCAAAAAACCACACACACACAACATCAAAACACATTTTTCTTAAGTGTGTGTGTGTGTTGTATAAATGTATGAGTACATAAGTATGGTGCCTATGGAGATCATAAGAGGACATTTATCCCCTGGAACTGTGTGCTAGGAATCGAACTTGGGTCCTTTGTAAGAGCAGGACATGCTCTTAACCAGTGAACCATTCTTTTTAGTACTTTCTTGAAGTGGGACTGACTCACTTGTCTCTTTATTCATTGTCAGAGCATGTGGCCTGGCCTTTCCTGCTGGAAAAGGCTATTTTCAATATTTAGAATTTTGAGATACAGCTCGTGGTTATCTATTTCCATGCTGTGACTGCCTCTCTCCGCAACTCTCCCAATGTGAAGGGGCTGGGACTATGTGTCTCTCCATTTAGTCTCAGGATAGGCAGGTAGTAGCTAAGAAGTCTCAGTGTTCCTCCATTTGACACTGCTGTTTGTGCCAGAGATTTCAGCAGGCAGACTGAATTATGGTCAGATTCCTGAAAGCATAAGACAGGATCACCGAGCAGTGGTGGTGCACACCTGCAATCCCAAAACTCTGGAGGCAGAGGCAGGTGGATCTCTGAGTTCAAGGACAGCCTGGACTACAGAATGAGTTCCAAGATAGCAAGCACTACACAGAGGACCCTTGTCTCCACCCCCATGTCTCCCCCCAAAAGTAAGACAGGACGGCTCTCCTCGCCCAGAGTGACAGGATCAAGTGAGACTGTATTGCAACATTTATATTACTGTTGCTGGTGCTTCTGACCACTGTATGAAACCATTTCTGATTTGTAAACACAGGTGACTTTCCACAGACATCATTTCCTGGCTGCTTTCAATGTTTAGGGTTTTGAGATACAATGTTTAGAATGTAGAGATCCACCTGGTGGTCGTCTGCTTCCATGCTATGCTTGTCGCCAACTCCAGATCTGTCCCAGTGTAAAGGATCTGGAGCCATGTGTCTCTGTTATTGACTAGTGTTTGAGAGTGCAGTGTCCCTCTGTTAGACTGCCATCCTCCCTGTGGCCTACTTTAATTGCTCCAGAGGTGTTGAGGGGCTTGGGTGCATGGGGGTGGTTTGAAATATTAAATATTTTCCATATTTGAAGTAAGCACTTTGAGTAGAGCTGTTGGATGGCCCAGTGACATTTGGGAGCATTTGTGGTTCACATGGTCCACATAGACACTTGAGCAGTCTCATGCTTTCCCAGTAGCAGGGATGGGCTCTCTGCTTGGATTTGGAATCTGATGGGTGTTTTCATGGTCTGATTGGGAAGTCACAGAAACCCAGCCCAGATCTGCCTCTGTGAAGGGTCTTGGGAGTTCCTGTCCCCGCCAGTGAGACTACAGCTGAGAGTCTTTGACTCATGAAGAGGAGCCAGCTTCCCTAAGTTACAGCTGGGAGAGTGTGCGCTCTCTCTGGAAATGGCCTTAGCTCTGAGGTGTTCACTTTCTATCCTGTGCTGCTCAGTGACAGCTCACACTAGGTGTCCTGCCCTGATGTGAACTCACTGAATGATCAGTATGACTGAGACAGGGAAGGCAGACCTGTGCCCCTCCCAGTGCAGTGACTGAGTCCTTTCCATTTGTGAGGATATTTAGGATTTTCCCAGACTGACAGACTCTCCAAAGGCCTGGGGAGGTGCCTATGCTGGCCAGGCTTTTGGTGCTATTAGGTAGTCAGGTAAGGCCTTGGCCAGCTAGGTCTGCCTTGCAAGCATTACCTTTGGAGTTGCAGGGAGAGAATTTGGAAGGTCTGGCCTCTCCTCTTTCCTGGAGAGTAGATTAGGTTTTGGCCTTCAGGCATAGTGAAACCTAGAAACGTCCAGAACTAATTCTCTGGGAAGGCAGTACTGAACTGTTTCACCCAGCCTGGTGTTGAGCTCCTCAGTTGACTAAGGACCCTGGTGCAAACCTCCTGACAAAATACGGTGTGAGAAAACTTTCTGGGCTTTCCTTAGTGATGAACGATAGTGGAGCATCCACAATGTAAGACCGATGAAAGGCCATTGTCTGTGTCGATGCTAGGATAATTTTGATCCAGACTCTGATTTAATAATACTTTAGTATTGGCAGATTGGGAGTGGCATGCACCAGCTTAATGCAGCATCCCTGTGGGCTCTGTGGGAGGCTGGCTCCTCACTGTTGGTCCTTAGCCCACAGTTTCTCACAACTGCTCTGTTTTGTGAGCATGTCTTTGGACTTTCTCTCCGAGACACTTGAGTCACTGTTGTGCTTCTGCTTGGCATTAGTGATAACAATACCCTGGTGCCTGTGTGGCTCCTCCAACATTTAAACTGTGAAGGGTTGTTTTGAGAGGTGGCATGCCACTAGAGGAGTGATTGCTGGATGCCCCATGCCATAGAGAGGAGCTGTATCAGCTGGTCCTCTGTAGGATGCTTGGGATGTTATCTTGTATAGGTCAACCCTTATGATGCAAAGGGTCTTAGGCCCTGGCCAGGGCTCTGGGTGGGCAGGGCTTAATGTTTGATGTAAGAGGATCCTGCCCTGGGTGTGATATCAGGACACCAGTGCTTTGCAAGTCCAGAACACACTGCATCTGGGTTTGTTTTCCCTTTTGTAAATGGAATGCCTTCAAATCATTTCCAGGAGTATCTCCATGGACTAGTTACTGCAGAATTCTGACATACTGATTGACCATTGTGACCATGAGCCATTTGTCTTCTTGATTAGCTCTCTGATGAGGGTATGGTGCTTTTCCTTGAAGTTTGCTGAGGCTCTGGGTTATTCTCCCTGCCTTTTGTCCTGGGGTATGCGTGTAGAACAGAGCTAGCTGCCTTTTCACATTGGAACTGTTGGACTAGCTCCTGCTTTCTGATCTGGCCCCACTCCTCCTCTAAACTGGCTACACTTCAGAACACAGTCTCCATGATGAATCTAACTCTTATCATCCTCATTCAACCTCACATGGTTGGACTTTCCAGCTGGTGCGCTTGCCTGTTCAGATTGTTCCCAGGCCTTTCTCTCCCCTTAGAGGCTCAGATAGACCACATCCCCAGTCAGCATGGACCTTGCCGTCTGCTACCTTTCTTTAAAAATATATTAATTTCTGTGTGTGTGTGTTTGTGTATGTGTATGTAGGTGCCCACGGAGGACAGAAGAGGGCACTGGATCCCTGGAGCTAGAGCTTCAGGTGGTTGTGAGTGCTGGGAACATGGATGCTGGGAACCAAATGGGTTTTCTAGGAGAGCAGTGCGTTCTGAACTGCTGAGCCATCTCTTCAGTGCCCCATGCCCTCTCTTGTCAGACATGTGACCCTGGATCATCTTCTGCTCCTGCCTGTTGATGCTTCAGCAAGCCAGAATCACCTGGAAATCTGGTTAAGTATGCTAAAGCAGAGAGGAGGCCACCTGTCTGCCAGTGCTGCTGGGCAAGCACAAGGCTCTTGAGGCCTTGCCTCCGCCCTCCTAGCTTGATGTGTGGAACTTGCTGAGTCCCTAGGGACAGCAGCCTCATCTTCACTTTATCTCTGTGTGCTGAGCTGCTGTCACATGGCTGGCCAACCATTCACTGAGCCTGAACGCATGTGGCTAACGGTTATAGCCTCCTGTATGACCTGGCACTGGTCCCCGAGGAACCTCATCTCTTGCAGCTTTGCTCTCTGGCTGCCTTGGCCTGCTGGAACACTTGGGACTCTCCAGAAGTCTTGCTTCTGCACTGGTGCGGGCTCCCCTGCTCTTGTTTCCTCTTCTCCCTCACAGTGCTTGTTGCTCAAGTAGAACACATTTCTACATCTGTGGCCTCTGAACCACTGTTCTTTCCTAGGGACGCCTGGCTCCAGATCCCTGCAGGGGCAGGGGCTCTCACTGATCCTTCCAGGACCAGCTTATGTCCTGGCTTTGGGTAATGTTTAGAGCTCTTCTTGCCTGCCCCTCTCTTCTCCTGCCTGAAGGGATTCCAGGCTTTGCTTTGTCATGTTGTTTTTTCCCTGTTGACAGCTTTTGACATAAGCATTACATCCAGATGCTTGGCCTCTGACAGTAACCCTGTGCGTGGTTTGGGGTTCTCCACGAGTGGATAGAGGGCAGGAGTGGAGCCTGGTGGGTTTCCTTGAAGTTGTTGATACCCATGTCAGGATGAAGGTGGAGACTGGGTGGGAAGTGTCCTAAGTCAGCTGACACCAAAGGCAATGTGTTGTCCTACCACAGTGTCATTAGCATTGGCTCGCTCTGCTTGCACCTCATGTGCCATAGGGATAAAGTATGGTCAGACACACTTTTGTGGTTAGTGCAAAAGTCTAAAACTTTTGAACTGTAAGTTCAAGTTTCTCCCTCTTTTCCTTTAAACACTTTTATTGAGGAATAATAAATGTGCATACCATTTGATTTACCTAGGAGGCTGTACAGGTCAATGACTTTTGGAAAATGCCTGCATTTATGCAGCTGTTGCCATGAAGCGGTTTTGCAACACTTCCCGCCTGGCCCTCCGCAGTGCTTGGCCCCAGCTCCTGGCCCCAGCTCCTGGCCCCAGTTCCTGACCCCACCCACTTCAGCTCTGCTGTCCTGTTAGATTCTGTCTTTCATGAAGTTTTCACATCATGGACTCATATGATGTTCAGTCTGATGTCTGGTTTCTCTCACTGAGCACGGTGTGATGATTTTGAGGTTCCTCGGTTTTGTGTGTCAACAGTTGACCTGGGCTCATGGCTGAGTTGTATTGCACTGTATGGTCACATGGTTCATTCATTCCCAGTAGGCAGGCCTTTGGGGTACAGTGAGTTACTAAACATTGGTTCTAATAAGTCCTTGCCTTCCTGGGGCTTCCAGTTCTGTGTGGGTGTAGGTGCTCGCTTTCCTGGGACTAATTGAACAATCAGTGTGTGAGTATTTCTGGGTGTGCACCATTTCATACCCTTCCATTAGTGTGTAGGGTTCAGCCCTTTGCCGTGCAAGCATCTGGTGGTGCCTTCCTGATGATGAGTGTGCACGGGGTGCCCTATGTCTTTCTCACCTCTTCTTTTCGATAGTGGCATCCTACAAGTTCGTTCCTTTGCTATATTGATAATGGTTTGGCAGTGACTGTGGTGGGCAGCTCCATGGCTGCTGTCCTTCTGCTCACCTCTCTAGGAGGGGTTCAGGGTTCTGGGACCCCTCCACTGAAGGCCCCATGTACTTGGACAAACAGGCAGGTGGGATAATGTTCCTCCCTTGAGTACAGTTCATTCAGGTGAAGCAGGAGTAGGTGTTCTCCCAGGAAAACTCAGTGGGAGATCCTCTCCTGTTGCCTACAGGTGCAGGAAACATGGGGCTGAGGTGGGATTTCCAGGACCCTCACTGGCTACTGACCTAGTATTCTTGTTCTTTCCCAATTACCTTCTCCCTGGGGTCTGGATTTGTGTTTGTACATCTGTGCGCAAGTCTGAGAGGCACTTTGTGACAGCTCTGTGGACCTGTCCCCCAGACCCTTTGTAGGATGGTGGTCCTGTGGTAGGTAGGTCATGGCATGCTGGGAGGGGGCATTGCCACCAGACAGGTGCTTCTTTGGGCTTGCAGTGGTATTCCTTGAGGCTACGTGGGAAACATCTGTCTGTGATGGGATGGTCTTGGTAGCAGGTAGCTATCTTGGTTTAGGCTGTCAACCCAGGCAGCCACTGTAGGAGAGTAGGGGTGTTAACTGCAGTTGGGAGGCATCTGGCTGCCTCAGGGGTAGGAGAACCAGAGGAAGGCTAGATTTGGTCTCGTTTCTCTATTTAGGAGGATCCATGACCTGGTTTCTTAGGGTGGGCTCCTTAGTATTGCAGGGCCATTTTGCTGAGCCTGGTTGTTGCCTCTCTGGGAGTTTGCTATTGGCATAGTTTGGGTGTGTGGCCCTGGGTCCATTTGGGCTTGCGGCTCCATTATACTAGGCCCTATCTGAGGTCCTGAGTAGAAGCCAGGGAGGCCTACTCTTCAGCCCTGAGCAGCTTCACTCGTCTACCTTTTGGTGATTGCTCACTGCATGATGAGTAGGGACATCTTTGGGCTGCTGGCTCTGATCACCCGGGTGACACACATGTAGGTTTTGAGAGCCAGCAGTTCCTCCTGTGGACTCTGAGAGCCTTCTCCTGGAAGAATAGGTTGCTATTCTCATTGGTCAGTGAGCTCCTGGGGTGTTTGGGGGTTGTGTACTGGTTGCGGGCTACAGAGCTTTGTTGAGGGGGGGCTTCAATGGACACTTGCTTTGTCCAGCTCAGTGTCAAGTGTTCCTAGCATCTTGGAGCAGCTGTGCATGATCTAGGGTCGTTTGGAGTCACTCTCCTAGGGTTTGTTCTGCTGGGATGGCATCGTCCGAGGAGCAGGCAGATTTCTGAGGACATGTTTTGCTGCTTTTCTCCTTCATCACAGTTGGGGTTTTTCAGATCTGTCATAACTTCCTGTTTTGTTATAACGATCTGGGGGCCCTCACTGTTGCAGTCAGATGGTGTACTCTGCACTGTCCAGGTGGGAGGAAAGGGCCAGGTCATGTGTGGGAGACAGGAGTGAGCCTTGGCAACTGACCAGTAAGGTAAACAAAACAGTGCCCTGTGACAAACATGAAGCTGTCTGAGGACCCTCCACTGAGTCAGATGGGGTCTCACCTCCACCAACCTGCCTTACTTGGTGCAGAAGCTTTGGGGGGTTTCCCCCACCCCAGACCAGCTTGCTGTTACCTTTACAGAGCTCCAATTTCCCTTGGCTCTGCTGGATCTTAAAGGAAAGACAGGACCTGGGGAGGGCATGCTGGGCAGTGAGGAGAGGCCCCTGGCAGGAGGGCCTTGGTCTACTGAATGCTTTCCAAGGTACTTTGCATGTCAGGCCTGTCACCCTCATGGCTCTGGGGGCTCTGCCTCCCTCTGCAAGGACACTGGTGACCCATCTTCCCCACAGCCTGGGACCCTACTCCTCCAGCTTTAGAGCATAATTCTGACCAAGAAGCTCTTCACGGAGCCAGTCTCGAATAGCCTAGAACCAGAGATGCTCTGGTGTGGAGAGCACATGGCCCCTGGTGCAGATGGCAGGAGCAGAGTCCTGAAGGCTTTGCTTTGGAGGTTCAGAGCCAGCTGGAAAGGCAAGGAAGGGGGTGGCTGTTGGGGTATTGTGACACAGGAGCAAAGTCAGGAAATGGGGAGCTCTGTGTCTGATACAGCAGACAGTAGTAGGAACAAGCACTGTGGGCTAAGAGAGGAGCTGCCTGTTTCTGGTTCTCAGGCCTTTGCTTCTTTTCAGTGAACATGGTCCTTGGTCTGGGTTTGCGTTAGTGGGAAGGTATGGTGAGTTGTGGGGTGCCATGTCTGCTCCATTGCTGTTGTTGTTCCTGAGAGTGGGGATTTGAGTCTGGTTGAGTCCCTGAGCTGACTGTAAATTGTGTCTTTATATACAGATAAGCAGATGCTCCCATGGAAGAGGTTGCACTGGAGGTGGAGTTGGGGAGTATAGGAGCTCCAAGTGACCTGGGACTTCTGGGCTATGGGGATGGTCCAACGACAGGATCCTGGACAATAGGGACATGGTGGTATACCTAGGGGCTGTGAATAACGGTCCCAAAGACACTAATGCATGATTTTTCTTCCATTTTATTGTTTTGAATAAAATTCTACTTGGGGAGGGGTCCCATATAGCCTAGTGTTAAAAGGAATCTAACACCTATGCTTTGATGACCTCAGTGACCATATTCTCCTGCAGTGGTGTGGATAGATGCAACGCTGCCCTCCCTATTCACATTCTGGAGGGCAAAACGGCATGAGCTGCATGTGCAGTGGAAGAACTTCATAGTCTTTCAGTGGTATTTGCATTAGGGTCTGTCTTAACTGATGAGAAGGTGTATTCACTTCTGCATCTGTGCTCATTGTGCCCAGCCTTGACTGAGTTGAGTTGATTCAATGTCCTTCCCAGACCTGCTCAGTGTTGCTTCCTCCAGGATGTTCTTCTGAGCCCTGGTCCTTGTCATTCACCTTGGCTGGCCAAATGCTGTGGGTCTTTAGCTTCCTCAGCTTTCAACTTGCATCTTGTGGCCCTTGCCTTGGAGCTGCATTGCTAGACTGGAGAAGTCTTCATGGAGAGGTTTTGTCATTCCATGGCTGCTTACAGTTTGTGAAGCAATGGGTTCTGCTTTTGTGCACATGATGTGGGTGTGGCCTAAGCCAGCTGCTTCCTTAGGACCAGCGTTTTCCTTATCTCAGCCCCACTGAATGAGCACGTGGGTAACTGAGGCCCTACCTCTTGAATATTTGTTTCGTGTGTGTGTGTGTGTGTGTGTGTGTGTGTGTGTGTGTGTGTATGTGTAATGTGTGCATATCTGTGGAACATTCCTTCTTTTCATTTGGAAGAGTCTGTACTGGTGTCTTTTACTATTATCTATAATTTATAACGTTCAGATAACGCAAAAATACTGTTATAAACTATACAGCTCAGCGTTTCCATGTGTTCACCATCTGTGTGACCACTAGCACTCTCTAATTTCAGGGTACTTTAGCACCCTGAAAAGAAACCTAAAGCTGATTTGTAGTCATTCCCCCTGAAACTTTGACAATGATGAATTTACTTTTTGTCTCTGGGTCACTGGTTCTAGATGTTTCCTTTGAATGGGATTCAGCAGTCTGTGTCCTGTCAGATGCTTTGACTCTGCACAGTATTTTCTGGGATGGCCCATGGTGTGTCTTTGGCAATATTTCATTTGCTTTTATGACCCAGTGCTATTTCTTTGTGTAGATACATATTGCATTTTGTGTGGTACTGATGGACAGTTGTCTGTTGTAGGTAGGGCTGCTGTGAACGTCCGTGTTCAAGCTTTTGTTTGAACATAGGTTTCTATTTTCTTGGGTGTAAACCCAGCAGTGGAGGTGCTGTCCAAGTGAGCTTAGCTTTTGAGGAACTGCTGGGTGCTTTCCACAACCAGGCTGTTTCACGTTCCACTAGCAGTGAGTGACGGTTCCAGTGTTTCCACATCCCCAAACAGCACTTGTTATTGCTCGTCTTTGATAATAACTGTCCCGGTAGGGATAAAGTGATATCTCTGTGGTTTGATGTGCATTTCCCTGACGTTGAGTTTCTTCATGAGCTTATTGGGTATTTATATGTCTACTTTGAAGATTCAAATCCACAGCACATTTAATTTTTTGGAAAAATTGTTATTAGAATTCTATATATATTTTGGGTGCTAGACCCTTACCAACTGTGTGATTCACGATTTGTTTTCCCATTTGGTTTATTGTGTTCATTTTTTGAGTGTTATTTGAGGCATTAGTGGTATTAATTTTGATGGACTATGCCTTGCTTTTTGTTTGGTTGTTTGAGTCTAATTTGAGGTTACAGTGACATCTGTTTTAAGACCTGTAGACAAGCAAGGTAGGGGGTCTTGCTTCTTTTGTATCTAGTCATTCAGTAGAATTTATTGGAAAGATTCTTATTCCCTACTGAACCATCTTACTACATGTGTTGAAAATTTAATTGACTGTGAACATATAAACTCTGTCTGTACTCATTTGTATTTGATTGGTTGACATGTCCATCCTTTTGCTGGCATCAGATTCTCTTGATTACTGTAGCTTTGTAGTAAGCTTTGGAGTCAGAATGAGTCCCTTAATTTTTTTTTTTGTTTTGTTTTGTTTTGTTGTCCTTCTAAGTCGTGCGTTGGCCATTTCCTTCCATTTCTATATGAAGTTTAGGCTTAGCTTGTCAGTTTCCACAAAAAGCCAGCCTGAACTTGGACAGGGGTAATCATGAGTCTGTCGGTTCTTCAGGGGAGTGTTACTATTGCAGTGGTGTGCTTCCAATCAGGCTGAGTTCATCTTAATTTCTCATTTTATTGGTTTTTTAAAGTTAACATACAAAATAAACTCTCTCTCTCTCTCTCTCTCTCTCTCTCTCTCTCTCTCT
>NC_022015.1:32275488-32287013 GCF_000317375.1 Microtus ochrogaster
TCTCTCTCTCTCTCTCTCTCTCTCTCACCATTGCCTCTTCCTTATCCACTCCCCCACCATCTTTCCCATCTCTTCAATTAATTTCACTGATGTTTTAAGAATTATTTATAGGTCTTGAACTTAGGTTAAATTTATCTTAATCATTGTATTTGTGTGTGATCTATTGAGAGTTTTCCTTCTTTCTGAGTTCTGAGTCAGCTTTACTGTTCGTATATTGCTAGGAATTCTTACTGCACCTGCTGGTTAACTCTCTGCTCCCTGATTGTCACTGGTAACTCTTCCTTTCATTTCTGTGAGGCTGGATCGTCTTGTCCTTCGTTCCTGACTTTAGTAATCCAGTCTTTTCATCACCAGTCTAATTCAGCTTTGCCAGTTTTGCTGATCTTTTGGCTTCTTAGGTCTTCTGGTTGGTGTTGGATGCATTCAGAGTTAAACCACATGGAAGCCTTTCTTGAGTGTTCCTATTTCACCTCTCTGCCTTCTTTTCTTGTAGTTGGTAGATACTAAGCTGATGCCTTGGAAACAGCTGAGCTAATGGTGTCTCCTGTGCAGGTGGATGGAGTCCATTCTCTTCTGAGTATCCTGGGTCATGACTCTAAGTTTGAGCTTTGCTCCTGTTTGCATAAGCCTTGGGGGAATCTCATCGGGGGGCACTTTTGTTGACTTAATGTGTTGATGGAAGAAGTGTGTACCAGGTGAGGGGCAGCTTCAACAGAAAGATGAATGCCCTGGGTGTCTTCCAAGCCAGCTGTCCTGCAGCACTGTACCAGCAGCTCCAGGTGTGTGAGAGAACATTTCAATCCTGCTCCTGCGGACCATATACCTGCAGAGTTGCCATGTTCTAGTGAGTGCTCCTCTCGCCTAACAAGGTTTCTATTGTGTAGCCATCATGACCAAAAGCAACTCAGGGAAGAAAGAATTCTTTTCATTTAATAGCTCATGGTCCATCACAAAGGAAAAGCCGAATCAAGAATTCAATGAAGCAGAGACCATGGAAGGATGCTGCTTACTGGTATGCTCCCATGGCTTGTTCAGCTTTCTTTCCAGACTCATCTGCCCAGGTTTGTTCTGCCCACAGTAAGCTGAGTCCTTCCACACTGATCATTAATCAAGAAAATGGTTCACAAATTGATGGAGGCATTTTTTTTTCGTTTGAGGTTCCTTCTTCCCAGATGACCCTAGCTTTTGTTCAGTTGACAAACTAACCTGCACCCTCTCACTGTTGACCACTGCAACTCAGTAGGAAGAGAGCAGCATGTCAGGACAACTCTTGCAGAAATGCCCTCTGAACACTTTCCACTCAGTAGTAGCCTTTGGCTGTGAGTACCCAGGGGTTATGATTTGTGTGTACTTCCTGTGGGCTTGGAGAAGTCAATGGTCAGGTCAACCTGCCTTACTTGGGTTGTGACTCATCTGCTTGTCTTATTCCTGAAGATGACCTTGCTGGAGGGCCTAGGCCTTAGGGAACATTGACACTTACTGGCCTGGGGCTGCTTAACAAAAGACCAGAGGCAGCTGTTGGCCTGGCTTCCTTCTCCACTTGTGTGTGTTTGCTCCCTTTTGCACTGACCTGTGCTGCCTCTGCCCCTTGCAGGAGCAGGAATTGCTTCTTGCAGTGAGATTCATCTTCTTGTGCACGATTAATTGCTTTCTTTGAGAGAGATTGGTTTGAGCCGAATTAAAATGCAATATCCTGCAGGAAACTGATCCAGTGTTCTTTCCTGCTACTGCTTCGTATTGATGCAGACCTGCTGGTGTCTCCTCTGAGACTGCAATTACTAAGTTGCTAAGAGGCCCTGAAGGTCAAGACCTAAGCTCCTGAGGTATGGAGTACCTTTTGGGGTGATGTGAGATAGCCTTCTCACTGAGCCTTAAGATGTGACACCTGTCACAGGGGCCTTGCTTTTTGTTGGCTGCAACCTTGGTCAGTGTGGCTTGAGCCCTTCTAGATTATAGGCTGATCTCACATCTGTCACCCAGAAGAATGTGTAGAAAATACATCTGGCTCTGGTGTGTGTTGTGTCTGCTTTCAGGTTGTGGCATGGTTATCGATGTCACATGGTCTTCTTGCTCTCCGCAGATGGGAGTCTTCTTGTCCAGGTTGACCCCCATTTGCTGGCTCTATCTTATGTGTGAACTACAGGTGCTGTTCCATTTCCTAGTGACAACAACTGGGCTTCTTCAGGCCCTGGGGTGTAATTGAAAGGATTACATAGTACAGATTCCCTGAGCTACCTGTCAGCCCAAGGGTAGCTTAAGCAGAAGAGGAGGTTTAGAAGCAAGCCATTGGATAGTTTCCAGGACGAGCCGGAGACTAGTTTGTTGCACCAAACCCCATGCCTCTCATGAGGGAATGTCAGTGTTCATCTTTTACTGTTCGTTAGGGTTGAAAGCTCCTGTTCTTTTCTATGTCCACTGCTCTTTCTGAGTGCCGGGTACCTGTGCATGCCACTGTGTCCAGAGATTGGCTCTGTGGGTAGGTTGGAGTCTAGAACTTCTGGTCTATGGTGAACTCGCTCATGTCGTGGACAGTACCCTGGCAACACTTCCAAGAAAGATGACATATGTCCTGCAGCCAGGAGCACAGTGCTGGTAGCAGGAGGCAATGGCTTCCCCTTCCAGGGCCCACTCCTAGTTTCTGTTTCTCTGCTTGTCCCAGGTGCTGCTACCATGTATGTGTGACCCCTGCCAACGCCCTGGCTCCAACACTGTCTCTGTGTTCAGACAGCTGCTGGGCCTCTTTTTGAGTTCATTACCAGCAGAGATTGACCTATACTCCAAGGAAGCTTCTGCTGTTGTGTGGGGATCCTGAGCTCATTCTAGAACTGGCCAGGGAGAATGGCTGACCTGGTAGGTGCAGTGCCCATCCCCACTTTTACAGGGAGGAAGAGGGGCAAAGCCCCAAAGGAAAAGTTGCTACCTTCATGGCTTACCATGGCCTCTCAGCCTTTTTTCTTTTGTACTGTGCCCGAAGGCATCCCTGGGCAGGCATCCTGATGTGATAAGATATGAGGATAGACACCCCCTGTAAAGATTTTACAGTCTAGGTGAGCTCCACAGTGATTCTAAAGGAAGCTTTTCCTAGTGTTTTGAGGTTGAGAGCTTTGTTGGACCAGATGTGAAATGTGATGTCAGGAAGGTGAGCATGCAAAAGTCTTAGGCTTGTGGATATGGTCAGCTTTCACATCTATGGTAAACTCTTCTCACATCTATGGTAAGCTCTTAAGCCCATGGTCAGCTCTCACATCCATGGTCCACTCTCTACTTTATGATCAGCTCTCAGGTCTGTGGTCAGCACTTATATCTATGGCTACCTTTTATGTTTGTGGTCTGGTCTCAGGTCCATGGTCAGCCCTTAAATTTATAGTCAGTTCTCAGGTTTGTGGTCAGCTCTTAGATCTGTCAGCTCTCAGGTCTGTGACCAACTCGTAGGTCTATGGTTAGCTCTCAGGTTCATGATCAGCTTGCATGTCCACGATCAGCTCTTTGGTTCATGGCAGCTTGCAAATCTGGGATTAGCTTTCAGGTGTATAGTCTGACTGTCAGGTATGTGGCAGCCAGATATGCAGAACTCCAGGATGTGGTGCACCTGGGAATGCAAAGCTCAGGGCCATCTGTTCCTCAGAACACAAAGCTACCAGGCCAGATGATTGACAAAATGAAATGTTGCTCCTGCTCCTCACATCTGTTCTGAAGTTGGGGCAGAAACACACTGCAGGCAGAGCAGGATGTGGGGTACTCCTCTGATATGTGGCTTCTACCTGGATACTGCATCTGGGCAGTTAGTGGGGTTCCTGGTGAGATGTGCGGGCCTGGCTCTCTGCATGTCCAGGGTGCATGCATCTATGAGTGCAGAGACTACTTTGGAGTATTGCGGTGACTGGTTCAGCTCCCTGCCGTGCGGTCCTATGGATGTGCCATGGTGCCAGCTGAGGATTAGATAAGATAGAACTGGTTCTCAGGTGTGCCCTGATCAGTGGCCAAGTGCTTCTGCAGCTCCAAGTCCCTGACCAAAGGGTTGGGTGTCCATAGAGGAAGAACTGAGGCCATCTGAGATGGCAGGCTACTGCTGATCAGGAGGGGATGGAGCCCAGGGAAGGCTCAGGGTAACATTTCTTTCTCTCTCTGTGCTAGTGTCTCTGTAACCCTCACTCCATATTTTGCCCTGTCTCTTACCCTATATGAGTATACTCAAGTCCTGAGGGTAGGGCAGTAGCCAGGCTTGCTCTGCTCTGAGTAGACCATGGCACGGGAGCAAGACTTTTCTCTCCGAATCCTTTCCCTGCTTCTCTCTGATTGAGCCTTCCTTTCTTGATCCTGCTGTCTGCTGCCCCTGCGCCTTTTCTGGCCCTCGGCAGCTACACTCATTCTAGAGGCTTGACAGTGTGTGTGTTTTCTCCTTTTTCATCTTTCCAAAAATTTGCTTTGCTATGAGCCTTCCTGAGAAGCAGCATGCATCTGGGTGCCAGGGACCCCAGAACTGAACCCTCAATCCTGCAGCCCCAGGCTCTGCTTCCCTTTCCTCCTGACCAGTCACATAGAGGTCTCAGGTCATTGCCTGCCTCAGCTACCTTCCATTTGTTCTTTACTTTCCAGCCTGTACTGTGTTCCTTTGTGACTTTAGATTCTGTTCATGACTCTTTGAAGACCTTTTTTCACATCTCTCAAGATGTCCCACCCTCCCTTCTTCCTCCCTGAGAGTCTCAATGGGTTCACGTTGGACTTTTGGTTCAGCCATTCCTCTTGTCTAGCTGGAGACACCATTGTGTTCTGTGTGAATTTATCCCTGTCATGTAGATCCAGGTCCCCAGTACAGGTCCCAGCCTGTACAGACCCAGACTTTCCTCCAGCCCCTATCTGGGTATGGTGGGGCCCAGCACTCATCATTGCAGCCTGGGTGTGAGAGAGATCCTAGGTGCCTCAGCCATGGATGACCATCTGAGGGCCAGAGCCTTTGGGGTCCGTGGGGTTGGAACATATGCCATTGCCTGTCATGTTCTTGGCCAATTGATACAATTTCCTAGCTTTAGCTTTGTCTCTTCTTTTATTTTCTACATCACTGAGCTTAGTCCCATGCACCCAGCCTCTTCTGCTCTTTGTAGTCCTTACCATTGTGGCTGGATCGTGGCATCTGTCTTTCTGCTGACCTGTCTGCTTGTAACATCTGCTTACTGTGGTCACACCTGGCTGTGCTCTGTCCATCTACATGCTACTACTAACAACTCCTAGCCCAGGGGGAGGACCTGAGGGCACTAGTCTTACATGCTGTAGAGAAAGTTTGGATGTTGACCTGTGACTTTGCTGCATCTTGCTCTTTGTCCTGGAGGAAACCTGAGTAAATCACAGAGGGAGGCTGTGGCTTTTCCTCAAGCCTAGGCATGACAGACAGGATGTCACCCAGTTCCATGGGTCTAACTTGGTTTTCCTTGTGTGTGACAAAAGGAGGAGGGTGGAAAGGTCGGAAGTTGGGATAGATGATTGACTTCTCTCTACCTGGTCCTTCTCCCTTTCCTCCTCCTCCTTTTCCTTACTCTTATCTTACTGTCTTCTTCCTGTTCCTTCTTATCCTGCCCTTCAGCATCCTTGTCTTCCTCCTTACTCTTACCCTCCCCCTTCTTCCTCTTTCCCTCTCTTTCCCTTTCTCCTCTTCAAATTACTCCCTGCCCCCAGCTCCTGTTGCTCTGCCTTGCCTTTTCCTTCTAGGCCTATGGCCTTGATACTTGGCTGTAGGCTATGATTCATGTGACCTCTGACCTTTTCCTTTTGATAGTCTGTTGATCTGTTTCTTCTATCCAGATCCTTCCTTCCTTCCTTCCTTCCTTTCTTTCTTTCTTTCTTTCTTTCTTTCTTTCTTTCTTTCTTTCTTTCTTTCTTTTTTTTTTTGGTTTTTTGAGACAGGGTTTCTCTGTGGTTTTGGAGCCTGTCCTGGAACTAGCTCTTGTAGACCAGGCTGGTCTCGAACTCACAGAGATCGGCCTGCCTCTGCCTCCCAAGTGCTGGGATTAAAGGCGTGCGCCACCACTGCCTGGCTTTCCAGATCCTTTCTTAAACCCCGGCTCTGTGGTGAAAGTGGATTGGCAGTGATGATAATAGTGTGATCAGGGATCTGGCCAGACTGGACTGACGCCTTGTTTAGAATCAGGACAGTGAGACTGGCCTAACCAGCAGCCACATGGGTGCCTCCTCAGTACTCGCACCCTCTGTTTTCTTCAGAGCTTGGGTTTTGGTGTTGTTGCTGGTCTGGGGCAGTCTATGAGGGGAGCCTTGTAGGGCAAGGGATTCTACCCTCTTCCCTAAGGATTGGGTGTTTCAGCTGCACCTGCTTAACCAGGAAAGTAGACCCCAGCACATTCCTTTGGGGAATTTTGTTTGGTCTGGAGGTGAGTGGATAGGAACATGTGCTGGGTAGAAAAAAAATAACACAGTATCCTTGTATTTGCAAAGGTCATAATTGCGGCTGCTAAACTTCTAAGTGATTTTAAGTTAAAAGGAGCTCTTTTCTCAGTTCACTGTGGCGGGTGAAGTGTGAACTGGTGTCCTCTAGGAAAACTGAAGCCAGAGAGGAAAGGAAAGAGGGGAAGCGGCCTTGTGGTTGGACCCCTTGCTTTCACTGGGACTGCTGCTGGCCAGATGTTCCTTGAGGGACCGTTAGTAACAATACTCGTCTTCTTTTCCCGGGTTTACTTGCCACAACTTACCCACTTGTCAGCGATGTGTTTTCTCTCTCCTGGTCATCTCTGTGTCCACTCTACACTGATGGTTTCCCATTGGTAGTTAAGGTTGGTCTTGGTTTGTCATTGGGTCAGGAGGCTGAATGGAAACTAGGTTTGTGAACTCCCAAAGATACTTCTGATTTGTCAGAACAGGGCTGGACCAGGCAAACCCTTGACAGTAAGGAGACCAGTGCAGCTGTCTGGGTGCTGACAAGCTGCCTCCTGGCAATACTACCCTTGTCCCCTCCTCACTGTTCTAGGACTTCCATTTGTTGCCCCCCCCCCATCTGCATGTTTGGGGAATGAGGTGAGAGGCTCCTATGCTAGGCTGGTGACTGTCATTAGTGGGAGTCCACGGCTGGTTGTCCGGCAACCAGCCATTGGGAAAGATGGTGATTTGTATAGGCTCATTTTACTGATCTAGTGTCTTGGAGAGGTGATGCTTCCTTCCCCTCTGGGTTCAGTATTATGCATCTTGATAGTTTTGAGTTTCCTCTGCCATGTGCTGTGGTCTGCACATGTGGACATGTGACTTGAGGCTTGCATGGTAGCCAGTGACATTCTCAGAGCTTTCTTGACATATCCCCCTCCCTCCTGCATGTAGCCTGGTTCTGAGCTCACCACTGTCAGTCATGAGTCTCAGCTGAGAAACAGCTCATGGAATCCAATACTGGTTCCAAGTTTCCTTGTGGTTTGGAAGTGTACATCCAGAGTAATGTTAAGTGGCCAAACACTTGACTAAACCCAAACGGAGAGCCAAGGATAGGAGAGAAAGGAGACCTCAGTGTGACTCTTGTGTACACCAGGCTCTGCCAGAAGCTGCTGCTCCCAGGCTGGTCTGGAGCTCTGGAAGTGGGTGTGTGATACCACTTTGTATGTCAAGGTCGCTGTTAGTGTTCAGGGAGTGTGTGCTGTGGTTCAAAGCCCAGCCTGACTGTGGGCGACACCCTGGCTCTGCATGTTGCTTAGGACACACAGGACCTCTTGCTGGCCACCTAGCTGTGTCTTATAGGAGAACACTCATACTGGGAAGACACAGTTCTAGCATCCTTCATGACTGTGCCAGCCACTGCACATTACATTGGTTGGAGTTGGACATATCTGACTTTAAGATCTGAAACTGAAAATGCTTAAGATAGAGTCTCTCTCCTGCCTCTGCCCATGCCTTGGCATGGCTCTCAGAAACACATCCTCTGATGCGGATAGCATAGAGGTGATCTAGAGTTTGTGAGTTACCCTGAACACGATCTACCCAGAAAACTCAGGACTCATGTGTTTAGTCTGGGGTACAGTCTAGCCAACATGGCAGGTGATTGGACAACAGCCTCCTAAGGGGTACTCTGATGCCCACTGCATTTCCTGTTGGCTCTGGCTGGAAGTTGGGGTATTCAGGGTAATGGGGCTATAAGTAGCTTGTCAATGGGTTTGAGAGACTTACAAGCTTGAAGGGTTTCAAGTTCCCAGCCCGGGGTATGTGTGGGGGGTTGTTTTCTGTTCATGCTTCACCATGTATCTGGCTTATGCAAAATGGTGTTAGCATTGTTTGTTATTGGTCTTGTATGCTTGTTTCAGCTTCTCTTTGTAGCTTTTTCTAAGACCTAAGAGAAAATGCAGAGAAGCTTTGACTGAGCAGAATGCTGCAGTTTTTGGTCTCTGGGTTGCTTATGTTGCCCTTCCGTTTGCAGGCAGCCTCAGAGAGTTTTTTCCACTCTGCTGCTGGTTGAACCTCTCTAGAATGGAGACTAAAGTGCTGGGATGGAACTCATTGTATGCCAGGCTGGCCTTGACCTCTCTTTCCTTTTGCCTCAGCGTCCTCAGTGCTGGGATTATAGGTATGCCTCCCACACCTGACTGAAAGTGCCTCTCGGAAGACATTCTCGGCTGAGTTTATTTCTTTTGTGCTTCTTGTCACATGCTGAAATTTTACTGAAATGTGTATGCGTCCCGTGAGCGTCCAGTGGACAATTTTTCTTGTGTTCATATATGCCTCTCACTGAGGGTGAGGTGGAATGAATGAGGTTCTTAGGGACAATATTTCTAGTCCTTCCTGAAGGGCATCAGGTGGTAAGGAGACTGGCTGGTCATAGCTGGTTACCTGGCAGCCTTGCATCTCGATGGTGGCTGAGGCTGTGAAGCACCTCTGTACATGCTGTCTAGGGTGGCTTCATAGTGGCTCAGGTATCAGGTACCTTGGCAAACAGGTGGTGCTGACTCTGCAGTGTGCAAAGCATTCCTGGCACATGCACCTGCTAAGATTCTGTTTCCTGGAATATCAGTAGCACATTAGGCAGTTTTAATATTAATTTTCAGACCCAAACAGTAGTGACTAAAGTCATGGCAGAGTTAACGTTCCCAGGCTTGTTGTCTCGTGTTGGGGGTTTTGTGTACCATATGAAGGCATGTGCTATTTCTCAGTGGCCTGGAACCTGTATGTTCCTGAAGAATGGTCCCCAAAACAGGCCTGTGCATGTTGGTGACATGTGCTTTCTGTTTCAGTGGGTTGTCCTTTTTCCTGATACAAATCGTATCTGGAAAGAGCTGGCTGGCTTTTGCCATCGTTTGGTGCCATGGACATTAGCCAGTTCCCATGAGCCAAAAAGTGGGCTGGAGAGGAGGACAGGCTTGGTGCTGGTAGAGCCCACCTAGCAGCATTCTCAGTCTGGTTAGAAACCATCAGACTAGTAATCAAACCCATCTAGCCACGTTCACAGTCACTTGGAAACCAGCGAAGGGGAGAAAACCCAGCGGTACCCACCTCCCCCAGCTGCCGAGACTGTGGAGAATGTTTACTCCCAGGCTCTTCCTGCAGAAATCTGTTTATTTGAAGTTGTGTGTGTGATGTTTATGTTAGTGAGGGCGAGTCAAGCATGGACTTGGACAGAGGGCTCAGGGATGCTTCGGGTGAGCTCCCCGACAGGCCTTTCTGCTAGTGTCACCCTTCCTGTGCTGGCTGCGATTCCAGTGGCCAGGGGGCCCATGCCCATGGAGTGTCCAGAAGGGCTGCCCATGCTGGCCTTTTCTTTCTAGTGAAATTGTCTGCCTCTTATTTTCTGCCAAAGTGTCTGATGTCATTGACAATGTGGCTCGTGTGCGCTTTAGAGCCTGTGGCTCCTGTCCATGCCTGGGCCACAAGTAGTGTTTGAGGAAGTGGTTTCACTACACATTTTTCTGCCCACAGATGCCACCAGCCCGCAACAGCTTTTTGCGCTACTGCTGTGGTAGCCTGGTAGGCCAGATTTGTCCTTCTCTGCTTAGTGTATGTGCTTGGACTTTGAAGGCCAAGTCCTAGGCTCCAGTATTGAACTGACATAGATGTGGCCCCCAGAAACCATGGTTGGGTGGGAGTTCCCAGGCTCCCATAGAAGTCAAGAGAACACCTTGGAACTGGAACCCTTTGTCTGCTTCTCCCCAGATCACAGCATGTCTGTCTGGTGGGATATGGTTTTGTTTGTAGGGAGAAGAGGTTTAGAAGAAGCCCCATGAAGTTCTGGGTAGCACCATATGCTGCTTTTCTTTCTAGGTGTGCGGATGCAAATTCTAGAGGATTCTTCATTTGGTCTTGGGATGGGGGTGAGGCATCCCTGGTCCTAGATGTTGAAAGAGGGAAGAAAGGTCACAGTGACCCCCAAGGCTGTATCATTTTGGAGGTTTCATGGCTGGAGGTCATCTATCAACTGTAGCCCTTGCTCCTTGAATCTATAGGGCACAAGATACACCATCACTTTTCCCTTGGCTAATTAGAGGAAGTTTGGGATCTCCTGGGTGCTCATAAACATGGGTGGTGTTCACCAGCACACACAGTTGGACATTTGTGTTCCCAAATTGGCACCTTGTCCTCTCTCACTGAAACCAAAAGATGCCTCTGGGTACTCATGTACCTGCCTAGGCGTGGGAGGCCTTAGGCTTTGTCCTGAGACTTGATATGGGACAAGAAGTTGACTGTCGCTCGGCTGCCAGTTCTGCCACACCCTTACCTTGGAACTCTGGTTTCAGAATAACTTACATAGACCTCTGCTTTGCTCCATAGGTGTTACTTGGTTCCTCCTGCTTCCTCTAAAGTCTGGTCAACTGATCTTTTGACTTGCACCCACACCTAGAAGAATCTCTGTCCAGAGCACCTTAGAATCTTAGAGGGAAGATGTCGTATTTGCTTCCCAGAAACTTAACTGGAGTGGACCTTAGAGACATAGCTGGCTGTGGAAGGATTTTTGGCAGGGGTCCAATGGAAAGAGAACAGGGGAGGTAGAAAGTACAGGGACACTCCCTGGCAGAGCCACTACACTCAGAGCAAAGCTCAGAAGGCAAAGCCAGAGGCATAGACTGTGCTGGAGGCTACCCTGGTCTCGGTCCTTTCTAGGGCCTTACTTTGACATGTCTGTTGTCTTCTGTGTTTCCTGTCAAGCTTTCCTGCAGGGTTCTGGTTGACTCTAGAGGCTGTCTTGCTGAGGTAGGATGGACCTGAGTTTCATGAATTCCTTTGTTTGTGATTTTTGCTTATCACATAGCTATGATTTGTCTGTCACTGAGCTGAAGAACAAGATGAGGCCATGATAGACAGATGGCTCCTGTTCTGTGAGATTTAGTTGTAGCAGGGTTAGAGTGAGCCAGGAGAAGGGTCTGATCCTTTCAGGGAAGATGGGAATTGGAATCTTTGGGAAGTGCCCTTTGCTCTGAGAAAAACAAGGCAGGAGATGCCTGGAGGAAAGGGCCTGTGGTGGGGAAGAATGGGTAGTTAGAATCATGATTTGATACAGGCATCCCTCAGCTGGGCCGACAGATGCACAGCCTTCTCTCTGTCTTCTGTGGGGACAA
>NC_022015.1:32287206-32290912 GCF_000317375.1 Microtus ochrogaster
TATCTATCTATCTATCTATCTATCTATTCATTTATTACAGTACTGGGCCTCCAACCCAAGGCTTTTGCATGATGGGCAAGTGCTTTCCTACTGAGCCATACTTTGGTCCTTGCTCTTACTCTTTGGCTGTCAGAATATTATGGCTTGATGGAGGAGAATGGCATCTACCACCACTGCCTGGCCTTTCTTAATATTTTTAAACCATCCACCCTAAATGTTTTTCTTGTAGAGCCATGTTGAAAAGGACTTCAATGGTGTGTACACATTGGTGGGCTGAAGCTTGACATAGTATATCTGTCTGCAGTCTCTGTGGACTGTGAAATACCTTCCCAGGACAGTCCCTGTCATTTCCCTGGCTTCTTTCTGGAGACTGCCAGCTTTTATCTAAAGGTCAGAGGGTCCCCTTTTGGGTGACTAAGAAAGGTATACTGTTTTGTAGAGAGAAGCTGGGGCCGTATTGTGCGAGGCAGGTTGGTGTTGAGTGGTTCCAGACAGCTTTTGGGAACAGATTGTTACTCAGGCTTGAGAGGACAGATATGACTGTGAGGGTGGACAGTTGTCCCTGGAGGGGCCATCGTAGAACTGGGGAGAGAAGCAGGAGGGAGACGGTGACTCATCTGGGCCCATGGTCGTGGAGTGTGTGAGATGGCAAGTTTTAGGAGAGCTGAGGAGAGGGCAGGAGTGGTGGCTTAGCTGTGAAGTCAAGTCCCACAGCAGGGACTAATAGCCCTGGATCATACAAGACAGATGAAGGACCCAGCATTGCAGACCTCTGCTTGGGTTGCTGCTGGCTGCTTCCCCCATTGTGTCCCCACCTGGACTCGCTGCATATGTAAGAGAGTGCTCTGCTGGCACCTCTTCCTTTTAGAAGGACAGCTGGCCCTGTGCTTTAAGGACCTCTTTGACCTTAATTAGCTTCCTCTTGGCCCTGTCCCCTCATGTAGCCACACCTGGAGCTAAAGCCTCAGCATAAATTCTAGAGGGTGTGATTCAGTCCATAGCAAGGGACTTGTATAAAGAGGTGTGGTTTTAGGTAGAAGCTGCTGAAAGGGGAGAATTGCCACTGGCTGAGTCTAAGATGGTAGGGACATATGGAGCAGACTGGCCTGGATTTCCCAGTCTTTTAAATACCCAGCAGTGCTCCTGGGCAGGAGGTAGGGCTCCTGGGAGGTACAGGGATGGCACAGTCTTGCAGTGGAGTGATGGTTGCAGGTGGATATCTGGGCACAGAGGAGGCATAGATGGTTCCTTTTCCTGGTATCTATCTGGCTTTGGTTCATAGTCTTTCTCTGGGCTCCCATAGTGTGGCTTTATTTTGTGGATGACAGAGGCCTGGTTTTTCTGGAGAAGGCCTGGCTTCTCCCAGTAGAAGGCACCTGCTCCTGGGCTGTACTGAGCTATACAGACAGGAGGGTAGGTATCTTTCAGGGGATCCAGAAGATATGGATGAGTGCTGGTCCTCTTAAGGAGGAGGTGGGGCTTGCAGCCATACTGGGTTATATACAGGCTGCAGTCCTGGCACTGAGTGCCCAGTGGCCTTGGAAATGTGGATGTCTGTGCAGCATTCCTCAGGACAGGGTGGAAAACTGTCCTCACTTCAAAACAGGATGTCTGTGAATAGCACAAATTGGTGAGTAAAGGATGTTGGAAGTGTTTCTGGACTTCCAGAGGAGCCCGGCTGGAGAACTTTACTCCTTTCTTAGTGAGTTCTGAGTTCTGCTGCCTGGCAGGTTCCAGGGTAGTTTCTAGGTTGCATATGTGTCATCAAAGAATGTTTTCATTCTGGGCTCATGTGAGATGATTGATGGGTAAGACCTGACAGGTACCTTCTTGGGGATGTGTGCATGCCCACCTACACATGTGCTCACACGTACAGAAGCAAGATAAGCAATAGTGGGAGGTCAGTGGGCTGGAGGCCTTTGCTGGCCAGACAGCAGGAGGCACTGGGTACTGTGCTCTGTGCACAGATGGTGTGGCACTGTCAGATTGCATAGGTTTTGGTCTGGCAGCTCTGCTTGGCTCTGGGACTGGCTTAGCTTCAGTTCTGTGAAGGAGGGTTCTGCTATGGGCTGGTCAGAGACCTGTGAATCCTGAGAGACACTGCCGGTGTGGCTCTTTCAGCAGTCCAGTAACATTCATTGTTCAATGGTGCAGCAGGCTTGATGTTGAATTCTTTAAATGGGCTATCTCTCTTGGGGGCTGGAATAAAATAATTAAATTTTGTCACTATCCACCATGGAGAAGCCCCTTGGGAGAACTGTTTCTCTCTATGCACTTTTCATGGAGCCTGTGGAAGACTGGGGGTAGGGGCGGGACAGCCAATGAAAGAAACCTCTGCCCTCCATTGCACCTGACTAACACACAGCAGGCCCCACTGGGCAGGTGACTGTGCCCTTTGATCTACAAATACTGGTGAAGCCCTGTCCTTAATGTCCTTTTAGCTCCTAGCCTAGGCTCCAGCTACATTGTACATTGACTATATATAGTTCAGGAGCTCTGGCTAAAGGAGATGGATAGGAAGGCCATGCTTGAGTGTAGGTGCTACGTATGTCTCTGATTTGATGGTTTTAGATTGGTTCGCATGAGCCAGTCACAGACTTTGGGGTAGGTGGTTGTGGGGGAGGTGGCCCCATCCTGGTGGGAAAGATGCTGTAGCCCTACCTATGGGTCAGAAGTGCAGCATATACATTACCACACTTCTCTTGTCTCAGCCCACAGTTGGGGGACAATGGCAAGTCTGAACAGATACGTACTATAAGGGCCAAGATTGCTCTCCCTTGGGTACCTATGTCTCTCCCTTGGGTGCCTTCATGACTTTGATGCAGGCTCTCTGCTGTGAATATGCCTACCACATATCTCCCGGTAGAACAGTTGTCCCCTCTGTACCCCTGCTGTTCCCAACTGGGTCCTGGTGGCCAGCTAGCCAGGATCTCACCTAATTTTGGATTCAGTGTGGGCTGTGATCAGGGTCCTGGCCATGTCCCAGCATTCTCAACTGAGCCTCGCACTCACTGGCTATGTGATCTGGGGCTGTGTGGAACTGCTCCCCAATAGGAATACTGCACATGGCTGACTGTCACTTTGGGGTAGAAGGGTACTCAGAGGCTCTGGTTCCTTCTTACTGGAGGGCGCACTTGCCTTTCCCAGTTACTTGTGTGTGCATCCCCAAAACAAGATCTAGGGTAAAAGAGACAGGACCAAGGCAGGACCAGGCCCCCTGCTACTTCCTTCAGAGTTAGGCAGGCTTCTTTTGCTTTACCTGTCCCTTTTCTTGGACCTGTGTTGATTTTTGGGCAGCAGGCTATATGTAGAAGCTGAGCTGGGAAATTAGTTGGATTCTAGCTACAATTGGGTTGAGTGAGTGTATGAAGGGTAGGCTCTCAGATGCCATTTGGTTTTGGGGAAAGAGGAAGCTTTCTTCCTGTGGGAAGAGGCTGGTCCCTTAGCCCCGTGGAAAGTGTACCTGGAGAATCTCTTTACTTGAATAGCATTACAGTGTGGGAGCGGACTCTGGGCATCCTAACTTACTGGGGAAGAGTAGGAGACAGGGTACTGGAGACCTGAGGGTTTATTTTCATTCTCAGACGTGTGGTTTGTGGTCTTGCCATGCATCTGAGGATATAGGCCCCAGTAGCCTCCCCCTCCTTTGTAGGCTAGGGCACACAGCTTAGTGATGTGACTGTAGCACCTCACTAGTGACCAGCAG
>NC_022015.1:32291012-32296064 GCF_000317375.1 Microtus ochrogaster
CTCTCTCTCTCTCTCTCTCTCTCTCTCTCTCTCCAGGGTTTCTCTGTGTAGCCTTGACTGTCCTGGAACTTGCTCTGTAGACCAGGCTATCCTAGTACTTATAGAGATCTGCCTGCCTCTGCCTCCCAAATGCTGGAGTTAAATCCATGCATCACCATCAGCAATGTGTCACTCATTGTTTTTTTTCTTAGACAAAATCTTGCTATGAAACCCAATCTGGCCTCAAGTTCATGACCCACATGCCCTAAATCTGAGGATCAGCAGGAGGGTCCATGGAGCCGTCTTCTGTTGCTTTGTTTGTTGAGGCAGCTTAATTCTCCCTCGGGTAGTCTGTAGCCCTTGGTCTTGAATGTCTTTTGTTGTACACTGTCCTATGGAATGCTACCGTGGGTAGCGAGTGCTCTTTTCACTTCATTTTCCAGTTGTGTTCATTAGTGTGTAGAAAGGAAGAGGAGCTTTAGGACATTACTCTTGTGTCCCTGACCTTTGTGCAATCACAAGTGTTGTATAGCTGTTCCAGTTTCTTTGTGAACAGTGCATGCTCTGAGGACCCTGGACACACATGAAGTGCTTCTGTGTTTAGTAGCTCACCAGTAAGGATGTAGCATCTCTGTGGGGGTTTTGATGTCCCTTATCAAACAGAGGGTATTTCCTCCTGTTTCCCATGACACTGAACATTTTTGTTATGGAGTGTTGAATGCTGCCCCATGCTTTTTCTGTGTCCATCAAAAGGAGCCTGGAGCTTTCCTTTCTTCTGACTCAGGGTGGATCATAGTGATCTTGACTGTTAGATACTCTAGTTATCCCAGGCTAATCACTCCTTGGCTACACTGCTCCTTTCCCTGGAGTTTAGGACCCCTTGGCTGGGACCTCTGCCTGTGGCTTTCTTTCTGCCTGCATTTGCAGTGTTGGCAGCCATGTTGTCTGGTTCAGGTGTCTTTCGTATTGCATTGCAGAACATGCTGGGCTCTTCTCTCTTCTCGACTTGGAAAGAGCTGTTTGAGACTGACGGTATTTCTTCCTTCCATGTTTATGGTATTCAGCAGTGGAGCCATCTGTGCCATTTTTTGTGGCAAAGTTTTTTTTCTTTGACACTATTTGAGATTTTTTTAAGATAAGAGTTTTCTGTTTTATTGCATGTTAAGTTTTATGTGTTAAAAATTAAATTGTGTGCATGTGCACGTGTGTGTGTGAGAGAGAGTGTGTGTGCAAGTATGTGCACCTGAATGTAGTACTTGTGAGGCCAGAAGAATGTGTCAGATCCTCTGCAGCTAGAGTTACAGGCAGTTATGAGTGTGTGCTGGGATCTGAACTCAGGTTGTCGAGAAGAGAGGTGTATGCTCAAAAATGCTGAGCCATCCTATCTCTCCATCCCCTAAATTTTATATTTTAAGGAAAAAAACCCCAAATGATTAGCAAACTTTATTAGAAAAATAACTTTTAATTAAAAATTCACATTTAAAAGAATGATTTGTCCATTTGTTAAGAATTCATAAGTTGTCCTTCTGTCATGTCTGTTGTGATGGCCCCTGTAGTCCTGAGCTGGTCATTTATGTCCTTCTCTAGGGAACCAGCTTCTCTGCCCAGGAACCAGCCTTTGGCATTGCTCACTGCATTCTTGTCTGTTTTATGGGTATGGAATGAGGGCCTTTGTCTGTCTGGGTTCTTGGCCTGAGGCTGCTTGCCACATGAAGGATCTGAAGGAAGCCCATGTTGCCTTCTGTGTTTGGCTGATAGAGGTACCATTTGAATTGTTTCTAGTATGAAAACTTGGATTATTTTCAATTAAAAAAATACATTTATTTGCTGGGCATAGTGGGACTTGATTGCATTCAGTTGAGTTGTTGGCCAAGGAGGGGTCCCATGGAAATCCTCAAACATCCCAAGCTGATGCTAAGACAAGGGGTTGCTCTCCAAAAATTGACAGTGGGGCTCCATTGCTGAGGATAATGTCTACACAACTCATTGAACATGGAGAAGTCAAGTTGATGCCTACATGGAGCTTTCATCCCTGTGTTCTATTCAAGTCTCTTTGATGTGGGAAGGTATTCTACAGTCTACTGAAAGAGAAACATGGACACCAACCTAGCCACAAAACCTTTGACCTACAGTCTATCCTGCTTGCAAAATACGCTAGGGCAATGGTGGGAGTAGCAAACCAATGTCTGATTTGACTTAAACCCACTCCATGAAAAGGAACCCATAATGACACTGCTTGGGTGACCAAAAACCCATAGATTAGATAGCACCGAGGCCTAGGATAAAACCAAACATGACTGGTCTTTAAAAAATTCTGCAAAACGATTTGTAATGATATTCTGCTATACTCATGTATCAGTGCTTCATCCAGTCTTCATCAGAGAGGTTTCCTCTGGCAGTAGATGGGAATAGATACAGAGACCCATGATCAGACATTATGCAGAGTGAGAGTCTACATTGGAGCTCTCCATTAAGAGATCCCTTCCCTCAGAGATCAGAGAATCCTTCAGAAGAAGATGCAGAAAGATTGTAAGAGTGGGGATGGATGACACAGGAGAACAAGGCCCTCTGAATCAACTAAGTAAGACATATATGAGTTCACAGAGACTGAAGGAGCAAGCACAGGGCCTTCTGGGTCTGCTGCTTACATATGATAG
Organism: Microtus ochrogaster; assembly: GCF_000317375.1. NCBI lineage: Eukaryota > Metazoa > Chordata > Mammalia > Rodentia > Cricetidae > Microtus > Microtus ochrogaster. The sequence goes on from NC_022015.1 coordinate 32,293,649, forward strand.
CTATTAGCTTAGTGTTTTTACAGAACTCCTGACTGTGAGAACAAGTGGGTGTCTGACTCTAGTGCTTGCCCTTGGGACTCTCTTCCGCTTGTTGGGTTGCTGTGCCCAACTCCAATATGAAAGTTTTGTTTCATCTTATTATATTTAATTTTGTTAATTTTGGTTGTTATCTCTTAGAAGCCTGTTCTTTTCTAATGAGAGACAGAAAGAGGGTAGATTTGGAGGAGAGGTGAGGTGGAGAGGAACTGGGAGGAGTAGAGGGAGGGTAAACTATAATCAGGATACATGAGAAAAGAGTCTATTTTCACTAGGAAAAAAAGTTACTCTATTATACAAAAATGAAACAAAACAAAATGAAACAAACCCATATTTATTTGCCAGGCATAGTGGCACATTCCTTTAATCCCAGTACCCGGGAGGCAAAGATAGGCAGATCTCTGAGAGTTTGCAGCCAGCCTGGTCTACATGAGTTCCAGGCCTGCCAGGGACTGTTTTTTCATAGTGTAGTATGCTTTCTGATAATGTGTATGAGATGAACTAGAAACAGGTGAATTCTGTGCTTAGATTTGGATCCTATCTAGCTCATAATGTGTATGCAACTACCCCTCATTCTGATTCAGAATCAGAAACACCCTGGGCCAAGCATTTTGGATAAGAAGTGTTTAGCCCCACAGCTGGGTTTTAGCCCTAGGGACAAGCTTCGGCTTTTGCTAATCCTCCACAGACATTGTTTCCCATCTCATGAGGTGGAATGAGGTGCCTAGTGGTCAGTGTGACTGTGGGATGAGGCAGTCACACTGCTATGCCAGGTCTTTTCTTTGGGTCACAGAGGAGCTGGCCCATCCGCAGAGCTTAGAATGATGACTGGAATTTTCCAGACACATTTTAGGGTAGAGGCCAACCTCATGTGGGCAGGCATATGCAGAAGCCAATACTCTTTTAGAAGAGTCAGGGTCCTTGTCCTTTTCTGGTCTCTGTGTCTGACCACAGCAGGTCTATCCCCAGCAGAACAAAGCAGTTGTCCTCCATAAAGGTCAGACTCTCACCTAGCTTCCCATCTGGCAAATAGGACTCCCAGGGTTGCTGGCAGGGCTGTCTCTAGAATGGCCCCATCGGGTTGGAGGCTTCCATGAATGTGGGAGGGTGTAGGAAGGCCTGTGCATTTCTGCTAGGTAGTTTTCTGATGTGTAGACAGAGGTTTGTCACAGAGAACCCTAGGGCAATGGTATCACCATTACCACAGTTGAAACTTTCTTCTTGTCCTCTTGGTGACTTTCCAAAATTTTTGAAATCAGTGCAGTTCATGTTAGAAAACAGTCTATTTGATGTTGGACCTAGAAGTGTCTGCTCATGGTGTGGCAGAGAATGTGGAGAATTTGCTGGACACCCTCCGCTAGTCCACCCTGTACATTTTCCAGGTTCTGGTTTTCAAATGTAAATGACGAGGTGGCAACTTGGTTATCTGGCTAATTTCTCATCATCTTGTGACTGTAGACTGTCATGACTTAACTGGCCCTGCCCCTTGTAGGTTCTCCTTCCCCATCCTCACTCCTTGCTTGTTTACAGCAAGAGGACCATGAGCATATTGTTCGCCACAAGGCCACATAGTGTGCTATGGATGGTTTGCTATGATTTGTTTTCAATATTTTTAAAGAGATGAACATATTTAGAAAATAAAGAGGACACAAACGCCGCCTCCTCTGCGCCTGCTGTACTGTGTAGAGTTGGCAGGAGCTGGAGACAGAGGTGGCCTTTGTGAGGGAAGCTCTTGTCTGAAGGGCATTGGGCCTGTGACTGGGGGTATGTTACTGTCAGAGGAGCGGCTGACATTTCAGTGTTGCTATGTCAGCCTGCTGTACTGCTTTCTTTTCTTTTCTTTCCTTTCATTTTCTTTCCTTTCCTTTTCTTCCCTTCTTTTTCTCTCTTCTTTCTCCTCCTCTTTCCCCTTCCCTCTTCTCCCTTTTCTATCAACTTGGCACAGCTAGGGTCATCTGGGAAAAGGGAACCTCGATTGTGGAAATGCCTCCATTGGATTGGCCTGTAAGCAAAGTCTGTGGGAACTTTTTTGATTAATGATTGATGTCAGAGGGCCCAGTCCACGATGGGCAGTACCACACCTGGGCAGGTGTGCCTGGGTGTATAAGAAAGCAGGCTGAACATGCCATGGGGAGCAAGCCAATAAGTGGTAGGTACTCTTCCATGGCCTCTGCATCAGTTTCTGCCTCCAGGCTCCTGCCTTGAGTTTCTGCCCTGACTTTCCTTCTTGATGGACTGTAAGCTGTAAGAGGAAATAAACCCTTTCCTCCACAGACTGTTTTTAGTCCCGTGTCTGTGACCCCAGTAGAAAGCAAACTAGGATGCCTGCCTGTGTTCTAGTCTTTTACCCTGTTTTCTGTGTGTCTGGTGCCTGGACTCT
>NC_022015.1:32297635-32306435 GCF_000317375.1 Microtus ochrogaster
GGGAGGAGGCAGAAATCCTCAATAAATAAATAAATTAAAAAAAAAAAAAAAGAAGTGGGACCAAGCCTTTGGTCTCAGCCCAGCCAGGGCCTGTACTATGCCTAAAAGATGAATGGCTTCATTCATTTTTTAAAATTTTATTTTTGTGTGTGTGTGTGTGTTTGTGTGTGCGTGTGTGTGTATGTGTGTTTGTGTGTTTGTGTGTACGTGTGTGCGTGTGTGCGTGTGTGCGTATGTGTGTGTGTCTGTGTGTGTGTGTCTGTGTGTCTGTGTGAGTGTTGCCTTCAGAGGCCAGAAGAGGGTGCCAGATACCCTAGAGCTAGAGTTGCAGGCAGTTGTGAACTGCCAACCATGGGCACTGGGGCTGGAACTTGGATTCTTTCAGAGAGCAGGAAACACCTTTTACTGATGAGCCATCTTGCAGCCCTGGTTTACTCAGTTTTTGTATGCAACTATTTCATAGTTTGACTTTATTTCATAGGATTTGACCTTCTCTAATGAAAAAATAATCATTTAAAATTCTGGTCCAGGGCACTTTTTTCCCCCTGTGATAAAGTCTTTATTTGGTTTAAAATTTCTTCCCGGTGGATTAAGGTTCTCAGCCTGTGTGTTCTCGCGGGAAGCTCAGCACACTTCACAGTCAGGCTGCTTTAATCTCTAATTTAATGAAGGGGGAGAGAGTTCCTAATTGTCTTCCAGAGGAAGGCGTCTACTCCTTGCTGTCTTTCCAGCTCTGCTGTCAGGCCTCCATGCAAAGAGCCTCTGTCGTAGAGGAAGCTGGATCCAGAAGGGGTCCGGGGCCTAGTACTCTCCAGTGGCTCCTTTTCTTGGCTTCTCCTCCAACCATGGGGACACAGCTTGCACTTGTCATTGGCGTGGGGAGGCCCAATCAGCACTTCCTTTTATAAACTATTTTTAGCTTCAGTGTTTTCGTGACTGCATAGACAAGATTGCGTTCCTCACGAGAGGAAATGGTTTTCCGCAGGGATAAGGGTGTCATGGGGCAGGATTTCCTGAAGAATCCAACAGCTCCACCCTGGGTCCCTAAGCTGCTGTGGGGTGCGCTCCGGTTCTTGGGAAGCCTCGGTGTGTGACTTCCACAGGGTTTGGGAGCCCATGATAGTAGTTTATGGCTTGTGTGCAGAAGATCTGAAGAAGTGTTTGAGGAGAGATGAGTTCACGTTGAAGATGGCTGTTCTCAGTTGTTGACTGAGCTGTGGGATGTGGTCTCACTACAGCTGGCCGTATGACTGCCCAGTGTGCTGGGCGCAAGGGCTTCTGTAGTTTGTGTCCAGGTCTGTCCTAAGCATGGGTTCCAGCCCTTGGAAACTGCCCCTTTCCTGTGTGAGAGGTAGTGTTCTTCCGTCGAGGCAGAGGGGAGTCTCTGAAAGATGCCACTGCACATGCTGAGCAGCCACAAGGGTGGCTGCGGTTCCTTCCTGGGTGCGGTGATCCTTGAGGTGAAGGTGTCCTGGAAGTGTGGAAGGTACCAGATGGTGGCATCTGAGTATGAGACTATGTATGTCTCCAGGCCTGAGAGGCCTAGGAGAAAGTGAGACCCCTGGGGGGGTGTTTATATCATCTGTTTTGAATGTTGTGTTGGCCTTCCCCCAGCTGGACACAAATGCCCAGCCACCCTCTCTGAGAGTCCTCCTTCCCTTAAAGGTTTTGCCAGCCCTGACCCTTGCTGGGGCTGCACAGAGGTGAAACTGGGGCCCTCTTCTCAGGCCTCTACCTCATATTCCTTGAAGCTGGGTAAAGTCACACTGCTCTGTGCTGTGTTTGCTTCCTTAGAAGTTATTGCATTGATGGAACTATGCACTTGGTAGTCAGGTGTGAGCAGTATCGCTGCCCCCTGGTTCTTGGCAGGGTGAGTGTGAGTGGCCTGTTCTCTCTACACTCACTGTGCTGACCCACAGCCTTGGGAGTAGTTAGTGCAGCCTGGCTTAGGGGCCTTAGAGGAGGCCTCTGAAGGTGGATACACAGGGAGTCACAGAGCAGGACTCACGTGCTGGTACGAATGAGCTGGCAGATGTAGATAGCAGCACCACCTTATGAGTGCTCAGACGACTCAGACTGTTCTAGAGTGTGTGTGCCTGTTTTTGTTATTTAGTATTTCCAAGAAAGGAAAGGGTCTAAAAAGTTGTGAGTTCACGAGGTAGCTGCCAGGATGGCAGGATCAGAGGGTGCGAGTATTGATTGGTGTTCTGTGCCACGGAAGGGGTCCATTTACAGAAGGGGTCCATTCATTCTCATGGTCTGACACCGGGCTACAGAAGGCAGTGCTGTCACCTTCATCTCAGATAGGATCCAAGCCTGTTGGCCAGCACTCTGCCTAGTACCTTGTGGGAGAACTTTGATGTAGATCTTAGCCTGCTTGCTAGGCAGTTCTCATGACTTTTCTTTGCCCTCCATCCTTGTGTGTAGACAGCACCTTGACTGCCTGTAGGGGTGCAGAATGCTGAGTGCCTTCCTGCAGAAACAGGGCTCTGTGGGGTTGATGGTTATGCTCACATCCTCAGTGAGGAGGCTTCCAGCAGGCAGTATGTAGAGCATGGGCGATGCTTGCGGGTAGGAAGCATTCCTGGGCCTAGAGAGAAGTGCATGAATATAGAGGCTCCTGGGAAAAAGCTGAGATTCTATTGAGCATAGCTGCCATCCAATGATACCTACCAGGGAGCAAGGTGGGAGATACTCTGTGTCCTGTTTCACCTGGCGAGAAGGCCATCTGTACATGTCACCTCTCGGGATGCAGAGGGGACTCTGTTTACAAATTAACTACAAATGGACATGCAGCCTATAGTGAGATACCAACAGCCAGCACTGCTGTGGTCCTTGTCCCCATGCAGCCATCACCGTGTTGTTTATGTAGCCTTTCCAGTTGCCTGTGTCCTCAACTGCTGTGTGTGTTCTTCCTCCCAGAGAATACTCTGGGCCACTTGGGGTATGTAGAGTATTGTATTCTTCAGGCATTATTCTCTTTCTCCCTTCCTTTCTTAAGTAAGGTCATATGTAGTAGGTCAGGCTGGACTTGAACTTGCTGTGTAGCTGAGGATGACCTTGAACTCCTAATCCTTCTGTCAACACCTCCTGAGTGCTAGGATTGTAGAAATGAGTCACTATGGCTGATTTTATGTGGTGCTAGAATTGAACCCAGGGCTTTCTGCATGCTAGGCAGGCATTCTACCAACTGAACTGCATCCCAACCCTCATCATCTCTCTGATACCTTGTCTTGGATATGTATCTTATAGGGTGTATGGTTGTTTGGACCATTCTGGAAATTGCCTGGTATCCAGCTAGGAATTTTTGGCAAGAATACCACTGGGGTGAGCATAGGCTTTGTATTGACTCAATGGAGTGGGCCAGGCAGTGTTGTCTCATGGAGGTGGGGTGACACCCTTCCACCATGTAAGGTCACTCTGAGATCTTTTGTAATACCTGATAGATATTTGCCTATTTTTCTACCTTTTTTTTCCTTAGCATTTGAAAGCTGTTCAGTTACAAGGAAGATCCACTGGGATGCAAGCGTTTCCACCCCACTGATGGTTGGTTCGCTGTACAATGCTATGGGAGTGTAATGTACTCTTCTTAAAAGTTGTGTGGACTTTGAGTCACAGTTTATCTTTGCATGTGCACAGTGGTTTCTGCCAGGCAGCAGGGTGTGGGCTCCTGTGTCCTGTCATACATGCTACCTCCCAGGGTGCACCACCTGGTTGTCTGGCGAGTAAAAGATGCGTTGAGTGTGTTCTTGCCCTGACATGGAAGAGCTGGGGCTTGATGGAGTTCATTCTTGAAGGACAGCAGGACTTGTCCTGTAGACTTGTGTTATTTTTCCTCCCTCTTGTAGGAATAGCTTTTAAAAGTCTTCTTTTTTGTCATGTAAAATTTCATGTTTAAAAGTTTGTGTGTTACCCTACAAAAAGGTTTTCTTTACCAAGGTGTTTTCTGCTGGGTTTTTTTTGTTGTTGTTGTTTGTTTTTGTCTTTTTTTTGTATGTATGTCTGATGGCTGCTGATTTTGTGTAATGGTTTTAGAAACTGCTGTCCTCATCATTTCTTTATTGTCTTTATTATAGGTTGCTTTGGTTTCAGCACTGATGTCTGGGTTTCCATGCCTGTTGTCCCTTGCCTGCTTGCAGGTGCCATACTCCCACCCCAATTGCTGGCTCTAGTATTGCTTCTTTGGCCTTGTTATCTGATCTCATCTTGTTGTTCTGTAAGTAACAGACTTCTGAGCCTCATTTTGACCCTAGTGTTTTGCTGAGGATGGGCTGGCTTTAAGATACAGACAAACATGGCATACAATATTTATAACATATATTTCACAATGTTTAAAGTTGTTGCTATAAAGCACAATGTAATAATCAGACTCAAAGCTAGAATATAGAACTCCATCTTACCTGAAGGAGTGTAGAGAGGGAGACAGATCCTAATGTTCTGAGTGAAAAGACAGAAGAACCATAAGTTAAGGAAATGTCAAGGGTTGTTTGTTTGAGGACGTGGACAGCAAGTATTTGGCAAGATGGAAAGAAGGCAGATGAACAGTCTGATAGTAGTTGCCCTTTAATAGTGCACAGGGTAACATTAGGTAAAGTTTTAAATTAAATCCTGACCATAGACATTATGCCAAAACAAACATGGTTGGCACAAATACTTGAAATATTCCTTGTGTTCTGCTATACACACATATTTATGACAGTTTTCTGTGCTATATGACAAGTACTAATTTATTGTCTTGTGTTTCTATGGGTGGGAGTCAGGCTTCACTCAACTGGGCCCTCTGCCTGCGTCTCTTGAGGCAGTCAGCCTATAGGTGAGGTTGTTCTCACCAGGGCGGGGCCTGCACTTCTGTTCCTGGGTGGGTTTGTGCTGACACCCTTTCCCCTGGCTGTGGGATTCCTGGAAGGCACCTACTGTGGTGCTTACTTTCTAGTGTCTTGCCTTCAGACTCAGAAATGGCCATTTGATGAGACCAAGTCTGCCTGGGGTTTCTCCCACCCATCAATTTAAGAGCCATCCAGGGGTGCTTACTTACATCTGTAGAGGCCCTTTGTGGGGCTTCTTCCCTGTTCACAGGACCTGTCATGGCTGTAGGTGAGTGTTATCCTGGAGAGAACACCATCGTGAGAGGCTGAGCACTGCTGCCGTCCTGCCCACACAGGAAGTGCCTGTAGTCTCTGCACACAGCCTTATCACAGATGGTTGTTGGCCTTTATTGTTAATTTTGAAAGTGTATTTATGTATATGAACATTTTGCCTATATACCTATCTGTGCACTGCATGCATGCAGTGTCCACAGAGGCCAGAAGAGGGCGTTAGACCCTAACCGGAGTTAAGAGATGGCATTGAGCCACCATGTGGATACTGGGAGTTGAATGCAGGCCCTCTAGAAGAGCAGTCAGTTTTCTTAAGCACTGAGCCATCTCTCCAGACATGTTGGCTATTATTGAAAAAATACTTAGTACTCTTTTTTAAATTACTTTTTTCCATATATTTTGATCACGTTTCCCCTTCCCCAGTTCCTCTAAGATCCTCCCTATCTCCCTACTCACTCAAACCAAACAAATACCAATAAGAAAAAAATTCCAAAATGAAACAAAACCGACCAGAAAAACCATAGACTTAGTTTTTGTTGGCCACTCCACCTCCATTTCTGGGCATGGGACACTCAGCTTTTATAGTTCCCCTCCGTTAGTTCTTTTCTTTTGCTTGCTGGGTGGGTCTTGTCTGAGAAACCTTTCTCATTCTTCCACATTTGAAGGGTGATTTTCTGCACACATAATTCTAGATGGCTTTTATTTTTCGTAAAAAATATTTCATGCTTAAAGTGGTTTACTGTGTTATTTGCATGGTGTGCTGAGAAGTTGACTGTAGTTCTTTTCACTGTTCTCTGTAGTTAAGATGTGTTTTTTTTTTTCCTTGCCTCCTTCAAGACTTTCCCCTATTATTACTGTCCTGAAGTTTGAATGAGACACAATCAGGTTTGGATGTCTTCATATTTATATATGGTGTTTGCTGAATTTATCACATCTGTGGTTTGTTCTGCTTGTCATTAATCTTAGAAGTTTCTCAGTCATTACTACTTTATATTTCTGCTATCCTTTCTTCCTGATTCTCTTGGTATATTATGTGCTCATGGCCTTTGAAATCACCCATTTCCAGATAGCCTGTTCCCTTTTTCTCCCTCTCTCAACCAGAGGTCAGCCTTACGTGTTATTCATCAGGAACCATTTACCTTTTATTTTTACCTAAAAAAACATTAAAATTTTATACATATTGGTGTTTTGTCTGCATGTATTTCTGCACCATGTTTGTGTCCAGGGAGACCAGAAGAGGGTGTCAGATCTTTGAGAATGGAGTTGCAGTTGTGAACCACCATGTGGGTGCTGGAAGCTGAGCCTGATCTTCTGGAAGAGCAGCCAGTACTTTTAACTGCTGAGACATCTCTCCAGCACCCCTCCTTTTTTTTTGCTAGAGAATCTCTCACTGTCTTGGGATTCAGGATTAAGCTAGGCTGTCTGACTTGTGAGCCCAAGGGATCTGCTGTCTGAATGTCTCCAGCACTAGGATTACAAGTTAGTCACATTAAGCTGCTGCATTGGTTCTGGGACTTGAACTTGGGTCCTCTGGTTTGTGTGGGAAGCATTTTACCAAATAAGCTTACCCTCTGCCCCTCCTGCCAGCCCTGCTCTGTTTATTTTAAGATCTTTTTTTCTCTGTGTATTTCAGTCTGGGACGTTCCTGTTGACATTTCTCTGTGCTTACTGGTGGTTCCCTCTGTGGCAGAGTCCCCAGGGCCTGGCATAGGCCATTATTTTTTCCACTGCCGTGTGTGCATTTCTGTTCCATCATTTTGTCAAACGGTCGGTCTGTTCTCACTCTCCCTTTAGAGCCTTAGTGTGCCTGTTTCCACTGTTTTAGACATACGTCATAGCTGAGTTTGGTTTGGAGTGTGTTTTATGTCTTTGGGCTCTTGCCTTTCACATACCTTGTGAGTTTTGCTGGAGTGCAGACATGGTGTGTGAGGTGGAGGGAGTTGAATTGGATTGGCGTCTGGGGCTGGCTGTTTCTGATGTTTGTTGGAGTCTCTGCAAGGGGTTCAAATCTCTCCAATACCTTTGTCTCCTTTTCTTCAGATGCCTTTGGTTTCTCCGAGTCTTCAGAGAGGCTGTTTGAGTAGCACTCCTTCCCATCACGTCTTATTCTGTTGGAGCCATGGTGGTGCTGCTGTCGTGTGGGGGAGTGGTCTGTAGCCTGTGGTTAACTCCCAGCCCTGGTGGCCCTGTGCCTAGACTGTCTGCTCCTCCCTGGTGAGGTGGAAGGCTTTGTGAGGGAGAAGCCCTTGCAGGTGGGCTAGGTGTCTGTTAGAATCCTGACCCCCCGGGATAGGCTTTGGCTCTGGGGGTGCTTAGGGTACATTTCACCACATTGCTTCCATCTCCCTCTCAGGGCCTGCAAGGATCTTTCCCATCTCTTTACCGAGAACCAGGAAGGAGTTAAAGCCCACAGCGTGTGGAATGCCCAGTCCATCTTTAAATATGAAGTGTCTCCCACAGGCTTGTATGCTAACCCTATTTCTAGCTTGTGGCACTGTTTGGGGGAGGTTCTGGAAACTTCTAGTGATAGAATCTAGCTAGAGGAAGTAGGTCACTGGGGCAGGTCTTTGGGGGTATCCTGTCCCTGGCCCCTTTCTGCCTCCTTCTCTCTGAACTTCAGGCTCTTGCAGCCATGATGTTCTGCCCAAGTCCATGGAACCAAGCAACTGTAAGCTGAATGCTGTGCGACCACAAGCCAAAACAAACAACTCCCTTTAAGTTGCTTGTCAGATATTTGGTCACAGCAATGGAAAAGTAACCAACACACCCAAAACATGGTGGCGTGGACTTCCCCTTTCTCACACTAGTCTGCACCCAGCCTCCAGTGGCTTGTACAGATTCCTATCTGTATCCTTCTTCCACCACGCTTCCCAGGGCTGTTCCTGCTAGCTGCTCTTGGCTGTGACTCCTGTGTGCACTTGTCTTCAGTCTCTGTGCTAACTCCCTAGCCCCTGAGGCTTTTCCTGGGATGTTGGTACTCACTTGGTTGTCTTCTTCCCCTGAGGACAGGAGCAAGGAAGGGCAAGGGGCCTTGAACTCTGTCTGTGTGGAGCTTGGTTGGAGTGAACTGTGGAGATGATTGCTTGATCTTCTTTGATAGTTTGGTCAGTTTTTTCCCCAGTAGGAAACTGTGCAGGTGGTCTTGATTTTTCTACTGAATGTGGCATGTGAAGCTGTAACTACTGCTGGGTGTGTTGGACATGTGTTATAGCTGTAATGTGATTGGTTTTGTTGTTCTTGTTTGTGTGTGCTTTGCTTGTCATGTTTATATGTCAATATCATATTAGTGTATCATAGGATACTCAGAGCTTCCTCTTTCTGTAACCTAGAACCCTCCTTTCTAAGAACATAGCCTCCAGCCCCCTAGTTAGGTTTAAACAATAAATATTGCATAAAATACTCAGCCCTATTAGCACATGTCCACAGATATGGCCCCTGCAGATGTAGAACATTTCTGTCCTCACAGGAAGACAAAGCCTGTGCTGATTTGCAGTGGGAGGAAACCCCTGACCCTGGGCATACTCTGCAGTGCCTGGTCCAGGTGGCTTTGAGTTGATGTGTACTCCTGTCCTTATGGACATGTATCTCATGCACATGCTGTATATGGGTTTCACGTAGTCTCTGTCTCTCTCTCTCTCTCTCTCTCTCTCTCTCTCTCTCTCTCTCTCTCTTTCTCTCTCTCTCTCTGTGTGTGTATGTCTCTC
>NC_022015.1:32306535-32310695 GCF_000317375.1 Microtus ochrogaster
TGTGTGTGTGTGTGTGTGTATGCGTGCATGTGTCTGAGCTGATGATCTTTTTCTCACTTATTCATAGCAGCTTTTTATATAGCCAGGAAATTGGCCCAGCAGCTTTCACAGAAGCTGCAAATATTTTCCCTCTCCGTCTCTTGTCTTTTATTGCTCCTTTCAGCCACTAGTAGTTATTCACAGTGTTGGCTAAAGCATTCTGAATGCTTCAGTTGTTTTCTTTCTGAGACCTTGAAAAGAGTTAAAAATATGAAAGCAGTGCATGGTAATTATAAGAAAAAAAGAAAGAGAAAGAAGTAACCACTGCCGAAAGGACAACTGTTCCAAAATTTGTGTTTTCTCCTTTCCTATTTAGAATGGAGTGGAAAGGATCCTGGGGGTAGGGTGGGGAGGGGCTTGCTGCCTGAGCCTTGCTGCTGGGACTTATCTGAAGGCAAGGTATATTTTGCCCACCTTCCCTCCCTTACTTCCTCCTTCCCTTTCTCTGGCTATGTAGCCCAGGCTGACTTCAAACTTGTAATTCTCTTGCCTCCACCTCCCAAGAACTGGGATTTTGTTGGCTTCTTTAAGATGGAGACTTCCATGTTGATAGGTACTATCATAAACCATTATTGTATGTTCTCCAGGGTCTAAGAGGTAGAAACATGTGCAATTCCTCTGGGCCCTGCCTTTCTCCTCCTGCTCCCCCAGCCTTGGGAGGGCCTCCCTGTCCAGGTGTGACGAGAGAGGACTCAGCAGGGCTTCATCAGGGTGCCTGCCCCACTCCACAGGAGCTGGGATTTTCTTGTCTGTGCTACTACAACCCTTTGGTGGGAGGAGATTAGAGGCAAATGTGAGGGCGCTGAATGGTGCTTTCTGGTGTGACCTTCAGGAGATCGTGTTTCCCATACATCTGTAGGAACATGGGGAAAATAGTAGGGTTGTGGGGCTATCTTTTTATACATTTTTTCATTCTTTAAAAAGATTATCTGTGTGTGTAATATGGACATTCTGTAGTACAGACGCGGGGGCTGGAGGACCGCTCTGTGGAGTTGCTTCTCTCTGTCTGCCTTTACATGGACCTGAGAACTCAGAGAACCAACTTGCTGGTCCTTTATGCAGGGTTTTGTTTTATTTTATTTTGTATTTTGCTTTTGTGAGACAGGGTTTCACTCTTGGCTGGCTTGGAACTTGTTAGATAGACCAGCTGGCCTTGAATTTCGGAAATCTATCTGTCTCTGCCTCTCTTAGCGCTAGGATCAAAGGAGTGTGCCACCACGCCCAGCCCCTTTAAGGGACTTTAAGGATTTAAGACTGTATTCAGGTCTATAACTGTGCAATTGTGGTATATCTCCTTATTCCTGTGTTTATTTCCAGCTTGTCCCGCTTTTGCTGTGTGTGTAAGGTTGCTGTAGGCGGGCTTTGCTGTTCTAGTCCAGGATTTCCCCCTTTCTCTTCTTACCACCCCTCTCTAAGATAGGGACTTGCTATGTAGCAGTAGCCATCTGCTAGCTTTCAATCCTTTTGCTGCAGCCTCCTGAGTTCTGAGATTACAAATATACTTTATCTTGGACCCAGAATTCTTTTCACCTTTATTGGATTGAATTTATGGGGCCTCTTGTTATTGCTGGCCCTGAAACCTCCTCCCCCTAGTTGTTATAAAATGAGAATAAACTGTAGTCAGGACTAGAAACAGCTCAGCCGACCTGGCCCTACCTGCACAGCATGGGGAGATCGTTTGGATGACATTGCTGTTATTTGTGTCTCCCTACCGGCTTTATTGTAGTCAGTGTGCATTGAGTAAGTTACCACTTTCCCGCTGAGTGGCTTTGGTACCCTCGTTAAACTTCCAGGGCAGTGTCAGTCAGGGCTTGTTCTTAGGCTCTCTGGTCTGTCCTGTCAATCTCTGGGTGCCAAAGAAGTTTTGTACCACTCCATGACAATCTGTGTTCTGTATGACTAAAGAAAGTTGACACTAAGTAGTGAGAACTCCAACTTCTTGCTGCTGCTTCTTCTCCTCCCTTCTCTCTCTTCCTCTTTCATTTCCCTCTCTTCCTTCCCCTCCCTCCCTCCTCCTCCTTCCTTTCCCCATACCCCTTCCTTACTCCTCTTCCTTCTTCTCCCCCCTCATCTTCTCCTTCTCCATCTCCTTTCTCAGACCCCTAGATGTATGCTATCATGCCTGACACAATTTGTTCTTTTTTTTTTTTTTAAAAGATTATTTTGGATATTTGGAGTTCCTTGAGAGTTCCATGTGAATGGTAGAATGGAGTTTTCTGTTTTCTGAAAAACACTATGGGGCTTTTGCTGCCTTCTGCACTGGCTGTGGACCCCTTTGGGCCTTGGCTTCTCCATGGTCTCCCAGTTTACGCAGTTATCACCAGCCTGTGCAGCTGCTGCTGTGTTTTTGGGTTCTTTGGGTGGTATTTTGCACTGTGAAGTAGACAGTATTTTGCTTCCTTGTTTACTTCCTGTTTGTTCCTTTTGATGTTATCCTAAGTGAAATGCTTTTTAGCTTGACTTTTGGATTGTTTATTATAGGTATAAGAAATACACTGTGTATGTGTGTTGATTCTTTATCTTGCTGTTTTGCTTAATATATTGGTTCTAAGAGTTTTCTGTTTGTGTATAATTTTTGAATTTTGTATGTCTAAGATCATGTTGTTTTTGAGGTGAGATTATTTCTCTTTCCCCTTTTAGTTTGACATCTTTCTTTTTCTTGCTTGACTTTTCTCACTGGGGCACAAATTGTTGAGTTGTACAGAAGGTTGTGGGCATCTTTGCTCATTCCTGGCCTCAGCAGAACAACTCTTGCTGTGGTTGGTATGTTTTGCTGTGGATCTTTTGGGTGTTGCATGGTGAAATTATGGACAGTTCCTAAGTATCTTACCTTTGCTTTTTTTAATTAAAACTTTCATAGATTTTATTTATTTTTATGTGTATGACTATTTTTCCTGACATACATCTCTATGCAGCACATTTATGTAGTGCCAGGCAGAGGATAGAAGAGGGTGTCAGTGTCCTGGGATTGGAGTTATAGTTTTTAGCTGCCATGTGGGTGCTGGGAATTGAACCTTGGTCCTCTGGAAAAGCAGTCAATGCTCTTTTTTTTTTTTCCTTTCTGTTTTTGTTTTTTTCGAGATAGAGTTTTTCTGTAGTTTTGGAGCCTGTCCTGTAACTAGCTCTAGTAGACCAGGCTGGCCTCGAACTCACACAGATCCTCCTGCCTCTGCCTCTCTAGTGCTGGGATTAAAGACGTGCGACACCACCACCTGGTGCAGTCAGTGCTCTTAACTGCTGAGCCATCTCTCCAGTCTCTTTGCTTTTTGTATTCAGAAAGAACTGCTCCTCTATTACAAAAATAAATTAAATTATTGTTATTGTAGTACTGGAAATTGAACCCAGGACTTCAACACTACTGAGCCATACATACCCCAGCACCAGCATGAGCTTGTGCTATTGACTTTGTGTGTGTGTCTGTCTGTCTATCTCTCATTTTGGAAAAAGCACTTGCCCACTGACCTGGTATTCCTTGTCTGTTGCTTGACGTCACCAGTGAGAAGTACGTGGTTCCTTCTGCCAGCTTTCACTCCCTAGGTCTTGTGGGGACAGTGTCGTCAGGCTGCCTTGGCATTTGCACATGTTTTCTGCTAGGGATGTGTGATAAACGTGCTAAAAGGCCAGTCTCAACTCTTACATGTTCCCCATTAAAATGAAACCACTTCATGTAGGTCTTCTTTCCTTCCTTAGAAAAATCCTTACAGAAAACTGCCAATCACCTACAGATTCCTCCTCTCAGAAATCTTCGTCCTTGTGATGGCTGACACCACAGGTGGGCAACAGGTTACCTGACAGTGTCCCCTTACCCCAGAACAAAGGGTTAGATTCTGCTTTTCTGGGATCACGGGGAAGAGCACAGAACTAAGGCAGAGGAATTGCTGAATTTGAGAGAAACCTCTACAGTTCTTTTAACAGCCAGCCAGAAATGTTTTGAACCGCATTTTCATCTTGGGCCGTGTTTGTGAATGCTGTGTGCTGGGTGGTGACCACTTGAAGCCAGCCTCCTCCTCTCAGCTTTCTCATATGCTTGCTGTCACTAGTGCTTGCACTAGCTCACGCCCTGTGCCCTCCGTGACTAGCCTCAGTCACACTGTGCTTGCACTAGCTCACGCCCTGTGCCC
>NC_022015.1:32310991-32319402 GCF_000317375.1 Microtus ochrogaster
GTGACTAGCCTCTGTCACACTGTGCTTGCACTAGCTCACGCCCTGTGCCCTCTGTGACTAACCTCAGTCACATGGTGCTTTACTACAGCTTGGGGGCTCTTTATGCTGATGGGCTTGGTGGTCTGCTGCCATCTTTCTGCTCCAGTATTTTAGAGTCACTATCCTCTACCCAGCCTGGTTGGTTTCCTTTCCCTCCAGGACATTTTGACGTGGTGTTTGTTTTCTGCCTCCTGCATTTGCCCTGGTGTCTTTGCTCCTTGGCTATTGTGTTTGTCAGGGACCTCTCCCAGTAGCACCTTCTCCCTACTCCTTTACTGCACTCTCCCAGGTGAGGTGAGAAGTTGCCCCCACTACTATTCTATTGTTTCAGGTACAGCAATCTCTACAGTGTAGAGATTGGTTGTCTCTGTCTCAGAACTTGATAATGGTTGAAATTACTGTCATACTAAATCTTATAGCTTACGTGGGGCTAGGAAGAAATGTGTAGGAGCTAGGAGTTGACAGTCTCTTAAGGAAGGCAGGGTAGAAATATTATGTAGCTTGCTTGCTTGAAATGGAAAAAATACAGGCTCAGGACTGATTGAGACTGTTGGTCAGGGAGCCTTGGCGTGGCATGTGAGGGGAGGAGATGGCCTGTGGTCATGCATGGTAGCAGTGTTGAGCTTCTAAGACTCTGAGGAAAAAATGTAGAGGCCCTGGTGTTAGAGAAGCAGGGTTTGCACTGTGTGATCTGGACCGAGGGTCAGGAGCTCAGGCCTGGTGGCTCTGAAGATCTGGAGGTTGTTGTCTTTTACTGAGGGATGAGAGGCACTGTGCTCGGAGTGCTGACAGACTGTCTTGTGGAGGCTACTGTGCTGTAGCAGAACAGGATGAGAGGGAAGAGCAGGAAGGCGGTGCTTTGGAGGGAGGAATGTAGCAGCGTGGGGCTGGGCAGTGTAGCTGGCATGGTGCTCGGCCTACTTCCATGGTAAAAGCAGAGGACATGGGAATGGGCTGCACGTGGGAAGGTCCATGATGAACTGAGGAATGGGACGCCACTCCAGTGATGGTCACCTGAGGGGAAAGGTTGTGTGAGTGGTGGTTTGAGAGAAGCGACTGTATGGTGGTATATGATAGAACAAATATTTGAGTAGGTGAGACAGCGTGTGGGCACAGCATGGAGTTTGTGAGAGTGCGCATGTGTGAGAGTGAGTGTGAGCACAGACGAGTGAGTGTGGAGCCTGTGAGAGTGCGCATGGGCGTGGGTGAGTGTGAGCTTGTGAGAGTGCGCATGCGTGAGAATGAGTGTGAGCACAGACGGGTGAGTGTGAGCCTGTGAGAGTGAGCATATGTGAGAGTGAGTGTGGGCACAAATGAATGTAGAGCTGGTAAGAGCATGCATGTGTGAGAGCATGCATGCTTGACAGTGCGTATGGAGCCTATAGGAGTGTGTGAAGGAGTACAGGAAAGAGTGAGGGTCTGTGAGGTTGGCAGTGAGAAGGCAGTTCAAGAGGACCCAGAGGAGGTTGGTTACGGGTGAGGGAGCCTGCCCAGAGGAACCTGGTGGGCACTTCCTGTGACTTGTGATAATGACCTTGTCCTTTTCAAGTTAGAGTATTTTCAGTCATGTCTAATTCTTCACAACTGTGGGTGACATCCTACAGATAGTAAACCAAGGGGTTACCTTGGTCTAAAGCACTTTCTTGGTATTGTTTGGTTCGTAGTTCTTGTGGATCTACAGTGAAAGTTGGGGGAAAGATTAATGTTCTCAACAAGGCCGTTATCCAAACACTGGATTGGAGGGTCTTGCAGTTCCAGAACTCTTCTCGAGATGCCAGCACATGCTTCACAGCCATGTAGCCTTGAGCACACTCCTGCCAGGGCCACTTTGGAGGGGCTTGCCAGGCTCTATACAGGATAAAACTGGATCTCTGGCAATATCACTCTGGTTCTGATCCATTTCCAAATGAGGCAGGTGCTGCACTGACACAGCAGCTGAAGTGGCCGTGGGGTCCATGTCTTACACGGCTGGACTTCTCGTGTGAGCCAGAACCAGGGAGCATTTGGGCCTGTGGGTGTCTCACGGTGGCAGATCCAAGTTGCGCCAGGTATTGCTTGCCTCCCCTCCCCTCCCTTCCCCTTCCCTCCTCTTCCCTCCTTTTCCCTCCCCTTCCCTCCCCTTCCCTTCCCTCCCCTCCCCTCCCCTTCTTTCTGAGTGGTTTTGTGTTCATGTGAGGAAATGAGCAAAGGTGGAGGCTGGGTGGGTGTTGGGACCTCTGGCTTCTGTGGATAGTGAGGCACTAAGTTGCAGACACAAGGGGAAGGTGCTGGTTGTGGAGGTGCTCAGCTGCTTCTCATGGAGACTGAAAAGTGGGTTTTCTTTTACACAGGAGGGGTGGGGGGGGTCTCAGGCTTAAAGGTGTGCCATGTTAGTATCTAGCCATGCCGAATCCATGTCTAGTTAACTGAGTAGTCATGAGACACAGGTGCACATGTGTCACCATGCCAGACTCTGGCAGCACAGGCTTGTGCTGGGACTAGTATCATTACCCCATGTTCCTAAGCAGGTGTCCCTCAGTGCCATTGTTATGTGCCAAGCTCATGTGTGTAAGTGACAGGAGAGCTCAGTGCTTATGCTTCAGGCTGGGGAAAGTACCCTCCAGCCAGCTTCTCATTTACTTCTGAAGAGGCAGTGCAGAGATGATAGCATGCCCAGGTGCTATTAAAATAAGAACTGAGTCTGGAACCTGGGCTTCCCTTGTCCTTGCTCTGTTCAGACCATTCCTGCTGGCCTGGCCTGAAGTGCAGCTTTTGCTCTTGTCCCCACTTAAGGATCCCATTCTCTGGTTCTGAAACCTAATGACACGTGTGGCCATTTGTGTGAGAGGTGGAAGTATTGGGCAGATGAGGCTATGTGGGTTGTGGCTCCTACCACAAACAGCTTGGAGAGGATGGTACTGGGTTGCCAGTGTCCCCCGCTGAGAGACTGGCAGTAAGCGCAGTGGAAGTCCATGTTTAGCAGGGAAGGCACACGTTTTGCTCTGCACCACGGAGCCCATCTGCAGAGCTTATCAGGGTGGGGGCTCTTGGACCAGGTAGCAGAGCCTGAGAGATTGTAGTTGGGCCTTGACTATGATCAGACTGGAGATTTGGTTAGAGGATTTTACATTTTGTTTCAAGTCCTGCTTCTAATATTGAAGGGCACTTGGGGTGTTGGCAGGGAGCTTCCTGGATGAGAATAAGGGGAAAGTGCGGCAGGTGGGACCCCTAGCTGTGTCATGTGCTGGAATTGGTGGCTACCTAGGAAAGAAACAGTAGGGTTACTGTCCTGGAAACTGGCTGCCTTAAAGACAGTGCAATGATGAGCTCTTGCCCTGAGAGGTTCTGGAGGCTCCACTGCTCTTGCCTTCTCCCTGCCCGTAATCCTCACCATCCACAGACCCACTGGACTCTGCTCAGAGGCCTGACCAGGGCTGTACCAGTCATGACTCAACCTCTACTACATAGGCCCAGAAGAACATAGGGCCAGAGCTGCTGAGATCTTCCTCTATGTGCAAATGCCCCATTTCCTACCCTCATTCTGCCTTTTGGCTGCTCTCAATGTATGTTTCCATGTGGAAAGCATTTTTTTTTTAACTTATCTGGAGACTATGCTGAGGACTTGCTGCATAAATTGTGGTGCAGATTTGACTTTCAAGGACCAGCCTTCCTGCTCCCTCCAGCATTGGAGAGGGTTTACTGTTTTAGCATTAGATTTTATAATCTGCCTTGATTGGTTGATTATTTGTTTTTGATTTTTTTTAAGACTAATTCTGTCTATGTAGCCCCTGCAGGTCTAGAACTCAGTTCATGGACGAGGCTACCATCAGACCTGCAGTGACGCCCCAGCCTTTCTTTCTAATGCTAGGATTACAGTGTACCCTACCATCCCAGGATCTTCTGTGGTTTGGATTGACATTTCTCTAGAGGCAAATGGTGCTGAGCTTCTCTGTGCTTGGATATTCTGTTCATGTCCTTGCCCAGCTCTGACTTGTCTTTTTCGTGCCTTCTGTGGGGATAAGGCAGGGAGGTAGTGTCTCCTGTGTGTGCAAAACCAATCTGGAAGTCCTACGAAGACATCTGTTTGAGAGTTGGTGGATGTCCGGTTTCCTCTGTGCACCTTGTGTGGTCTCTGTTGTTCTTTTTCCTTGCCAGCTTTTACCCATCATTAATTTTTTCTACAGTTTTTTCTCCATGATTTTCAGGACACTCAGTGGGCAATGTGCTAGGAGTGGTTTAGGGCCTAGCTGTGAATAGGCAGCTTGGGCTCTGCTCTTCTGAGCCTTGTTTGTGGGTGTTCGAGTTCTGCTTATCTGGAAGCAACTTCGGTTTCAGTGGAAGAGGAAGACCTTGTTAAAAACCTAACCAACCAACTGACAGAGAGACAGGCATACACCAGTGTGTTTATAGGCTTTTCAATTTTACATCTGCATTATTGGATGGTGTGACACTCCTGGGACAGCATTAGTCTGCTCATGGGACTCTGGCTCTCTCTCCATGCCAGCTTTCAGCGAGGGTCTCCCCAGGGCATCTCATGCTTGCTCATACCAGGCTATGGCTGAGTCCCACACTCGGTTGGGCTACACTGCCCTGGACCTGACTGACACAGAGAGTAAGGGAGCAAGGTCAAGGTTTGGGGGCCTTTAAGTGTGACCACAGCTCCTTCTTGCTTCTCTGAACAGGGCTTGTCATGGCTGACACTTGACTCTTCTGGTCCTGCTTCTAGTTTGGGAGCACATGTACATACATGGTGTGGGGTTTCCATCTGTGCCCTGTTTCTTGAAAGTTCCAAGCATTGGGACTGATTCTCCAAATCCCTCCCTACACCACCCTCCACTGCCTCAGCTCATAGAAGAGCCTCGTTGCGTCTGATGGTGTATGCTCATATAGCACCGCAGAGTGGCTCTGGCTCAGGCAGGGGTGCCGCTGCCCTTCTTGTTGCCTTTGGAAGCAGATTTAAGGTGCTGTTCCTTTCCTATAGCCCAGCTGAGAACAGAACAAGGATGTGGGTCAGCAGGACGTAGGTGCTGTGCGCCTGACTCTGGTTAGGTGACAATTGCTCAATTTTGTATCACAGGGGCATTCCATATATCCCATGGTCTCCCTCTGAGGAATACAGACCCCATGCGGAGAGAGGTCCCCCATGCACAGCTCTTGTTCCCCACTGTGAGACCCGCCCTCAGGTTTCCTCACTGGAGCCTGTACTTTCTGTTTGGTGTAGTGGCTGTGCTCTAATTTACTTTTTCCTCTTCATTTACAGCCAGAAAACCTGCAGAAGAACTGGCTTCGGGAATTTTACCAGGTAAGAGCCTGTGAGCAAGCACTTTGAGAGTAGCCCCTGAGTATCTCTTCTCATTATGGTATTTTTATGTGAAAGTTACATCTTGGTTATGTGGAGAGCAGAAAAGGCTGTCAATAGGAAACACTTATCAGCTCCTAATGATTTGCTCTTTGGCTCCCACCTGGAAGGGAGGGAAACAGAGAACAGAGGACCTGGTTGGGGGTTTTGAGGTTGGGCATCTGTACCATGAGGAATAGTACTTTTCAGGAGGGTTCCCCTAGCTGTAGCATGAAGCATGGAAGAGACCCATACAGGTGGCATGACCACACAAGGCCTGCCACAGGTCTGGGTGGAAAGCCATTGAGGGTATCTCTCTGAATAGATAGACAGGCTGCAGTCTCTGCGTGCATCCTCGTAGGATGCAGCAAGCAGCCTCCTGGTTCTACAGTTGGCTCTGGGTGAATGACAGATCTCTGAGCAGATGATATGTGGATCTGGAGTATGAGAAGGGCTGAGCAGCCAAGAAGGGTAAACCAAGGTAAATGGGTAAGTGGCTACAGCCCAGAGGACAACAGGACATGCTGCATATGCACACAAAAGTTCCCATGAGGTTTTCACAGGGTTAGGCCAGGACTGCGGTGTTTAATTCTCTCAGCTTTGCTTATTTGTTGGGTGGAGGCAAACAAGGGTGGGCCCCAAGCCATGCAGGAGGCAAAGAGGCAGGGATTATAGATGTCCCAGAGCCCACGGTGTACTCTGCAGCTTGCTGGAGCTGTAGGCTGGGTGGGGACAGGGTTGGGGAATCACAGTGTTTGCTGGTCAACCTGGGTACGATGATGTGAGTCTTCTGGGACTGAGTCTTTTGAACCCACACAACATTTGGCAACTCTCCTGTCCTGCTGGCCACCACATATGTCTGCTAGGTATTTGGAAGTGGGGTCATTCACTCAGAATCTAGCATATGTGAGCTTCCCATTGTCCAGGTTTTACACTTGGTTCTGGTTAGTGATGTAAGGCAGATTTTTGGTGTGTGTTTAAGGCCAAGGAAGAAAAGGCCCTGAGTTGGGGTCAGGATAGACAAGGACTTGATAGTCAGGGGAGGGCCTAAGACAGTTTAGGCCTTGCCGTTTAAAGATCTGAGGAGTGAGGGAATGGGCTTTGCCATAGGAGGGCCTGATTTAGTGAGGCTGGTCAGGACCCTGTCATGGAAGGGTCTGAGATAGTGAGGGGCCAGTAGGGTCCTGCATAGAAGGTAGCAAAGACAGGGCAGAGACCTGCCATGGAAGGTTCTGAGGTGGTAAGGGAATGTGGAGGCCTCTGTCAGAAGACATCAGTGAGTGAGCAAAGGAGAGCCATGTCAGAGGATGATTGTAGGTCGTGAGGGACTAGTTGGGGTTAGGGTCTGAGAGCCATGAACCTTGTCTCCTGGAGTGCCAGGTCTGGGTCCTGTGAAGATGGTGTGGTGTTGCCTTGAGATTGTTTTATGAGTGCATATGATTGTGTGGATACCCACAAGGTGGTTGACATGTGTTCCTCCTGTTCTCATAGTCTCTGTATCATGTGGTACATGTTCTTAGGTTAGACCAGGGAGCTGATGGACCTTGGTGTGGGTGATGGCTACAGTACAGATGACATCACTCTCTTGGTTATAACCAGTTCTAAGAGTGATTGGTGCAGGGAGAGCCATATCTAGGATTACCCTGAGCAGAGTTCCCAGCATGCCATGGTGTCAGCATGGATGGGTTGATAGAGGGATATGGTTTGGGGTCGGGGGGAGAGGCATAAGGAACAGCATGAATATAGGGCTCTCCTGAAACTCTGGTCCCAGATTTGATGGCACACTGCCTAGCTGGTGTTACATGTGGTGCAGAAAGATTCTGCCTGAGTTTGTCTCCCCTGTAGAAGGGTCTTAGTCTCGCTATTTAGGAATAGGGATTGGCTTATGGAAAATAGCTGTCTATACCTTCTCCAGGTATTTAGTTGGGTGGAAGATGCAGCCTTCACTAGGCTTCATCTAGGGCCCCAGCTGGCTCACCTGGCACTCTGAGTCTCTGTTCCTGGTTTCTTGGTGACTGATGAAGGCATGAAGCGGTGAAGTGATAGACTCCTGCAAGGTGAGGCCAGGACTTTCCTGGGAGAGCAGAAGTCCTGCTTAGCAGCAACAAGAACAAGTGGGAGTTAGGTATGGGTATCTGATGATAACACTGGTCGGTGCTGTTCCAGGATACCATCATATGAAGCCAGAACTGTGAAGCTGGGGCTAGGCCTGAGTACAGAGGAGGTGCGTATGAGCTTGGTTCTGGGGTTACTCACCAGAGAAAGACAGTACAAGAGCTGTGTGACGAGAGCTAAGTCTGGCTTGCACTGTGTCTATCTGATGAATTTCCTCTGGCTACAAGGGAATTTCCTCTGCCTTCAAAGGCAGGATCTCACTGTGATCTGTGATGTGATGTGATGTGATTGCATGCTTACCCTCCCTCTCCACTGGCTGTTTGGCCATGCCCTTATGTTCTGGGAACCCTGGTCCCTCACCCTTGTTGAAGGGAGCATGAATGGGCTTGTGGCTTGTGCTCTGAGTGTATGGTGAGGACACAGGGTTTGTGTTGTAAAAACAGGGGAGAATGAGAAATAAAGCCTCTCCTACATAGTTAAGCTTGTCATTGCAATTATAGTGCCAAAAGTACATACCGCAGTAAATTTCAGAGCCATTGCCTCAGCCCACTCATTCATTAGTTTGTTTGTTTGTTCATCAGTCATTCATATGAACTTCATTCATCTGAGAGGCACCAGCACAGACAGGGCACCCGTTGCTCTCTTGAGCATCCGTGCATCATGGTGGGGGATGAGGAGCCTTTTTCTTGATGTAGTCATGGATTGAAACCTGAGGGATTAGGAGGAGCCCTTGCTGGCCTTGTGCTGATTTTGTTTGTTCCAGCCTTACAGGTGAGGTAGGTAGAAAATTAGCTTCAATTTTTCTGCTAAGGCTCAACCTTAGTGTTGAGCTCTCAGGAATAGGCGACTCTTTCCTTGTGTGTTGGTGTGCCCAAGCAGTTGCCTGCCAGATACATTGTGTGCGTGTGTGTGTGTGTGTGTGTGTGTGTGAGAGAGAGAG
>NC_022015.1:32319549-32326576 GCF_000317375.1 Microtus ochrogaster
GTTGAGGAGAGGGCGGTTGTTAGTAAAATATTCTGAAGAAATTGAACAAAGATAAAAAGGTTAAAAAATATTTCCTATGCTTTCCTACATTCTACATTCAATTTGATATACACACACACCTTAATATGTATGTGTCTGTCTTATGTGGGGATGCAGGGGAATACATTATATCTTCCATAAGTGGTTCACAGACACACCCTTTTCTGTAAATTAATATTCAGAACTGTTTCAATAGCTTAGAGGTATTTCTTTATATGATATATTTTGAGTTTTTGAAATCATTTTTCTATTAACAGAACTCTTAGATTGTTTGAGTTTGGTAGCAGTTTAAGGATAATTTAAAAACAAAACAGGATATATATATATATATATATATATATATATATATATTACAAATATAAAGCAAGAGGATTGACTTAGTTTCTTTTTTATTGCTTTAATAAAATACCACAACCAAGGCAACTTATAAAAGAAAGCATTTAATTTGGCACTTACAATTTCAAAGGGTTTAGAGTCCATGATGGTGGAACAAAGGCACTGAGATAGGAATAGCTGATAGTTCACATCTTGATCCACAGGTAGGATGCAGACACAGCACATGTGCGCATGTGTGCACACACTGGGAATGGTGCAAGTCTTTTGAACCCTCAAAGCCCACTCCCAGTGACACACTTCCTCCAACAAGACTATAATTCTTCCCAAATAGTTTCACCCACTTGGACTTAAGTATTCAAAGATATGCACCTCTAAGGGTGGTGGGGAGCATTCTCATTCAAGCCACTACCCAGGTATTAAAGATTTTAAGATTGATATGAGAGCTATTTTGTATTTATTAATAAGAACCAGAAAGATGTAAAATGATTTAGAAAAGAAGCCAGTACACAGACTTCCTTCCCTCAGCAGCTCTGAAGTGAACTAGATTAATCTATGTGGAAGGAACCAGTATCTACAGCAGGGCAGTCATCACAAGCACCCCTCCTGCATCCCTCCCCTCCTGCCTCCCTCCCCTCCTGCCTCCCTCCCCTCCTGCATCCCTCACAGCAGGCCTTTCTATGATTGTGGGGCGTGTGCATTGCTGTGTCTTCAAATATACAGACTTCTAAAACAGTCACAGATACCAAAGGTGAGATAGCAAAAGATGAGCTAAACAGATGCTGAGAGCCATCTTAAAGGTCTTCCTTGGCCTTTCCTCACAGGAGTTTAGAGAACGATGTGATGGGTCATAGCTGTGTCCAACGAGCACAAAAGAACAGTTGCCAGTTTATCCTCCTGCCTTAAGAAAACCAGAACTAGGCAAGATGTATGCAGTCGTGTTTCAAGCACTAGACAGCACACACCCTTGGACAGTGGTCCCTGTGGGAGGGAGAGCATGAGAAAAGCACTCTGCTCACTTAGCTTGTGGTAGAGAGAATTTCCATGGCAGCGGCTAACAGCCTCTTAAAGAGAGTTTAACAACCAGTCACAAATTACTCAGCAAGTGAAAACGCAGGAGAGCTTGCTGCAATGAGGAAAAGCAGCCGTTATTGTGGTCTGGGGCTGCCATTTGTATCAACTCTAAAGATTCTGCCTTAGCTCTCCTCATTGTTGCCCACTTCCTTGTTTTACTAATTTTTGTTCTTTCTTTTCCTTACTCTGGGTTCATTCTGTTCTTTTATATCTAGCTTCTGAAGATGGAAGACAAAATGAAAAAAAATCAGAATGCAACATGAAATATTACACTCAAGATCCTATGGGAAGTAAAAGACACTATGGGGATCAGCACTGAACCTTTATGCCAACAGATTTGAAATTTTATGTAAAGTGAGAAAATTCTTGGAAAAGCATAGTGTCAGTGTTTACTTTAGAGGCAGTAAATGAATGTGGCCCTATAGTAAATGATCTTGGTCCTTGTACTCATTAGATTAAAGTTTTGTTCATATATTTCCCCCAAACCCTCCAGGTCCAGATGGCTTCACTAGTGAGTTCTGTCCAACATTTCAGCAAGAAGCAATAGCAGTTTTATAGAAACTTTCCAAGAAAACTGAGTCACAGTTTGCTTCCTAACTCTGCCTGTGACATGAACACTAATTATCCTGGCACCCAAAGTAGACAGACATTACATGACAAGAAAAACACATATCGGTATCCACCCTGGGAACAAGTACAGCGATCCTTAAAGGTTCAGTAATCAGAATGACGTGTTGCAGGATGCCTTCTAAACCACTGTGTTCCACATTAGCCAGAGAAGCTTCTCTCTGCAGGGTTAGCAGCAAATCGGGACTAGGACTGGTGTCTAGTGAATGCTCAGCTCTAAGTGAGACTTCATAGCAGTTCTCACCCTCCATGATCAGGGACATCACAGAAGAGGGGCAGGAAGAACTAAGAGCTGGAAAATGGGGAGGAATGTGCAATCCTGTCTTAAGGACATGACATGGCCATCACACCCATGAACTCCCTGCAGCTGTGATTAACTAACTGCACACGATCACTCAGCACTCCAACAGTCCAATTTTGGACTAAGCTGATTTTTAACCTAAAAAAGGAGAGGGCATAAAACAGGGAGAGGGATGTTTTGGGGATACCTGGAGGGAGTGGAAGGGAGAATTGGGGAAGCATATGACCAAGGTGCATTGCTTACATGTATGAAATTGTCATATATTAAGTAGAAGGTATTCTATTTTAAAAGATTGAACAAATCAAAGCTATAAACATGAAAATACGCATGCATCACGATGATAATTTTTCCTTGGCTTCTATGGGGGATGGGTTCTGATGCATCCCATGTATATGGACCCCTCTATAAAATGGCTCAATTTTTCAAATGGTAGAATTTGTGTACATCTTCCCACATGGTTTAATATCTAACACAGTGCAGATACTGTATAAATAGTTATTATTTATATTGTTTAGAGAATAGCAACAAGACAAATGTCTGTATATGTTCAATACAGAGGCAGTTTTCCTCCAGGTATTTTCAATTTGTGGCTGATTGAATCCATGCAGGTAGAACCAGAGATGTTGTTAATATATAATGACTTAGGAATTCAAGGCCAGCTTAACATTAAAATATCAATGACTATAGTTTACTATGTTTGAAGAAAAAAATGCCTATTTTTCTCTGAAATGTAGAAATTCCTTTGAAAAAAAAAACCTGTAATGTGATTGATTAAAAATCTAAAGCTACTGAGAAAATAGCCAGGTGTGGTGGTGGACACCTTTAATCAGAAGGCAGAGGCCGGTGGATCTCAATGAGTTTGAGGCTAGCCCAATCTACATAGCTAGTTCAGGCCAGCCAAAGGCTACATAGTAAAACCTTCTCTCAAAATAAATGAACAAATAAATAGAATAATATAGAAAACAACTTCCCCAGAACTGTGGGGAGCATGTTCACTCCCCTCAGATCACTTGTATCTAATGGTGACAAGCATAAAGACTGTTTTTTTTTTTTTTGGTTTTGTTTTGAGACCAGTTTCTCTGTGCAGCCTTGGCTGTCCCAGAACTCACTCTGTAGACCAGGCTGGCCTTCAACTCACAGACTTGAGCCTCTGCCTCCTAAGTGCTGGAATTAAAGGTGTGTACCACCACTGTCCAGCTTCCATAATGACTTCTTATCTGAAGACTGGAGTAGGGTAGTGTTGTCTCTCTTCTTATTGTGGTGTTGAAGGACCATGTCACTGCTGTGCAACAAGAAATGAAACAGAACAAACAAAACCCTGTGCTTGCAGAAGGCATTGCTGACTGCCTAGAAAGTCATGATGATGACGATTCACAAAGACTTTGATTGCTGTACTGCTAACTGGATATATTTAGTTTTCAACATTTAAGGCCAGTGTGAAAACATGTTTTTATTACCTAAAGACAACTATAAACTTAGCATTAAGAAAAGCATTAGCAATAAAATGAAATAACTGGGTTAAATCTAACGTAATGTCTATATATATATAGACATATATATATATATATATCAAAAAGCTAAGAGACAATAAACAACGTGTGAGCAAAGAATAAAGAATATGAAGGACTTGAGAGATGCCACATTCATGGATTAGAAGATGTGAATTATGTCAGAGTGTTAATTTTCCATCATCTACTGTATTTGTGATAAAAATCTCAGTGTAAGATATACGGTATATGCCTGTAATCCCAGTACTTGGGCAGCTGAGTCAGGAGGATCATGAATTTGAGAACAGCCTGGGCTGCATAATAAGACCCTGTCTCAAAATATTCTCAGCAGAAGTTTTTGCTACAAGTATAAAATATGATTCTAAAAATATATGGACAAGCCAGGCGGTGGTGGCGCACGCCTTTAATCCCAGCACTCGGGAGGCAGAGGCAGGCGGATCTCTGTGAGTTCGAGGCCAGCCTGGTCTACAAGAGCTAGTTCCAGGACAGGAACCAAAAGCTACGGAGAAACCCTGTCTCAAAAGTCCAAAACAAAACAAAACAAAAAAAAAATATGGACAAGTAAAGGAGCTAGAAGATAGAAGAGCCAAACAGTTTGAAGCAAAATATGATCTGAGGACACAAGTTCTGGTTTCAGGAAGTGTCGTGTCGTAAAGCTGCAGTTAGGACATGCACTGCAGTTGTGTGGAGGCACAGATGGGTGTGGCAGCAGAGATGGAGAAGCAACCCGTAGACATGGCCAAGTGACCAGCAGCAGCACAGAGTTCAGGTTCTTAGTGAGGGGTAGCCTGGCCAGGATGCACTGGGACACTGCTGAGCCAGGTGCAAATGAGCCTGTGAAGTCCACCCTTTGTACTTTGACTCAGTATGAGTCACAGAGCTGATGCCAGTCCACACTTTGTACTACGTACAGAACTGACTCATCATATCCTAGAGCAAATGCAAAACTTAAGCCCTGAAACTTCTAGAAGGAAATTTTTTTAAAGATCTTTGTCATCCCGGATTAGGCAAAGATTTCTTATGTCCAGCACTAAAAGCGTAACTCAAGAAAGAAAATCCAGTAAGTGAGGCTTCATCATAATTGGGAACAGTTCTTCATGAAAACAGTGTTAAGGATGAAAAGAAATCATGGGTGAAAAGGTAGCATTTAGGATGAAATAGTCTCAAAAGCTCATGTATTGGGGTGTGGTTGCCAGCTGATGGGAAGCCATTGAATTCCAAAGGCTAATATCTGGATCTATTGGGATTAATAATTTGATTCATAGTACAATTTTATTATTAGGAAATAGGACCCGCTGCTGTCTGTTTACCTAGCTGTCACAAGGGCATGCTTATGCTGAGACTTGATACAAATATGTACAGTTGCTTTATTTGTAATCCCCCTGCCTTTGAGAGAAGCCGGGCTTGGAACATGCCACATGACTCCATCGTGTGGCTTGGAGGACTAACAGGACTGTGGAGCAGGTATGCCACCTTGCTGGGCTGCCTGAGTTCTTTGAGGAGTTGATGGGGGTGTCTGAGTTCCAAATAGATGTTTCAAGTGATGTCAGCTGCATATTTCTGTTTCTGATAAGGTCAGGTTCCTTTGCTCTCAGATTGTCTCTTTGACTGAGGTTTGGGAAGTGCCTTGGCAAGAGCCATGAGCCATGGCTCAATAGATATGAGGCAGATTTGGTCACTGGCTTAAAACAGGGGTCCTGGAATTTGTGGTACCAGTCTTGAGGGTAGTCCAGGAGTTGCTTGTGTCTTTTTCTACTGCCAGTGTGACTTTTTGAACACATGGGCTCACTCCTCTCAGTCCACGTTAGTACTGGGTGCCAAAGGCCATAAGAATGTAGCCAGGTAAGGGTGCCCTATCCTTAGGAAAAGCCACAGGTGGTGCTCCCCGACTCTGGGAGACTCATTGTGGCAGTTCCCACCCAAGAGAGCAGCATATAGGCAGGCACAGCCAAAAAGAAGTATCCGAGTCTGCCAGGTTCCCGAGCAGCTCCTGTTCTGAGGGAGCTTTTGTTGGTCTGTGTTTAGATCCTTTATATGGTCACAGTTGCTGGATGATTCAGGCGTTCAGTCTTCACTGTGATTCTGTCCCTTGAAATCAAACTCTACATTGTGAGGGTGCTAATGATGGAACCTAGGGGATGATGCGGGTTAAATGAGGTTTTGAGAATGGGCCTGAAATGGGATTAATGCCCTTGTCAACAAGAGACAGCAGGGATCATCTGTTTCTCACACACGAAGATGTGGCAAAGTAGAGACAGCAGGGATTGTCTGCTTCTCACACATGAAGGCATGGCACAAAGGTAGTGTTTTGAGCTGAGGCAGGACTACCTCACCAACCCAAAATGAACTGGCATCTTGACCTTGTGCTTCTGTCCTCAGAAGTGTGAGTGTGTTTAAGTTGCCCCTTCTGCAGCGTTTTGTCCAACTGACTATGCTAAGGCAGAGTGATGAGGGTACTGCCTATGCTGCCAGAAGGCTTTTGGGGGAACTGAGGCTGGGAGCCAACGTTGGCTTTGTACCTGTCCTGAGAAAGTCAACCTTGGGTGCTTTGGGAGGGAAACTGGGGTCAGCATAATTGAGGTATTGTGTGTCATGCCTCCAAAGGATGCTGCTGTCCTCTGTTGGCTGACTCGCTAAGCAGTTTGTCTCTTATAGAAGTAGGCCTTTTATGCATGTGTTCACTTTATCCCTCTCTGTTGGAAAGACCCTGGTCCTTTTCTTTGCATAATGGTAGAAGGGAGGATGGATGAATGAAAGAATAAATTACTGAGGCTGGAAGGGAATTATCTTCCAGCATGAACAGTGCTGTAAACGGTTTGTAGCTGGGACAGGGAACAACCTGGAATATAGGGATATGGGGCAGAAGTTTGCACAAAAGGCCTCTGGGACCATGGAGAGCTTGGCCCTTCCTGTGGGGGCAGGCCTAGTACAGTGGAAGTGCTGGGGTCATATCTGCTACAACTGTGGGTTGGGATGGAAAACTTGTTCAAGGGAGCTGGCAGCATGGGAAGTACCCTACTAGCATGGCCCTCTTGAGCAAGCGTGACCCTTCTAAGCATGGAGAGGAGTTGAAGGTGATGGACGGGTCTGTCTGATTTTTTTTTTTAAAGATTTATTTATTTATTTATTTTTGTAAATTTATTTA
>NC_022015.1:32327567-32328980 GCF_000317375.1 Microtus ochrogaster
CTCCACACCCTCTCCAGCAAAGGCTATCATTGGTGTTTTTCATTTTAGCCATTCTGACAGGTGTAAGATGGTATCTTAAAGTTGTCTTGATTTGCAGGGTCTGTCTGATTTTAAGACATTATTGCTAGAGATTTATTTCAGTTGCCATTGTTGACAAGTAGGGCACACGGCTCTGATTGACAGCCCTTTTTTATTTGAGATGGGGTCTTGTTTTGTTGCATAGGTTGATCTTGAACTTGTGAACTCAAGCAGTTTTCCCACCTCAGCTTCCTGGGTAGCCGGACTACAGGTGCCACCATCTTGCTTCACTCTGACCAGTAATCATAAATACACCCTTTGTAAAAGAATCCCGAGTATGGATGAATACTTTTCTAGAAATTTATCTCTGGCAGAAAATCCTGAAAGCAGATCTGCCAACCATGTCTTCTGTGAAGGAAGTGATCCTGCATGCCAAGGTTGTGTTTCTGTCCTAAGTGATCTGCTGGCACAGTGAAGGGCACAGGCCTTTTCATGCCTACCAGGAAGAGGCTTCAGGGCATGGCTGCAAAGCCCAATGCAGGCCCAGGAATCTGACAGGAAATGTTCTGTTCTCACCATAGCCATCCTTGCTATGTGACTCCAAGCAAGCTTTTTAACCTCTGCACCTCCTGTCCTAAGGTAATGGTACCCACGCCATTAGAGTAAGGATTAGTGAAGATATTGCAAAGAAAGTACTTGTGAATTTTCCTGGCTCAGGTTCTGTGAGGAAATAGAGGACATAGACAAGGTGCTTCCTGCACCACCTGTCACCTGTCCTTCTCAGTCACTCATTTGTTCCGGGGACTCTGGGATGTGGGATGAATGTAGGTGTGTGCTGTATGGAGCAGGCTGCCCTGGGCTTCTGGTAGTTGAAGGGCTCACAGAAGAAAGGGTCTGGATGTGACTTAGCAGAGCTAGCAAGGTCCTTCTGGACTCTGAAAGAGTCAGTGTTATTGAAAGATAGGCCAAGCACATATTGGAAAGACAACAGCCTCACTCAGGATTTGCAGTTCTGAAGAAAGACACATAAGCCCTCAGCTGGCAAAGAGACCAGGGCCTGTCTTCTGCCCCACTAGATATACCATGAGGGAATTTAACACTCTTTCAAATTTTCCAGGACCACAATTAACAAAATGGAAAGAAAAAATGGAATGGATTGTTTCTGTTGCTTTTGTTTTTGAGGCAGGATCCTACTATACAGTTGACCTGGAACTCGCTATATAGACCAGACCAGGCTGTCTTGAACTCACAGAGATCTGCCTGACTGTGCCTCCTGAGTGCATGAATTTATTTAATATTTTTTTCTTTCTTTCTTTTTTTTTTTTTTTGGTTTTTCGAGACAGGGTTTCTCTGTGGTTTTGGAGCCTGTCCTGGAACTAGCTCTTGTAGACCAGG
>NC_022015.1:32329080-32343399 GCF_000317375.1 Microtus ochrogaster
AACTCACAGAGATCCGCCTGCCTCTGCCTCCCGAGTGCTGGGATTAAAGGCGTGCGCCACCACCGCCCAGCCCGAATTTATTTAATATTATGTTGGATTTAACCCTGTAATTCTAAGCTGTTATTGCTTTGGCATGTGATCAGCATAGTTAGTAATAAAACTTTATGTATGTTGGGAGTCGAGTGTGTTTTATGCTTAAGGTACATCTGTGTAGGACAGCCAGTAGTCACCAGGAAAGGTGGCTGGCTGCTGAGTGTCTTGATGTGCCCTTAGCTTCCTTTTTCTACTTTTTTTTTTTTTACTTGAGAGTTGTATTGATGAGCCTGTTGCCATAGCAGCATGAGGCATATCAGGGCTGAGTGTGGTCAGTATTTGTCCTATTAAGCTTTCTATTGCTGTGATGAAAAACATGACCAAAGCAAGTTGAGGAGGAAAGAGTTTCTTTGGCTTACACTTCTACACTGTAGTCCATCCCTGAAGGAAATCAGGGCAGGAACTCAAACAGGGCAGGATCCTAGAGGGAAGAAGCTGATGTAGAGGCCATGGAGGGATGCTGCTTACAGGCTTGCTTCTCATAGCTTGTTCAGCCTGCTTTCTTATAGAATCTAGGACTACCAGCCCATCCATCACGAATTTTAAAAATGTCCCACGAGCTTCCCTAGAGCCCATTCTAATGGTGTTTCCATCCTCTCAAATGGTTTTAGCTTGTGTCAGGCTGACATAAAACTGGCCAGCACAGTATTTTTTGGAAGGAGTATGTGGGTTTACATCAAGGGCATCTCGTTTGCTCATGTCCTTTCTTAGGGCACACTCTTTAGCAGATCTCCAGATGTGTGGGGTCACTCAAGTGATCTGGATCAGAGGTACAGCAGCTCAACCCCAGGCTAACACAGTCTGCCATTGAGGTGGTTGATTACTCAGTCATATAACTATGAACGTGTGAAGATACTTGTCCTGGAGAAATTATTGGACACCAACTGTGTTCCTTCGTATACATTGGAAAGATTGGTGTGGTGGCAGGTCTCATAGTCTCTTATGTCTCTGTCCTTCCTTTTGTTTTCCATTTCCTAAGTCAGTAATGGTGTCATAGGCTACAACATGCTGGATGCCCCTTGTCTGCAGTGCTCTGGGTATCCAAGGGCTGCAGAGTGCTGAGTTCCTCTGGGCTGTACTGCTCTGGGTGCTCCTGTGCTCTGTCAAACCTGGTCCCTGGGTTTTGATGCTGTGCTCAGCCCTTCCTTCCAGCTTCCTCAGAAGTTTGGTGATTGAGTCGTCACTCTTCATACCCAATTTTATAGATAAGAAACTTGAGGCTGAAAGAGGCTATGAGATGTTCCTGCAGCTACAAAACTGATTGGTTGTCAGGATAAGAGCCCTGTCACTGCTGTCCCAAAGCCATGCTTGCCAGCAGCAAGAACTGGAAGAAGAGGCAAGCAAGACTTGGAGAGAGGAGGTGCAGGATTGAGGCTCGGTGATGCTACGGAGGGCTGGTGGATGCTCTCAGAGTTGGGTCGGGGTGTGGGAAGTAGGTGCCAAAGAGGATCCTTGTGACTTCCTATAGTTGTGTGGAGAAGAAGGAGATGGGAGACTCATAGCACTGTTAGCCTTTCTCTGCAGCATAGGTTGTTGTGCCAGAGGGAAGTGGGTAGAGTGGGACACTTAAAGAAAAACAAAGTTGACTGAGCCATGAAGACTGTGCTGGATGGTTTTATGCCAACTTGACACAGCCTAGAAGTCATCTGACAGATTGAGAAAATAAGATCTCGTTGTAAGGTTTTTCTTAATTAGTGATTGATGGGGGAGGGCTTGGCCCATCGTGGGTGGTGCCTTCTCTGGACTGTTGGTCCTGGGTGGTCCTGGATTCTATAACAGAGCAGACTGAGCAAGCTATAAGGAGCACACTAGTCAGCAGCTCCTCTCCATGGCGTCTTCATCAGCTCCTGCTTCCAGGTTCCTGCCCTGTTTGAGTTCTTATCCTGACTTCCTTCAGTGATGTGTCAGTGCTGTGGAAGTGTAAGCCAGATAAGCCCTTTCCTCCCAACTTGCTTTTTGGTTATGGTGTTTCATTGCAGCAACAGAAAGCCTAAGACAAGACCCAGGGCAGAATGTCTTATGAGTTTCTGACAACCTAGCCAAGAACTCTCTGTGCAGCCCTTAGAAAGCTCTCCCGTGCCAGCTGTCCTGGTGACTCAGATGAGCCTGGAAGAGTACAGTTTGGTTCTGAGGACCGAGGTCTAAAAAGTGTTGATGGGGTCAAGGTAGGAGAAGCTGAGACTACTGATATGGAGACCAGGCTGTAGTTAGGGCTCAAGGAGCTGACAGGGGCCTTGGGGACCTTAGGAGCTCTGGACTTCACATATGGGAGCCCCCTCTCTACTGTGTTTCTTTAACACCAGTGAGCTAGAAGTTGCCAGAGTGAAGAGGGACTTTATGAGATTCTGTGGGGTAGGCAGCTTCCTGAGAGAGGTGTTCAGTAGTCCCACAGCTTCTCTGGCTGATCTTACAAAGCCATGACTTCCTGCTAGAATCCAGGAAAATACATGGAAGCCTTGCTGTGCTGTTTGGTTTTCAGTTTGATTTTACCCTTATCTTGGTTGGAGGCGCATACTTCTTATATGAAATGGATCAGTCCAAATAGCTTAGAATTCCTTAAGCAGAGGGTTCAAGGACAGGACCTAGATCCCCAGCTGACTCCTCTGCCACTCTTCACAGGCTACAGCCGAACTGCTAGTAGTTTCTGCCCATAAGGGAAGGACACAGCAAGAACCCTTGGCCTTATCAAGTAGCCTTAGGCTGTGTTCTAAGGCCAGCCATGTTGCCTGTCCATGAGGTCAGGGAAATTCAGTGTCCTATGCAGAGCAGTGAGATACCTCCATCCCAGCTGACCGTCTGTGCTAGGCATGGACTTGAGAGAGGAGCCAAGTAGGAGCTGCACCTAGTGGAGCCCAAACTAGAAAGCCATAGACCCAAATGTGGGGTACCTGTTACTCAGCCCACAGGGATGTAGGAGAGCCCACACCTGAGCCTAAGGGCTGTGGGTGTTTAGAGCCTGGTATTTGTAGCAGGGCCGGGAGCTCTTTTGTCCCTCTGTGCTTATTCTGGTGGTGAGCCTCCTGTGGTATGGCCTGCAGGATGTAATTCCTTTTTAGGTCACCAACATTCCTCTTTGGAGGAAACCTACCTAACAAGGCCTGGTTGTTGCTATTTTTAACTCTGCTCTTGGCAGTGTACAGGGTTGGTGACCACAGGCTCACAGTGCAAGCTTCCTGAGAGCTGAGTACGGCCCTGTGTTTGGGCATCTGCACAACGTCACAGAGAAGGGACTTATTGTTGGAAGGCTGTGCGCCAACCTGCTCCAGTGTATTTAATTCCCTGTGCTTTTTCTAGCCAAAATGTCTAGTTCACTCTTTTCAAAATATTTTAATATATTTAATATTAAATATTATTTAATATATTTTTGAGCTTTTCTTGAAGAATATCGTTCAAGGAAATGGCACTAGAACCCCTATACCAACTGTGTTATCTTTAAGTCGGAAGCAGTTTCTTGTTTCCTGGAGAAGACCTGTTAGTTCCATTGTTAGGCAAGGGCAGTGTTGAATGGAGCTCCATATAGTACACATCCATACCCTATGGAGGACTGGAGTTGTTTTGCAGTGTGCTTCCTGCCAGTGGTGTCATGATGTGATATTCTATACCAGCTGACTTGCATTTTTTTAATTAATAAAATTTATTCTATGTGTTTTCACATCATGTATCTTGATGCCATTGATTTCCCATCCCTTTGCATCTGCTCTCCACCCCTGCACTCTCCCCCAGAATAAAACAAAATTCAAGAGAAAAAAATGAAGAAAATAAAGTGAAAAAAAAGTTTTTTAAAAGGAAGAGGGAGGAATTAAAAATCTTACAATGGAAACTGTAATGTGATCTAACAAGTCACACTGTATACTCCTTGGTCAATACATCTCTACTTGCAAGTGTTCATTACAAAGAATCGTTGGTCTGGTTTGAAGACTGTGGTCTCTTCTACACATTCAGTACTGGGCACCCATTAGGACTCTTCTTGGACATCCTGCTGGCACCCTGTGTTGTGAATATCCTGCAACTTTGGGTCTGTGGGTCACCTAAGCTCCAGCAGATCATAGATGGGGTGGATGTTGGGGCAGGCCAAGTCATAACCCTGGGTCTGGGCCTAGGCAGCTGTAGGGTTGGTCTGTCAGGTGGGAAATGGGGCCACTCTCTCACAATCACATCTTTAGGCCTGGTTCACTCACACTGCATTAACATGGTTGACTCCTTGGGGCCACTCTGTTGAGCTTCAGGACCTGTTCTCCCAAGTGTTGCAGCTGCTGGGAGTCAGGAACAACTCTTCCACTCTTCTGACCATATGACCAGTTCTCCCACCTGCCCCAGGTGTTGAGAGGCATGGGTGGGCTTCTTTCTCTTCCCATGCTACCTCAAGACAGATGAGAAATGGGGGCATCTCTCTCATGCTTACAACTTTGGGGCTGGCTAACCTATCTTCACAAACAGAGTTGGCTCGATTGTGCTGCCCTAGTGAGGTGCAGGGTCTGTTCTCCGAGTGTTGTAACCAGCTGACTTCACACTCTATCCTGCAGACATCCTGATGTGAGGGAGCCTATGAGGTCCGCTGGCTTCACCAAGAAAACTGATCTTACTGCTCTCAAGCCAGCTATATTGTTTGCCCAGTTTCTTCAAGGGCACAGAGTTTCTTCCAGTGGCCAGTTAAGGGCAGCCCAGAATCCAATTGATTGTCTTGTAGCTTGTGAGGACTTTGCATGAGGTCTCCACCCTCCCTTGTCCTGAGTGGGGCAGCTCTGTGCCCATCATGTTGACATCTCTCTAGGCCTTGATTCAGTTTTTGGCATGAATGCTGAGGTGAAAGCAATACCACTTGTCTTCCTGTGCTCTGAGTGCTTGGTGTAGTTGTACATTTTTTGTTGGGACCGCCAGCGTGCAAATAATGAGACAGAGACTTATTAATTATGAAAGTTTGGCCGTTAGCTTAGGCTTGTCCCCAACTAGCTCTTCTAACTAATTTAACCTGCTTCCATTAATTTACATTCTGTCATATGGCTCAGTTCTGTACCAAATATCTAACTTCTTCAGAATCTCATTGGCATCTAGCTGATGACTCACCTTTCTTCCTCTCCACATTCTTTCTCTCTGCCCAAAGTCCCGCCTTTACCTCCTGCCCAGCTATTGACTATTCATCTCTTTATTACATCAATCACAGAAATACATCTTCACACAGTGTACACATATCCCACAACATTTCCTCCTTTTTTGTCTAAATAGAAAGGAAAAGGTTTAACTCTAACACAGTAAAATTATATATAATAAGAACAATTATCAGGTATTGTATAAATAAGAAGGAAAGGTTTTAACTCTAATATAGTAAAACTTTGTACAATAAGAACAATTATAAGGTAAGAATTAAATTTACAATGTCCAGTCCATATGTATTTGGCAAATACGGAGAAAGCACTATATTATCTATCCTGTCTTAGTGAGTTCAAAGTTTTATACCTAAACCATTTTCTATCATAACTTGTATTACCATCCTAAAAATATCTTTTTAAAACTAAAACATCTTCTTAGATAAACAACTTAAGCTTTTAAGTCTCTCAACCTTTATAAACTTTGCTCCTCTCTTATGAGTTTCTTTTTTGAATTTTGTAACAAGGAAAAGTGTAACTATAACTATTTAGTCTTCAGCTCTATCAAAGACCTAAGGAGGATAAATATTACCTGAGTAAATAGGAAGTACAGAATAAGCAACTTCCAAAACTGTAGACATGACAGAAACACCTGACTGCCTAGATATTCACCCAAGATTCTTCTGCAGTGTTGGGGCATCCATCTTTGATCTACAGGCCTAGAATATCTGACAGACTTTTCTGCGAAGCTGAAATTTTGAAGGACTTCTCTACCTTGTCTTAGCAAAGTTTGGTAGTCACTTCTTTTTGTGTCTTGCTTGTTCATTTTAGACAGCATACTGCAGCATTTGAGGCAAGGGCAGTTTCTTGACCAGTGGTTAATTTGTTACAATGAAAGCAAGCTCTATATAGAGGTGCTTTGATGCCTTTCATCCTTTTTTTTTTTGAAGAAAATTGGTGCTGCCATGAGCAGATGTGTCTCACTATCATGAAAAACCTTATGTTATTAAAATACTTTAAATGCCATATTTTGTAGGTCTTTGAAGTATTTGAAGACTATCTGCTTATCTAAACTATATCTCTTGTTTGACCTTGAAAACATACCTAACCTGGTCACAAATTTGATTGTTAGAAGACTACTGCTAACTTATATTTCTAACTTATCTTAAATAATAGTTTCAAGGACTTAAATAACTCTTAAGGCCTAGAAATTTACATTACATTGTTAAATGAGCTGCATTGGCACAATACCTTAAACAAGAGTAAAAACATATATACAGTATAACAAAAATAAAAATAGCCTTAAACTTATATCAGTGTACACAATTCATACCAATATAAAATATTTAAGACTAGTAGTTGCTTTATTAGTTTAAAAGTAGATTCAATAATCTACCCTTTTATCCTATCATTCCTATATTCCTTTTTCTTTTCAGAACAAGATCCCTGAATCTAATCTTCTTTGCTTAGTTTCCTCCCATACTATGACCAATAACAACTTGTAGCCAAACCCCATAAACAATGATAAACACCCACAATTCATTAAACAGCCCCAAACCCCACCTCTTGGGAATATGGATGTTATGTTCTCTAGACTGCTTCCTGTTGTCTGGGGGTGATAGTATCCTTATGGGACCCTGAGAAAATTGGGATAATGGTCAAGTCCTGCGAAAACTAACTGTGTTATTTTTTGTTTAGTCTCTGTGTGATGGTAAAGTATAGATCTTATCTGAAGTCTTGACTGGAGTAGTCTGTGAGGCTAGACCATCTCAGCTAGCAGCTTTGAAGTTGTTCTAGATGCAGAATTTTCAGGAAACTGCAACAGAGGCGTTTTGAGATGATGAATCACCTGGGCTACTTGTCTTTATTGGTATCTGGTTCTTTTTTCTGAAAATATACAAACTTTTGATGGTAACATATATATCTGTATTAACACGAGTATGGGATATGTGGTGTGCACAAGTCAGCTAAAGATGATTTTTTTGTAGTATGTTTGAATAGGTAAAAGGCATCTTTATAAATGTCAACTTTATAAATCCATTTGGATTACAGATCCAAACTGTAATATCTTAAGTCATGAAGACTCTGTAACCAACAAGATGTATCACATCTCATCCAGTCTTAGAGTGCTCCCATATTGAGGGATCAGCATGTATGTCGCCTGTCCTGTAGTCTTTCTTGCCTTTTTCCTCATGTCTATAGCCAAAATCCCCAGGAGGTCACCCCTGATCAAGTCTGATCTTTATTAATTTTGACAGAATCCATAGCTTTTTGTTTCCTGTGAAAACAAAAGCACAACCTCTTCCCCAAGGCAACACATTTCCTGACTTCCATTCTGAATCCAAGAATATCTTGGAATCTCTAACGTATATAGATTGGTTTAATTTATCAGCCCCTTTTATAATCCAATGTCTCTCAGCAGCTGCCATTCTCTTTTCATTAGCATTTAAACAATTCAGAATTAACAAAGCAACCATAAATAGTCCAAACTCCCTGTGTTACAATATTTTTCATCCTTACGTGGCTTAATTTTTATACTACTTTACTTTCTCTTTAAAGACTATTATTTTTAAACTATCTTTTATGACTGTCTATACCTATTTTCTTTTTTCTTCAGTACCTAAGCACCTTTTAAAGTATATCATATCTTTTTAGAGGTGTGTGTGTGTGTACGTGTGTGTGTTTGTCTAGACCTGGGTTTTTGCACATCTAAAGCCATATCCTTGCAGCATTTTCTGACCACGGGAGATAAATCTTAAACTGCTAGGCTACTGCTGTGGAGTGGTGCTGGCAACTGCCTCTACCCCCCCTCATGAGACTAGCCTCATGCCAGTGGGTACTGGCCCTGGAGCTGCATTTACTCTCCCCAGCTCTGGGAATTTGTTATGTCTGCCTGAAGCAGGAGTTTGTACTCAGTGTCAACTGCTCAAGTGCTCAGCTGCACAGCAGGGCCTCTTAAAAGAGCCATACCTCTGTACACTGTGCCTACTGGAGAGATGGCTTTCTCAGGCCCTATGTGAATATTCGAGCCCCAGGTTGGGTGCCAAATATGGTTGTACTTTTTCATCAGGCCCATCAGCCTACAACCTGGTACCTATATTTTCATCAGTTCCTACAACAATTATCTAAGGAGGGCAATTACACTACAAACCCTCAACTTATGCCTGGGCCTATGAAACAGGTGGAAAAGCAAGAATCACAGTTCTGTGTAGTTCCTGGACAGGGTTTGCTCTTCCTCTGCTGACCCTACCCATTGCTAAATGGACAGATACAGCTGGCTGACTTGCTTACTGGAGCCTACAGAAGTGCTCAGGAGCTTTTAAGATAGACATTCATTATTGCTATTATTAAGAATCAAATTATCTGAACCCATAATGAAGTAAGTGACAGTAAAACTGAAGTTAGTGATTGCTTCGGGCTCATCTCTTCTTAATGACTTTCTTGTGCTGTCTTTGCCTGTGGCCCTAGTTGACCTGACTGTGCTGTGAGTCTGGAATTGCTGCATTGCAATGAATTAATGGTGTTTCCATCCCCAGGCTGTTGGTGTGTATTAGTGGGCTAGGGGAATTGGCTACAGGGGAAGAGGGAGATGTTGTGTGCAACCCTTTTCCAGCCTGCCATCACCTACATAGTGAATTGGGAAAGCATTCTCATTTGACCACTGAGAAGACGTATGTTTGTTCCCTAGGGCAGTGATTCCTGGGATGTTTTAGAAAGAAGATTGTGAGCCTGCTTTGTCTCATGACATTGTAGCTAAATTGCTTAGCTGTCTCAGAACCCCTGGCGCTGGCCTTCTCCTTGTCTTCCCACAGAGAGTGGTAGTATCCTATTCTTGTGCCCTTGGGACTTTCTGCTTTCTCAGCATAGTGTTTACATGTGCTTTACAAATTACTACATGGCTTCATTCCCTTGTAAAAGAAATAGCTCTTTTTTAAATGTTATCCAAAAATGTCCAACAGCATGTCACTAAAGCATCTTCTGATGAGTTTCTTTGAATTCCTTGTTGTGTACAGTGATGGGGAGAGTTTTGAATATGCTTTCATTGGTGCGTGCAGTCTGGTCCTTGTGCTAGCCTTTTAGGCAGCTGGGGATGCCGGATGCAGGTTCCATGCGGAGTGTCACAACAGGACAGTCATAAGGAACCTGCCTTCTCATCAGCAAGCTAGAAGAGGACAGAGATTTTTAAGGAGATCAGAATTTTCCACCATCCAGACATGCTCACTGTGACACTTGACAGTGTTTTTAATTCCATTCCAGTGCTCCAGCAGGGACTGTGTGGTCACTGGCCAAAGAGATGCAAGCTTGGGTCTCTCTGGCTTTGTTTCTACTCAGTTAGACTATGCGTGTATTCAGCACATTTGCCTGTCAGTATCAAGCCTGTGGATGTAGAGGGTAGTGGCATGAACTCCAGGCCACCAGCCCCACACCCCATCTGCACTTGTTTGTTTGTCTGTTTCTTTGTTTATCTGTCTGTCTGTCTGTCTTCTATCTATCTGTCTATCATCTGACTGTCTCTCTGTCTAATATGCAGGAGTTTTTTTTTTTTTTTGCCTACATGCATGTATGTGTACCTCATGCATGTCTGATGCCCTTTATAAGAATGTGTTGGGTCCCTTGGAACTGGTGATATGGATGGTTGTGAGCCACCATGTAGGCACTTGAAACCAAACTCAGGTCTCTAGAAAAGAAGGCGGTGCTCTTAACCACTGAGCCATCTTTCCAGCCCAGAAGATTTGTGATTTTCTCACCAGCTCCTCTGCTTCTATTATCTTCAAGCAAAATTGGACTGTGGGACAAGTCATCCACAAATGTTCTTAGGATTATCTGCAAAGGATCAAGAAGGAGTCTCCTGCTCTTTTGTCACTCATCTGAAGGACAACAGCAAGTCTTAGTGAGCATCAGCCACGAACCAGATGCCCAGGGTCTTTCTGCTCCTCGTGTCATTGTTAGACTTGATTGCTCTCCTGGTAGAAACTAAGGTTTTGTGACTTTATTGGGATATTCTTCACATGTGGCTCACTTCATATGATTGGAATATTTAGTGAGGGGTTCTGATAATGTATTCATGAAACCCTCAGCATGACCAAGATGTGATTGTGCATTGCATGTGGAGGTCTGGGTCCTCTGTAATCCCTTCTCTTCCACTGCTACCACCAGGCAGCTAGCTTGCTTTATGATGAATCAGCATTTCTAGTTTTATTCACTCATTCTTTCATTTGTATAACAGGCCCTAATAACGTATGTTCTTTTCTTGTGGCTCTTGTTCCTGTGGTCAGAGGACAGCTTCTGTGACTTCCATCCTTTAATATCCATTGAGACTTGGTTTATGGGCAGCAGAGACTTCTTCGGAGAACATGCCCTGACAAGAGCTCACATCCTGCAGGCACTGAGCATGTGGTTCTGTTTTGTCATAGGTTTTGGCTTATGATTATCTATCCTGTGTCCTGATTATGTTTATATTCATGAGACTATGGTGAATGTGTGCATTTGTACACATGTGTACCATGACCGTGAGTCTGCATGTGCATATGTGTTTTCAGTCATTTTGGCCCAGTGTGCTTTGTGTCATTGCCCCTTCTTCCAGGTTGTTTTTCTTTCTTCCTCTCTGATGGCTTTGAAGTGTTCATCTTCTGAGGCCTTTTCTGTCGTCCGTACTGCCCCCCACTTCCCACATGCTCCATATGCTCACTGTGAAGTGGGTCTTTCTCTGTATGACTGCTTCAAGCCTGTATCTTCCTAACATGGGGCCCTGGCTGGCAGCACACCTGAGGCGTCCTTGGCCTCCCTGCACTTTGCACTTTTCACTTGCTGTCCAGGCTAGGCACTATAGGAGGACATATGTCTCCTCCAGGGTTATCTGGTACCTTGCCACAGGCCTTGTGAGGCTGGTGACTCAGTGGGTTTGGCTCTATGAAGGATCTTGAACTGTTCCCTTTTACACAGCCACATCATATAGAGTAGGTTACACAGCCTTGCCACTGTGAGCGCTGATACTGCTGGGCTGGCTCTTCCCTCCATCCTTCTTGCTCTGTGCACATATTGCTTTTTGTTCTTTGTTTCCCATTCCTGCTCTGTTTTGGGTTTTGCATTTTGTTCTCCTTTCTGTTTTAAATGTTTGCCTTTTTTAAACCAACATTTTGGGTGGTTGCTCTGGTTTTATGACACACGGTCATGTTGTAGTTAACGGCAGGGATTCATTCTGAGAAGTTTGTCATGAGATACTTTTGCCAAGCGAGCATCTAGTGCGTACTCCAGCCATTCAGTGTGGCCCCTGGATGTAGTTAGGAGGAGATACAGTGATTAAAGATGGAGGAGGCTGTTGCTGCACATTAGGCAGACTAATTTAGGGAAGTCTTTTTTTATGTACACAGTGTTCAGCCTCCATGTATGCCTGCAGGCCAGAAGAGGGCACCAGATCTCATTACAGATGGTTGTGAGCCACCATGTGGTTGCTGGGAATTGAACTTAGGACCTCCGGTAGAGCAGTCAGTGCTCTTAACCTCTGAGCCATCTCTCCAGCGGGAAGCCTTTTTTTAGTAAGGAGGAGCAGAACCCTCTGTCTGTGAAGATACAACACA
Organism: Microtus ochrogaster; assembly: GCF_000317375.1. Classification (NCBI taxonomy): domain Eukaryota; kingdom Metazoa; phylum Chordata; class Mammalia; order Rodentia; family Cricetidae; genus Microtus; species Microtus ochrogaster. The sequence continues at coordinate 32,340,836 of NC_022015.1, forward strand.
CTGAATATGGATACCAGGGACAGCCATCTTATGGCAGCTGTTCTATAATGCTTGAGCAGTATACTGGCTGTGTAGGATTGGCTGTGTCCTGGCATCGCCACAGATACAAACACCGTGGCATGATGAGGTGGTAGGATTTCCAGTTCCATTATGGTCTTGGAGACCACTGTCAAACACATGGCTTGTCATTGACAGAGACATTATTTTGAGTTCGTGCAGGAGAGATAGGAATGCTCCTCTGTCTGATGTATTGCACCTGAGTGCTGTGTGGAAGTGCTGAGGTTGTCTAGAGTGATATGTGGCTTAGAATCTCATCTGTGTGTGCTGAAGAACATAACAGGCACTACCATTGCTTCAAACCTGAGATCTGTACCCCAGCTAGCCAAATTTGATTTCGGAAATGAGGTCCAGCCTATGGTTGGTCTTGTGTTTTCCCTGAAAAGCTCAGCTTTTATACAGGCATGAATGGCTAGCCAAGCCCAAACAGATAGTTCCTACCCCAATGGCCTAGAGATGCTACATTTTCTCTTGAGAACCTGCCTTGATAGTACTCCCAGTCTGCATTTTATGTCCCTGAAGGTATTTCGGTGGTTCCCTTACTTGGACATTGCTTTTACAGAGTCCAGCCCTAGCCTAGGTTTTTGCCATTAGTGTTTGTAGGTTTTCTGCCTCAGAGGCCTGTGAATCTTGGAATTGATGCTTCTGAGTTTCTGTTTCAGGTGCTCCAGGAGCCTGTTCATGGGCAAGTTCAAGTCTTGGTTTTCTTGATAGTGGTGGTCCATGCTGCTCTGCCCCGCTCTGGCTTTCCTCTTCCAGCTTTGCATCATTCCTCCCTTGCCTCCATTGCATCCTCCCGCTTTCTTCCTGCCAGGCGCTTCTCAGGCTGATGTTGCTGGTTGTCACATTTATCTTTTACTTGCTCTTTTCTTGTGCCCTTTGTGACTTGTTCCTTATGATGTTACTTTGTTCCTTCCTTGAGGTTACTGTGGTCCTCATCTCTCAGTCTGTTTGGCTCTTAGTTTCTGATTGGAGTGGCTCTGACTCTATAGGCACAGTGGATGTAACTTACTCTGCTGCGTGGTTGTTCTGCAGAGGCTTCTCTATAGATAGGACCTTTTAGCCTTCAGGTAGTCAATAGGGTTTTCCAGAACTCCAGGAACTCCTAGAACTTCTCACTGCTGCTGCTGCTGCTGCTGGTGGCGATGGTAGTTTCTGAGATTCCTGGTGTGCTGGCGCCCTCTCCTGTCAGTCGTTGAGTGCAGGGACCCTGGCTGGTTGTCACTTATTTCCTGATTGTTACTTCTTGAATTCCATGGTTTTTGTCTTGTCAAATGCTTTCCTTTTTTTTTGGGGGGGGGGGGAGTCCTTCCTTCATGCTTTACTGCCCAGTTACCTGGGGTGACTTCTTATTTTCTTTTCTTTGTGTTTACCTACTTTAACTTGCAGACCCGTGAGATTTCCCTTGAGCCCACACACTGGAATCTGCCCCACAGTCCTTGGGACATATCCTGTTTCCTGATCTAACTTTTTGCTGATCTAGAAGCCTTGATCCAGGGTGGGGTGGTAGTTGCTATATTGTTTTCAGTCACACTGAGGCTGAGGTGTAGGCTATTCTGCTTATGTATAAATAATGTATCATTTGTATGTGGTGTTGTGCATGTGTAGCATGTGTTAAATATATGTAAATATATACACACAAATATGTATTTATATATGTCTATCTATCTGAAATTTGGAGGGACAAATTTTGGGGATTAAATTCAGCCATCCTGGAATCTACATATCTAAAGCAGTAAGAAGCCATGTTTCTGGTTGCCTGGGCTTTTCTTCCACTCCAAGGACCCCAGAGACCTCTTGGAAACCTCTGCCCCAGTGTTGCTCAGGGCAGAGCAGGTCTGTAGTTAAGATTTTCTGAATTTTCATCTTCTATGAAGTTGTATTTATTTTGCCTTTTTTCCTGATGGATGTGGCCTGTGTTCTTGTCAGCATATGAATTTGTTCCCTGCATGACATCAGGGGACTGGAGTATCTCCTCTGAGTCTGTGTTTTATTTCTTGCCTTTACATGGACATAGGACTTTTTTAGTCTTTGGCTTTCATAGGTTTGGTGTATTTGGTTTTTTTCTGGCTTAGCTTGCCAGGAATCCATCGACTTTCTAGAGTCTGTGAATCTCAGAAAGCTAGGAAGACATTTAGCTGTGGTTGTGTAAAAGGCCCTTTTTTCTGCTCTGCTCCCCTCTTTTCCTTCCTATTCCCGTCACAGTCCTCTGTCACATAAGGGTTCAGTCATCCGTGTTTCTCCCAAGAGGGACTCATGTACCACATGGTAGATAGGTTGTCATGCAGCTAAAAATTTCCTCTAACCCAAGAAAGGTGCAGCTGAAGAAGCAAGAGAAGAGGGCATACAGAAGAGGGAGGAGGACCCTAAGGGCATGCATCATGGAAGCCAAGCAGAAGTGGACTTCAGCTTTCTTCATAGAGCCTGAAAATACCAGAGCACCTGGAGGGGCCTTTCTTTTATTTATTCTCCTCCTCGTCCTCGTCCTCGTCCTCGTCCTCGTCCTC
>NC_022015.1:32343502-32343872 GCF_000317375.1 Microtus ochrogaster
CCCGGCTTGGAAGATTCTTCTTAACATGGAAAGTTCTGGGTATGATATTGGCCTGCAGATGAATCTGTTATGAAAGTAAGCATACTGCAAAACCTCTTGAAATACAGTCCATGAGGAGAATGGACACACCAACAGCAAAGCATCTTGATGTACATCTGTGAGGAGAACAATCACACCAACAAAACACCTGGATGTAAGTCCGTGAGGAGAACGGGCACACCAACAAAACACCTGGATGTTAGTCCATGAGGAGAATGGGCACACCAACAAAACACCTGGATGTAAGTCCATAAAGAGAACAGGCACACCAACAAAACACCTGGATGTTAGTCCGTGAGGAGCACGGGCACACAGCAAAACACCTGGATGT
>NC_022015.1:32344607-32352640 GCF_000317375.1 Microtus ochrogaster
CACACCAACAAAACACCTGGATGTTAGTCCATGAGGAGAACGGGCACACCGGAAGAGCACCTGCATTAGCTCTGAATGATACTCCTGTTTGAGTTCTTGCTAGACAGGTCCTTGGTGTGTGTTCTCATGAGAGAAGCATGCGCTGTTAGCAGAGTGGCCCAAGCTGGGGCCAGTGCGTGGAACCTACAAGGAATATCTGCCTACCTAGCGCATGCCCCTGGCGCTGCTGCTGTGACCAGGTGGGGCCATCCTGGCCTGACCCTCTGAGGTGACCACTCTTCATCTATACTCCAGTCACACAGACTGTTAGGATCTCAGGAGACAACAGCGCCCATTGCTTCCCTGGCCATGGTGGATGTGTTATAATGTAATTATCATTATCCATATTCCCAAGTACAACAAGTTAGGACCCGAGTCAAATGTCCAGGCATGAATGAAACAAAGGAGCCCTTCCAGGTGGTGGTGACCCATGAAGTTGTCGATATGCACGGCCTTAGGCAAAGCTCGTGGGGGCTATCCTTGGGCACATGTTCTTGAAGTTGCAAAGCACCCTGGTTTTCAGGGAAAGTCAAAGCCTGTGCCACACACACCACAGCTGGCAGAGGCAGTGCTTGGGAACTTACAATAAGATTAGGAAGGATGCTTCCTGCCCAGCCTGGGTCGGGTCAGAATTTGTCAGTGCTGGCCCACATCTGATAGTTCCTATGCAGATCTTCTCATCACTTCCTCTTCCCTTTAAGTCTTTGCTGGTATTATACAAGAAACACTTCAGTCATACTTTATTTTTTAAAATTTTATTGCAGTGGAAAAAGCTATAGTATCCTTTGATCCCTGCCAGTCAGCCAGCTATCCTTCTAGAGTTGTTCTTGTGATTTGTATGAGGCTTCAGCTTCCATGTCCCATGCCCCTAAGCCAGCTGTTCAGGACCCTGAGACTTTCAGGGTTGTTTAGGATTTTCTTTGATGAGCTCTTAATCCCCTTTCTGAAGCAGTCATAGCAGGGTTGAGGTCCTTCCTGGGTGAATCTGGTGGGCTCTTTGCGATGCCTGCACTTTCAGATATACACAGTGCCCTTATGCCCTAAGTGTCTGTGGTACATGGGCTGTGCTCTCTCTGGCCGTGGTGCTGGTTGTAGCTTTGGCTGATGCTCAGGTGGACTCGTTACTGCTATGGTTCTGTGGCTGTGCTGACATCTACTGTGTATGGTTAGCATCTTGTGTTTGCTGGCTTTCAGTTTGTAGCTGCCTGTCAGACACTGCTCATTATCTGTCTGTCTGTCTGTGTCTGTCTGTCTGTCTGTCTGTCTGTCTGTCTGTCTACCTACCTACCTATCAACAGTGTTTCTTTGTGTAACAGCTCTGACTGTCCTGGAACTCATTTTGTAGACAAGGCTAGCCTCGAAATCAGACATCTGCCTGCCTTTTCCTTCTGAGTGCTGAGATTAAAGACCAGGAGCTGCTCTTTTTAACCAGAGACCTTCAGTGGAGCAGACTAGCCTGCTGGGTAGGTGTGACCCTTCAGAGTACCACCCATCTACTGTGTTCCTCCTTCTCCTGGACCTTTCCCCCTGAGTCTGACCTTGCTGTGTCCATTGTTCTGTCATGTGGAAGATAGCACTAGCCCTCTTTCAGGTGATATCTAAAGTTATCTTGTGGCCGCAGCATGGCCTGATCTACCTTCCTCTATTGTTCATTGTCCTCTCTGTCCTGGTGAGCTTATCTTTTCTTCTGGAGTGTTTGGCAGAGTCTAAACTCCTTCCAAGTACTGCCCATGGTGTCTGAGGAGGGATTTCTATGCCTGGTGCCATGCCATGCCTGACTTAATTAGTGAGGTTTTTCTTGTTAGCCTGTAGCTCCTTCCCTTGCAGCCTATAGGGGTGGGGGAGGTCTTCATGTAGCTGTTCATCTTAGATCCTTCTCTCTTGAAGATCATAGGTAGATCCTCTTTTGTAGGATCATAGTTGAGCCTTGAGTTCCAGTCATCCAAATACTGACCTTTGTGTTAATAATAGCTGTTTGCTTAGACAACAATAAAAACTCATTTAGAAAGGGAAAATGTTACTTAGAAGTTAGATGAAGACATGAGGAGAGGTGTTGTGTAACTCTGTTCATAGAGTGAAAGTTGTGACTTTTGGGGACATTCCTTCTGATTGGACCAAAAAGAAGAGCAGAAAAGCCAGCAAGTGCCTGCTCACAAGGGACCTAGGGTGTTCAGGCTTTGAACAGGAGGCTGTTAAAGTGGTTTCCATCAGCTTTCACCAGCTGAGTTGAAGACTGCTAGCATTGGTGTTAATTCATCTTTAATAGAAAGCAGGGGCGTCACCATGGATACCAGCATCCATGTCTGAGTGTCATGTTCCTCCACCTTCACTCTAGTTTAATAGAACTAAGTAGTAACATCCCGAGGAGTTCTAGGAAGCTGGACTCAGCTGAGGAGGAGCTCATCCTTCACCCCCATTTCATTTATTTATTTATTTACTTACTTACTTATTTATTTACTTATTTATTATGTATGCAGTATTCTATCTGTGTATATGCCTGCAGGCCAGAAGAGGGCACCAGACCTCATTACAGATAGTTGTGAGCCACCATGTGGTTGCTGGGAATTGAACTCAGGACCTTTGGAAGAGGAGGCAGTGCTCTTAACCACTGAGCCATCTCTCCAGCCCCTTCACCCCCATTTCTTGTGCAACACTATGTGTCAGGAATGCAGTGATAAAACCACAGCGTGACAGAGAGCTTCAGGTGGGGCACTGTGCCCCTGAACTGCAGTACTACCCTCTTTGAGGAAAGCGTGCATTGTCGGTAGGCCACAACTGGGATAGGTGGCTTCTGGGGGCTGCAGGGATGGGAGAGATCAGCTTGTGGCTGTTATCTTTGAGAGGAAAGGCTTTTGTCCACTGGTGGCCACTGTGAAGACATGTGACATGGTCTTCATCATGTGCTAAAGCTGGTCCTGGGCCCTGGGGGAGTTCCCTGTTGTAATGACTATATCTCTGAGATCCAGTCACTCCCTTCTGGTGCTGTCCTGGAGCACCTGCCCCGAGGCTGCGCAGCAGCTGCTGGACTTGATGCCTCACAGCTTCTACAATTGCACCACTTCTTATGATGCTCATATTGAAGCAATGTGGAACGGGACCTGGAGTGCAGGGAAATGCAGAGGCTGCAGGGCCATGGGTGGGGTGCTCATTGCACCCAAATTGCATCTAAATCTTTGGCTCTAGGCACACTGGCTTCCAGCCCTGCTTGTGAGTTTTTCTGCTACCACCTCGGCCCTGTGGTGACAATAACCCCAACTTAGTGGTTCTTTCTCTGAATCCTGCCTTATAGCCCTTCCTTTCCACTATGCTAGTTCCTCAATGGCTGCTGGGGCTCAGCCTCCCTTCAGTGATCTCCCCTCCCTGCTGCTGCCCGTGCTGTGCTCCAGGAGGGCAGAACCAAGTGCCTCAGCACCTTCCTATCCAGGAGATGCTTGAGCTTCCTGTGTTGTAGTGCCCATACTGGTGGATGTAGGCCTATACTGCTGTCTGGACACACTTAACTGTACCGCTCTTTGGCTAAAATGTTTAGGACTCAATGTATTTGTGGTGGAGGAGGTCAGTTAAATCAGAATCCTTGCTGGTAACTTCAACAATGTGCTAGGCACCTTCATGGGGCGGGGGGACGACCCAGGTAGGGTTTGTGAGCTATAGACAAGTTCAGGCCATGCCACTCAATGCCCATGAGATCATGGATGTTTTTCTGTCATACACCAGCTCCTCCCCTGCTGTGAATTAGACAATAGGGCAATGCCTTGTAGGGCTAAAGAGAACACAAGATGTGCATATCTGGTGCTTCAGACATGAGACATGTACTGGAGTGAGCTTGGAAGCCAGCTTGGTGATTCCTGGTAAGAATGGGACTGGGCATAGTAACTCCATACATCCATGGCCACATGCCAGCACATGGGCAGTGCTCTCACGCTAACTTAAGCTGACACTCACATCCTCATGCATGGTGTGTGCACATGAGAACATGCTGTCACACACATGGTTGCCAGGACTCTTAACTCTCAGCAGGTATGCATTAGCAGTGTTGATGTAATGAGGTTGTGGCTTGTGCTGAGGGGTTTCTAGATAGATGTTCTCTTGCCCACAAGTATTACTTTGTTGTAATTAGAGAAAGATGCCTCTAGGTTACTGAAAAGGGTTCTCAGAAATTCTGAATCATTGCTAAGGAAAGAGGCTAGAAATAAACTGTTGGAAGCATAAAGGGGGCAACTCATAGAATCTGTTAAGAACTTGAGGGCACAGATGTGTGGCTTTTGCCCTGCTGTCTGGGGATGCTCTGGCTGTGGAGATAGCATGTGACATGTGCCATGTTACTTTGCTGTGGTTTTGTACTCTAACTCTGTGCTTTCTCCCTAGGTCATGCACACACACAAGCCTCACTTCATGGCCTTGCACTGCCAAGAATTCGGAGGGAAAAACTACGAAGCCTCCATGTCTCACGTGGACAAGTTTGTCAAGTAAGTCTCAGCTGGAGCCTGTGGACTGGGGGTAGGTCTTTGAATGGGATGTGGTCTTGAATGCCACTCTTTGAAACTCATCTGTGGGCCGTGTTGAGGCAGGTACAATTTTCCCCAGAGGTGTGGCTCAGAGTCTGGCAGCTGCTTGCCTCCAAAGAGTAAGCACCTGTGCTGCTAGGCTAGAAGGATAGATCTTGAGGACCCCTTAGAGCACCTCGGGTGGATGGATGCTAGTCAGCCTGCTGCAGTGGATGATGGGTGATGGGTGATGGGCAAGGACTGAGTTTCTACAGCAGCTTCAGTGCTTTGAATGCCTGGGAGGGTACCATTATGTCATCCAGGCAGGAGGCACTGTACATGTGGAACCAGTGCAATGTGCTCTGTGGCTCTTTAGAGGGCAGAAGCATCTGGGCTCAGCCCAGGAAGAAGGGCAGTGGGGTCTCTTGAGGTAGCTCTGTGAATGGACACAGAGGGAACAGGAGCAAGTAGGCCCCCAACCCTGAGTTCCAGGTTTGGAACTGGGACCCTTCTTCCTCTTTTGTGACTTTTGGACCCAGCTCAGAAGCCCCTGTTTGCCCTCAGACACCACTGTACCCATTCTGCCTTTTTTGGTCTTCTATAGGCATCCTAACGATGATCAGAAAGGTGACTAGGGATGAAGAGGGACAGTTAGAATTTAGGGAGTCCTGGACAGTTTTCAGTGGGGAAATGACGTTCTGAAAGGACTGCAGAACCACGTCAAGGTCGCTTTGGGGTCACGTGTTGTTCCTGCTGTGTGGCTTTGAAAGAAGTCGGCTAGGCCACAGCTTTGACCGTGGGGAATGTTAAAGAAGAAATGTCCATGTGGTGTTCCTGGGACCTGCCCTCTGGTGGAACAGATTGACACGGACACAGCTGGGTCCTGAATTTGTAGCTTTGCCTCAGTTTCCTGGCATGCACCGAAGGTGCTACCCACCCTGTGGGTCTCTAGTGTTCCCTCATACCTGGCCCTGCTGCTGCCTCTGAGAGAGAAACAGAGAGATAGACAGAGAGAGACAGAGACAGAAAGAGAGACAGAGACAGAGAGACTGCATATGTGTGTTTGTATGTGTGTAAGCCGGGGAGGTGCACATGTCACAGAGCTCATGTGGAGGTCAGAGGATAACTTTTTGGAGTCAATTTTTCCCACTTTTATGTGAGTTCTAGGAATCAAATTCAGGTTTCCAGAATTGTACAATAAGTGCTATTACCCACTGAGCCATCTTACTGGCCCTTGTTGCCACTTTTTCTTGCCCCTTTACTCTTGTTTGCACTTGGCCTACACTTGACAAGAAAAGAGAAATGCTCCTTCAGTGCTCAAATGCCCCTGCTGGTGACAGCCCGGTACCGCAAGGTCCCTGTGTGTAGCAAGATCCTCAGCCAGCCTGTTCACAGAGGATGTCTCCCTGGCAATGTGTGCTGCAGTCCCACCACTCAAGCTCTTGGATCCTGATCAGGTGTCAGAAACCCCGCTCATTTCTCCCAAGCAGTCTATAACTTCAAGGCAGTTTTAATGAAGTGTTAAAAGCATCTCCCCAACACTCTGTAAGCAGATACTGGTCGCATGGAAAAGCATAGTGTGGAGCACAGCTGAAGCCGTCCAGAGGGAAATCCGTGCTCGGTTAGCCAGAGCACCAGCTCCGGTTGCAGCAGCGAAATAGCAAGGATAGGCAGAGACATGCTGGGTGGAATGTCTGAGCAGACTGCACCTCCCCCTGATCCTGGTGCATGGCCTGCAGGCCGAGAAGTGCCACATCCTGTGTCCGGAAGATCCTGCGTCACAACGTCTCACGTGGCTACCCTGCCTCAGAATGAATTCGGTTGCTGTAAAGTAGCACTTGGAGATGGGGATGCATCAGAGTAGCTTTGTGGCTTTGAGATAGGGAGGGTTTCTTTTAGAAAATGCAGCTTAGAAAATAGGCTTCACATGTTTTTCATGAAGAGCCATATTGTTACAGATATTCTGAACAAAAGAAGAGCTAAATTACCTTATGAAAAACATCTGCAGCACACGCCACTGACTGAAATCAGTGTTTCTGCTGAGAAATGCACACTGATAAGGAAAAGAAAAGCTTGTGGCCTGAGCAGCCGAGCATCTGAAGGGAGAGGTGCGGTGGGCGCTGAGCCCTGGGCACCTGCAGGCCAGTGACCTTCCGAGAGGGAGGTTCCACCACTACTGTCTCTTCAGTGTGCTGTGTGTGGCAGCAGTGTGTGCCTTCTTGCTCTGGCTTTAAAGAGCAGCCGTCCTTTGAGAAGCTGGGGGCTGCCAGGTACCTTCCTGTGCATTTCCTGCACAGTCCCCATTGCTCTTGGCTGACTTTAGCTTTTACCTGGACCATCTTCCTTAGCTATAGAGCTTTCTGTACTGTTTATTCCGTACAAGTCAGCTGCTGCTGATTCTCCCAGCCTTTGTTTGTTTGAACAAGGCCATTGTTCTCATTTTTAAAAGCTGCGTTTATTGGGAATGAATGGGAGCTTGTCAGTTCCCTCACTACTTCAAGGACGCCGTGTCATTGTCTTCTGTGTTTCATTGTTCCTGACCAGAGCCCAGCCCTTGTGTCCATCTTCATCTTCTTGTGTATAATGTGCTTTCCTGGCGGCTCGCTTTCGTCTACATGCAGCTGCTTTGTCGCAGCTCAGTGTGCTGTGCTCTGGTTTAATATTGTTTATTCTGACCTGTGTGTCTGTAGGTTTGACCAAGTTTGGAGAAAATTAGTCCTCTGTTTCTGCAGGTGCTGCTTTTTGCGCCCCCTTCCCTTTCCCTTAGACTCAGTGTTGCCCAGAGAGGCTCCGCTATCCCACATGGAGTGGGAGCCCCTACTGCACTGCTTTCAGGGTGCTTGCCCTCAGTCCGTCCTATGAAACCCTGGTTCTCGTTTGTCAGCACCAGAAGCTCCTTTCTTCTGTACGTTCCTATTTGCCGTTAGGTCTCTGATCTTATTTATATTCACCATTTTAAGATTCTTTCAGGGGCTGAAGAGATGGCTCAGTGGTTAAGAGCACTGACTGCTCTTCCAGAGGTCCTGAGTTCAATTCCCAGCAACCACATGGTGGCTCACAGCCATCTATAATGAGACCTGGCGCCCCCTTCTGGCTTGTGGGCACACATGGAAGGAATGCTGCACACATGAATAAATAAATAAATAAATAAATAAATATTTTTTAAAAAGATTCTTTCAGCTAATGCCGTTACTTTTGTTTTTCTGAGTCTAGATCTGTTGGTAGCTTATTTTAAAGAATTTTTGACACCAGTTTGTTGTTTTTTTTCCATGTGAGGTAAATTTTTAATCACATATCTGTGTGTGTATGTGGGGGGGGCACTAGTATTCCAATGGCATGTGTGTGGAGGTCAGACAAGAACTTGCAGGCATCGGTTCTCTTCTTCCATCTTGTATGTCTTGGGGGTTGAACTCAAGGCATCATCCCACATCCCGCCAGGCAGTTTAGATGGGATTCCAGATGTGCCTGGTGTTCAGGGTCGGTGCCCAGTCATTTCTATCCCGATTCCTT